>NC_025693.1:16704951-16734727 GCF_000633955.1 Camelina sativa
TGTCGCAACAGGCCATTAGTCTACCATAAATATCTTCCCACCCTTTTACGTTTGCCGCTACACGCGCTATAAACAAAAGTCTATCATCAAAGGGAAATTGCTCTACCAACTTAATCTAACGAATCGATTTTATATACGTCGACCGATAAGTGTACCAACACTACAACTAAGTGTACCATCTACGTCGACGGCAAAGTGTACCAGCACTACAACTAAGTGTACCAAAAATATCTGACGTACACCTTTAATCAGTCCACGTGTATAAATCTACCATCAAAGGATCGGTAGACTTAGTCCCAACTTCCAATGTTTTTTTTTTTTTTACTAATGGCATTAGCCGTAATTACGTTTTTTCCCAACACTGGTTTCAGGGGTATTAAGGGTACAAAGTTTATTCTAGTAATTACCAACAATTGTGTGTTAGTTTTGTAAAAAGGAAGCTTTTATGTAATATTCTAGTAACTCTCCCTATAAAGAATGGAGAAAAGATGTAAGAAAAAAAGTTTGAGAGTTTTTGTGTATTACCAAAACACGGAAAAGGAAGAGTTTTGTGGCTCATGAAATAGACATTAGAGAGAAGTCACGCGCATGAATCTCACTCACGGTGATTTCTCTCTAAAAAAATATCATCTTCTGATCACAAACTCTTGCTCCGTCGGAGGGGTTCTCCGTTGATTCCGGCGACGATGAGAACCCTCTGGCTCATGGTGCTTCATCCGTAAACCACTGCATCACCAGGTAAAGATTTCAGATCAAAATCAAGGGAGAAGTGGAGGGAAGAAGCTTCTGCGAGACACTGTCGGTGAGAGCTCCACCGCCGGTGTAGCGACGCAGAACAGAAGAAGGAGATCCATGGCGAGGAATGAACGAGGATGGTGGTTAGATCTGAAGACTGGAGATTCTGGATGTTTCGTTGCGCCGTTGTTCGATGGGGAAGGTCGTCTGCGGCAAGGCGGAGCTAAGCCACCGTTGAAGGTTTCCAGATCTACTCCCTACCGCTATACCCCTTTCATGACAAAGCTTGGATCTCCTCGACAAAGACAAGCTCGTTTATCTTCTTCTTCCTCAACTACGGCTCTACGGTGGCGGGATGGCAACAGATCCTAGATCACCATCTCCGTTCGACTCGCGGCGTTCAGGCACATTGGAGGTCTTGTTCCGGTGTGTATTCGCAACCTGTGGACGGCGGCTCTGAATGTGTTTTGCATTCAGAGATTAGGATTTCCTGTAACCAGTTAAGGAAGCCAGGTCGGGTTTGTTTGTATGGTTTTTGTCTGGTTTGTTGTATTCAGTTTGGGCCCTAAGGGGATTGTAATGGGCCTAAATTCAGAAATAGCCCATTGAACACTTATTTATTTAAATTGAATACCCTTAAAAAAACACGGAAAAGGAAATTGAGTGTTATTCAAGCTATTAATTAGCACAATATATGTAACTAATGTCGGAATTCTAAAACCAAATGCACATCAGATTTCCGCGACTCAAGCAAGCGAGATTGTGTTGCATATAGCCCAATCAATCTGACAGTAGCGAAAGTCTAAAGCGAGTTAATAACTCCCTAAAAATTTGAACTACATCTATCTTAACATTTTTGAAGTACATTTTTGTGTCATCCTCTCTTATCTTTGTATCCAAACAATGTCCTAACTAAATTATCTACAATCCTTACAACCAAACACAATCATTTCTTTATTTGATAATTTTAATTTTCTAAAATCTATCTACCTAATTTAAAGCAATATGTTATATTAAAATAAGATTCTCCTTTCCCTTTTAATCTTATATTTAATTATTTGGATATTTAATACATAAAGTTAATAAAATTTTAGATTTTTTCAGCATATGATGTGATTTGAATTTTTATAAACAGATATATATTTTAAAAATTGTTTTAGGATTTTTGTAACCAAACAAGTATTTCCAGATATATATTATTTTACATTTGAGTTATTTTAATATAAAATTAATATTTACAATTGAAATTTAAAATAACACACAATAAAATTATATTGTGCGAACGATTTGGATCAATATGAATATAAATTTAGTTATCATTAATTTGGTGTTACACAGATAATTTATCATTTCATTATTTTGCTAACATTATCAATATTAGAATATTAGATATATTAACTTGATTAATTTATGATAATGCAGAGAATAAATTATTTTGCGGTAAACTGTGGGTTAAATCCTATAATTAACAGTCAAATACAATTATATAATCTTACACTAAACAAAACTAACACATAAATATAACTTAAATTTTGATCTATTTGTTATAAATATTTGACTTTTATTTTTTTTCAAAATGCACGGAGTTATTGATTTATAAAACAAACAAAAATTAAAAGAAATAAACATGTGGTGTACCACGGGGTAAATCCTAGTAATTAATTAGAAATCTACTCAATCATATAATATAGTGTCATGTTGCAAATTATAAATCACCAACATATGTTGGAACTAAAAAACTTTAATATATAAAAAAAAAAAAATCAAATTAAAATGTCCAAAGTGAAAATTTTTAAAATGCCTCACACGTTGGCTATATCTATCTATATGTAAAAATTTCAGGATTTTATTATGAATTCTTTCATGCATCCAATTGGTTAATTTTTTTTGCAAGTAAGACTGAGGTTTCTATCGCCACCACTCTCGTTTGTCATTCTTTTATCTTGCGTCACTTCCTCTATTTACACTTGTAGTTGTAGTATACTGTATTTTATTTACAAATCGTTTAGTTTAATTTGGTAGGTTCAAACTTCAAAGCAACTAGAAATTAGCATGGCCTCTTTTCTTGGTTGAAATAAAGTACAAGCGTATTTTAATTTTTTCCCTGACATCGACTTTCATTTTTTTTTCTTTTGACAACGACTTGGGTTGAAGTAGGAAAGTTATCCTTTTAAAGATTTTATGATANTTTTTTTTTTTTTTTTTTTTTGTAGAGATTTTATGATAGTATATGAATCCAATTTTATTTTCCAAAACCTTTAGAAACAATTTATAGTTTTTTTTCTAAATATCAAAAGGGACTAAGTCTCTGATAATCTCCAGTGATCACTCTAGCCATCTATTTTTTTTTTTTTTTGAAGAAAATCAACTTAATATGACAAAACACTTCCTATTATCCCATGATATCTCTACTACACAATCTCAAATATTTGGAAGCAAAATATTTATCTCAGTTAAACTTATGCATTTAAGTTTTAGTAAAAATCAGATTAATAATTATATAAAATATTATAATAGATAATTTATATTTGACATAATTTCATATAATTTTTTTGTGGTATAAATGGTCGCATAGAATACAGTCAAAAAATAATTTTGATAAATGATAAAGGTAGATCGTGGTCAAACCTATAAAATATTTGTTTTTTTTTCTTTTTTCTTAAACGATTTTCAATAATGGCTAACTGATTTTTTTGGTATATGCTTTTATATATAAACAAACATGCTTGTAGTTTGGATACGAAAATTTAAATCAAAGGAAATCAAATCAATAATTCATTCTCGTATGCAAACTCATTTATTTGTTTTCATATGTAAAAACATAACAATTGGATATATAACGTGAACATCAGTATAGAGTAAAATAATAGCAATCTAGTTGTGTATTAGTTGACAGAGATAAACATATGTTAAGATTGAAAATTTCTATTTATTAACTCCTTAAAAGTTTAAAGTACATAATTAATTACAAATCTACCCAATCCTATAATGTAGTGTCATGTTGCAGATTATATATTATATATCACCAACATATGTTGGAACTAAAAACTTTCCTATATTAAAAAAATTTCAAATCAAAAGGCCGGAAGTGAAAATTAAAAAAAGCCTCACACGTTGGCTCTATATGTAAAATTTTCAGGATTTACTATGAATTCTTTCATGCATGCAATTGGTTAGTTTTTTGCAATTAAGCCTGAGGTTTCAATATTGCCACCATCTCCTTTTATCATTCTTTTATCTAGCGTCACATCCTCTATTTACTTGAAGTATATTTTTATTTACTAATCATTTAGTTTGGTCTGTTCAAATTAAAGCAACTAGAAATTAGCGTGGCCACTTTTTTGTGTTGAACTAAGTTGGCGTATTTTCCTATTGATTAGTAACTGTATTTAACTTACGTTCTTTTTTTTTTCTCCCTGACATCGACTTTCATTGTCTTTTCTTTTTTGTCAACGACTTGCGTTGAAGGAGCAAGATGATTTTTTCGGCAATTTTCTTTCAATTTATAACATGTACAAATATTTCTTTAGTTTTCTAAGAAATATTTAAAATGATAACAATAATTTTTTACCAAATGATCGAACTTATTGACTCTTAACTGCTTTTTTTTTGGTCTGTGTGTATCTTAACCTCTAACAGTTTTTAGTACATGGGTTTACTTTGCAATTTCCCCATTCCATGATTTAGCTTCCCACAAATCTAGGAAAGATATTTATGCTATGAAAAAATAATGATTTGAAAAAAAAAACTTTTTTATCAAAGACAATAATGACATATTTTTCTTTATCCAAGACAATAATGTTGAATTGATGTAGTCTAAAGATTTTGGTAGTGGCATTGTGAAAACTACATGTTGTAGTTCACTGATTACAATGTGAGCTAGGTAGACGTGTTGTAGTTTTCAAAATTTTAAAGAGAAAAATAAAATAAAAACAAAAACAAAATCTCTCCCTATAAAAGATACAACCTCTGCATTCTCTAAAATTTAACAAATTGAAAATGTCTAAATCTTATTTTTTCTTGGTTTGTCTCTCTCTCTTGATTATGAAGTTCTGCTCTGCAGAGAATGACCAAGAAAAACAGGTAATTGTTCCCCCTTATCTTCTTTCTTTTTTGTGTTAAAGTTACGTTGTTCCCCCTCATCGTGATATTTTGTTAATCTTACATATATACGACTTATGAGATAATGATGTTGATGATGTTGATCTTGCAGGTGTACATAGTATACCTTGGTGCACTTCCTGCTCTCGTTAACTATGGACCGTTGGCTCATCATACAAGTGTCCTTCAAAAGGTCACCGGAAAAAGGTTATAAATGTTGTAAATGTTGTAAATGTTGTAATACTTATCTATATATAGACGTATTTATATTTTAGTTTTTTGTGTTAAGATAAAAAGCCTACAAGAAAAAGATACTTGATTTCTACAACATTATTGTTACTCACCCGAACATTTATTATATTTTGTATAGCTCTGTTGAGCATCGCTTCGTGACGAACTATAAAAGGAGTTTCACCGGTTTTTCGGCCTGGCTAACTGAATCAGAAAGAGACCAAGTTGAACGTAAGTGCCATCACATTCACATAGATTATACGACTTTGAAAAACGTTTATTTATTAAAATACTACATTAATGAATATACTATATGGTTTGTATAGATACTAGTAATATTTATTTTTCTTGTGTGTGTGTACTGATTTGTAGAACTATCAATGCATCAACCCAACCAACCATTATAAAGAATACGCTGTCGTTTATGAATATTTCATGTACTAGAAACGTCCAGTATTAAACAGTGTCGTTTTTAAGGCTCACAAACGAGAAATCATAGAGTACTTATTGGGATTATGCAGTTTGTAAACTATTATTCTTGTGATTCTTAAAAATTAAAATTAAGATTATGTGTATGTTATAATAATTCATCTTCAAATATTAGGTATGGACGGAGTTGTGTCGGTGTTTCCGAACAGGATACACCAGCTCCAGACGACATCGTCTTGGAACTTTCTCGGTCTCAAGGAAGACGAAAGAGCACACTCAAACTCAACCACCGAAAGCAATATCATCATTGGAGTCATTGATACTGGAATCTGGCCAGAATCGGAAAGCTTTAGCGAGAAAGGCTTTTCTCCTCCTCCTAAGAAATGGAGAGGTGCTTGTGAAGGCGGCAAAAACTTCTCTTGCAACAGGTATGATATGAATCCACTCAAATCGATAGCAATAAATTTTCGTAAAGATGTCAATTTCTAAGTAGAAATGAATGTTAATTTGTTGTGTTACAGCAAGCTTATTGGAGCACGGTACTATGGGATGGAGTCAGCCAGGGACAACGATGGCCATGGGTCACATACGGCATCCACTGCTGCTGGGAACGCTGTGAAGCATGTGAGCTTTTACGGACTTGGAAACGGAACCGCCAGAGGTGGCGTTCCAGCCGCAAGAGTTGCAGTGTACAGCGTATGTGATATTCAAGGGTGCAGAGCTGATAGAATTCTATCTGCATTTGATGATGTAATAGCAGACAACGTTGATCTCATCAGCATCTCCATCTCTCCGTTCACTATTTTACGATTCGAGTTGGACCCAATCGCGATTGGAGCTTTCCATGCCATGGCCAAGGGAATCCTCACAGTGAACTCCGCTGGAAACAGTGGTCCAGCGCGTGGAACGGTCAGAAGCGTTGTACCATGGATCTTGACCGTTGCTGCTAGTAACACGAACCGCGCGTTTGTCACCAAAGTTGTTCTTGGAGATGGCAAGACAGTTGTCGTGAGTACCAAGAAACTCTTTTTTGTTTTAAAGACAACATATTTTGTCCTTTCTTTTAACATTAATACTTGTTGAAAAACAGGGGAAAGCAGTGAACTCGTTTGAACTTAACGGAACAATGTACCCTCTGGTGTACGGAGGATCAGCTTCAAGTAGGTGTGATGCTGCAACCGCTGGGTAACTTCCATCCCAAGACACTTATCTTCATATTTATTTTTGCTCTTCACATAGTAGATTTAAATGGTTTTTGCGGTTTCAGGTTCTGCACACCACATTGTTTAGACACTAAGCGTGTAAAAGGAAAAATTGTGCTATGCAACTCTGCTCAAAATTCAGATGAAGTTCAATCTAAGGGAGCCGTCGCGTCCATTGTTAAGAGCAGCAAAGTAGATTACGCCTTAATCTTCTCTTTTCCAGTCTCGGTCCTCTCGGAAGAGGACTATAACTCTGTCCTCTCCTATATGAACTTGACAAAGTAAACTTCTTCTCTCTGTTTTATTATATTTAATTCTTACAAATTATCCATCTTAAAGCTCGACTTGTTTTGGCTAGAAACCCTAAAGCGACAGTTCTGAAAAGTGAGACGATCTTTAACCAGACAGCTCCCATCACTGCATCCTACTCTTCTCGTGGTCCAAACACTCTCATCCCTGATATCTTGAAGGTACACATAGAAACCATAGAAGATCAATTGACTTGTATTGCTCTCTCTTGTGTCTAATTGAATGTGAATTTGAATTCCAGCCGGATATAACAGCACCAGGAACAGAGATCCTTGCTGCTTATTCTCCTATTGCTCCACCGAGCGAATCAGACACAAGACGTGTAAACTACTCTATCATTAGCGGAACTTCAATGTCTTGTCCGCACATTGCTGGTGTAGCCGCCTACCTAAAGACGTTTCACCCACGCTGGTCTCCTTCCATGATCCAATCATCCATCATGACTACGGGTATGCAAAATAAGGCCCACTCTTGTTTTTTTAGAGTACTCTGCTCATTTTATCTTGGTAACATAACGTTCTTGTATTGCAAGAAAGGGTTTGTCACACTCTGTTTTTTTTTTTGGGTCTCTTGCAGCTCAGCCAATGAATACCTCTACTTCTCCGGCCGATCATATGGCTGAGTTTGCTTATGGAGCTGGCCATGTCAGTCCAATAGCCGCAGTTCACCCTGGACTTGTCTATGAACTTACTATATCCGACCATGTCACCTTCCTTTGTGGCTTGAACTACACGGGAAAGAGTTTAAGACTCATTTCGGGTGAAAACAGCAGTTGCAGTGAAGAACAGAGCCAATCATTACCAAGAAACCTCAACTACCCTTCCATGACGGCTAAAGTCGCAGCAACAGAACCATTCAACCTGACTTTTCGTAGAACAGTCACAAACGTCGGTACGGCAAAGTCGAATTACAAAGCCAAAGTATTCGGAGGATCAAAACTCACAATCAAGGTCGTTCCAGATTCCTTGTCTCTGAAGTCTATGTACCAGAAGAGGTCTTTCACGGTTACGGTTTCAGGCCAAGGTCCCGAAGCTGACAAACTTGAGTCAGCACAGTTGATATGGTCTGATGGAGCCCATTCTGTGAAAAGCCCTATCGTTATTTATGCTACGAACTAATGTGTCAAAATCAGTGGATATGTCTCTACAAAACTATGATTAATAATAACATTTATGCTACGACTACGAACTAATGTGTCAGAACCAGTTGGTATCTCTATAAAACTATAATTGAATATGATGTTTCTGGTTCTCCACTCCAAGTTAGATTTTAAAGAAAAGTTAACAAAGCGAAGCAGCTTGAAACGCTGTCGTTTTGTAAGTGATACAGTCATACAGAGGAGAGACGACGATTCAAAGTTCACACCTTGGAGAGTCTTACGACCCGAGAGAGAGAGAGAGAGAGAGATGATAGCAATTCGCGTCTTCTCGCGAAAAATCCCAGCTTTCGCATCGATCTTCTTTCAAAACCTAACTAGAAACCCATCAATTCATCGGATTTCATTCTCGAATCTAAAACCCAAGACGCTACTTCACCCGATTCCGCCGAAACCTTTCACTGTCTTTGTTTCTCGGTTCCATGACGGGAGACCAAGAGGTCCTCTCTGGAGAGGGAAGAAACTGATCGGGAAAGAAGCCCTTTTCGTGATTCTGGGTCTCAAGAGATTGAAAGAAGACGACGAGAAGCTTGAGAAGTTTATAAAAACCCATGTTTTCAGATTGCTGAAATTAGATATGTTAGCTGTTATCGGCGAGCTTGAACGACAAGAAGAGACTGCGTTAGCTATCAAGGTGGGTTCTTTACTTGACAATTTCTTGATAGCGTCAATTTTTATTTGCTTCGGCTTAAATTTAGTTTGATTCCATGTTTTGTGGGAAATGATTGATCTGTGTTGATTACTACGATCGTGTTTACGTTTCTTTATAGTTTGATTGCAATGTTCTGTGTTTCTGTTCTACAAAAATGGAGTCAGTTTTTGTTAAATACAGAGTTTCATGGAGGTGCACATGAACTGTTCGACGAAATGTCTGAACAGAGCTGACTTTAGTGTAGTTGTATGCTTAAGTTTTGAGACCTTCCTTTGTAGCTCATATACCTACGTATATTCATGTGGTTCTGTGTTTTTCCTAGTTTGTAGCTCTTAGGGTCATGCATTTTTGTTGATGATTGGCTTCTTCAACTTATTACAGATGTTTGAGGTGATCCAGAAGCAGGAATGGTACCAACCTGATGTGTTTATGTACAAGGACCTTATTGTATCCTTAGCAAAGAGTAAAAGAATGGATGAAGCAATGGCGTTGTGGGAGAAGATGAAGAAAGAGAACCTCTTTCCAGATTCTCAGACTTATACTGAGGTTATCAGAGGATTTCTGAGAGATGGATGTCCCGCTGATGCCATGAATGTGTATGAAGACATGTTGAAGTCTCCAGATCCTCCGGAAGAGTTGCCGTTTAGGGTTCTGTTGAAAGGACTTCTGCCGCATCCGCTTCTTAGAAACAAAGTGAAGAAAGATTTCGAAGAGTTGTTCCCTGAGAAACATGCTTATGATCCACCAGAAGAGATATTTGGTAGATGCTGAGGTGTGTATGCACATAACTCTACTCTTCTATCTCAGGCTTCTCAGTGTTTCTCAAATTGTTCTCTTTGATTTAGTGTTCCTCTCCACTTATGAAGTTTTAGTCTTTTGGCAATTTAAAGTAGTTAAATCAAATCATGTTGTAGATCAGTCTTAGTCTTGAATTGAACCAGTGAGTAACGATAAATGTTTGCGACTGTTATTCATCCGTGACTTGTGTGCATCATGCAGGCTCTGAACAATAGCAACATGGGAAGTCTATCTTGATCAAGATCCAGTATGTGTGATGTTGAACAAGTATCAGTAGATCTGAGCAAGTGGCGTAACAAACTGTTACATCACAAGACAAAAGACTTAGTTAAATGAACCCAGGTTATGTAGCGACTTCTAGTCCTTATTATGATGCTTTATAATATTAGGCAAAGACCAAACTTTTGTGAATCCATCATCTTTCTTTATGTAGCGACTTCTATTCCTTGTTCTGATGCTTCATAATATTAGTCCATGACCAAACTTTGTGAATCCATCATCTTTATAGTAAAGATTCTAAGTTGACAACATTTCTACTTTTTCCACATTTATCTTATCTGGCCTCTCATGTTGTTGAAGGGTTCTCTTATCATTCTAACTTCATGAACAACTTAATAAAAGTTTATTATTATTGATTTCTGAAATGATGCTTGTCCTTGTGGGCGTGCCGGAGTGGTTATCGGGCATGACTAGAAATCATGTGGGCTTTGCCCGCGCAGGTTCGAATCCTGCCGCTCACGTTTTTTGTTTTCAGTACCTTTTTTTTGGTCATACATGAACATTGCCAAATCAATTTGAGTATTTACAATAATATCTGGATAATCTGAATAATATATTATACATAACTTCACCTTGTTCAAAAAGTAAGAACTGATATAAACATTATGGCATCATCCACTTGACGAGACAAGAAGAACATTTTTAATTTGGGATCAAAGATATTTGACCATTCTTTATTAATGTGACATTACTGGTGAAATCTATGAAAACGATGTTAAGATCTTCCGCCAAATCTTCTTTTTGAAAACAATTAAGACACCAGTGGACTAAATAAGCTCAAGTACAATTGTGTTTGGCTCTTTGTGATCAACAAAGGTTGGAAACATACAGAAAATGTAAATATTTTCTAAATCAACATAGTGGTGGGGGACTAAGTCTAAAAGCGGTAAAAGGTTTAAGTTTTTGTTCTTTGACTTCTTATATTATCATTGTAGCATTGTCTATTTGCCTATATATACACCCATGATCCTGTTGTGGCTATACACCTCAATACCTCATCACACTATCTTCTTCTACATCATTCATCATCATCTCTTTTCATTTCCTTCTAAGTGATTAGTAATAACACATTTGTCTTAGTAATAATGGAGGGTAAAGGACGAGTTGGATCATCATCGTCTTCTTCCTTCACCGCTCAACTCTTTGGCCCCAAGGAATCTACTTCCTCTGCCAACTTCAACTCCATTTTCCCTCCTCCTTCCAAGGTTCTATTACCATCCTCTCTTTTTATAGATTACTCTTTCTGATTGATTCTTGAAGTTCAGTTATCCTTTTCCTTTTTTTTTTCGAGTTTTCAGGGAACAGCAAGAAACATCCTAAGCTCCAAACATGGGTCCCTAGGTCAGTGGAAAGGCCTTTCTCCCACTGTTTTTTTTTTCCTATAAGACCTCAAAAAACTTGTCTCCCTTCTTGAAACAATTAATAATAAGCTAAGTTTTGTTAGACAGTGTTCTGATTCATTTGGAAAACTTGTCATTCTTGCTTTCAAAAATGGCTCAAGTTGTTTCATTTGGTTTGGTACTGAGTCAATCAAGAACATGAAGAACACAATCAAGATTGGTTCAAAATGCTTCTCATTTCTTGAAAATAAGCAAAAACCATACCATTCTTACAGATGATATCAGAAGAAACTCTAAATTACTCTGTTTTCTTCATCCATAATAAACAAGATTGCAAATTTAGCTATCTCATGCCAAAAACGGCTGAGAAAAACTCCATTTTTGCATTGAGATTCACTTTTCTTTTGCCAAGATAACAATTCCAATCCGGGTGGTCTAATGAATACATTATCTCGTTGGTTTTGGTGGTTTCTTCACAGAAAAACCTAAAGAATCTTCATCCTGCAATCTAAGTTCATCTCTTTACTACGGTGGTCAAGAGGTTTACTCTCAGTCCACACAGAACTATACTTACCCTCCAGTGAGTTATCATCCATCTGTTTTCCTACATGATTCATGCATGCAACTTTGATGTTTGATTATTTTTAAGAAGCGACAAAATCTCTGACTTTGCAAAACGTTGAATCAATCAGATTAACAAGGATCAGGAGAGAGACAACAATGATACCAACTCGTCGGACGCCTCAAGAGGAAACTGGTGGCAAGGTATTATATACCCCAACCAGATAATTTTGTTACAAAATTCATGTCTTGGTTTGTTTTCCTTCTAACATTTTCCCCCCATCTCGCCGTTTTCTTAGGATCACTATATTATTAGAGTCTTTCCAACCAGGCGTCTCCTAGAAGAAGAACATCAAGTTGAAACAGAAGAATTTTGATCCGTTGTTTGTTCTTAAGAAACTGTTTCAATGATGTCCTGTTTGTCTCTCTGTCTTATGTTAAACAAAAGATTAGATCTTTATACTTCAAGAAACATTACTGAAACTTAAGTAAAATAACAGAGGATTCTATCCTGGATACAGAACTGATCGAATCTGAAACTCAAAGCTATTAAAAACAATTGATGTACACACCCAAAAAAGGGTTAATAAAGAAATGCGTAGAGAACAAGAAACACATAGATAACAAGTGCGGAAGGAACAAGCACAACAAGAGGAACAATAGCCGCAAGTGCATGAAAGCTTCTCTTACACTCCAAAGGTCCAAGTTTAATCTGAACAAGATCCACTAACGCCATTGTCAAGAACCCACATCCCAAAACCGACGCAACACACGAAGCAACGATCCCAACCCTCAAAGCAGCCAGGTTCACACGGCCTTCTCCGGCATTTAACACACGCGTCTCATCCTCCTCCACCACAACGTTCCCGTTCCTTGTTGGTGTTGTTGTTGCTGTTGTTGTTGTTGTCCTGATTGCTTGCTTGAGCGACATAGCGATGAGGCTGGAAAAGAGGAAGAAGCTGAAGGAGTAAACATGGCTTGAGACTAACCTCTCCGCTAATGCATTTCCTTTTGCGGCGATACACCTGCGGAGATGTTGGCTCTCGGCCGCTGAGGAGGATGAAACAGGGAAAGTGATGTTTCCACTTGTGGTGAGACCGAGGAAAAGAGCAAGCGAGAAGAGGGAATTAACGTTAACGATCCCGTCTAAAGCCGTGACGTGGATAAGCGTCGTTGGGAGGAGCCGTCTGCGGAGAAACTCTACGGCGCCGGTGGAAATTGCCATTAACTTTGAATTGTTTAAGCTATCTATACACAAGATGAATAATAGTACATAATTTTTGAGAGAAACAGAGATTAAAATTAATGACTAAAGAAAGGTTAGCTTTTAGTTGTTACTTTGAGGGAGAGACTGTGGGAAAATGTGTGTTAGCGTCAAAGCTAAGTATTGCGTGTCGTCTCCGCTGAGGAAAACGACGGACATGTAATGATGGGCAACGTGAATTGAACCACAAGGTACAAAAACTTTTTAGGCTTTGTATCGATACGTCGCCGTATGAGTCAAATTTATTACTATTCTCCTTTGTAAGGCTATCGATACATACGTCGTCGAACACTATTTTCTAAAGTTAAAATCATTTTACGAAGATCTATTCTGATTTGGAAAAATGACAACAAAACCCATCATATGGTATATATAACTTGTCTTTTAGGCCAAAGATATATAATTCGGATCAATAACCGTTCTTAATTAAATGATTTTTGTTCTCTAATTTCATTTCCGGATGAATGGACTCGGAAACCATTAACCAAATACTCTGTGTCTTTTTTACTAATTCAAATTCTAGAAATCAATTTGTTTTGAAAATATACATTTTTCAGGTTTTCTATGTATTTGTTATATTTATTGATGATAAATTGTAAACTTCATTTTGTTTTGGTTTGTTTGTTTGTTTTTTTTTTTTTTTGTTAAAGTAAACTTCATTTTGTTATTATTGATTTATATTTATTAATTTTGTTAATCATAAAAAAATGGTGGGGATTCCAGGTTTAGTTCAGTATTGGTTTGTGTTCGATTCTGTTTGGTTTTCATAAAACTCAACCTCAGTCAGTTTGATTTGGTTTTTGTTTACTTCGATTTAGTTTGTTTGATTCTATTCCGTTAAAAAAAAAACTAATTAATGTGATTAAATTATTGAAAAAATGTGTTTACTGTAATCTCTTAAAACTAGATTTACAGACTTTTAAAAATTGTTTTACAAAATTTAATCCTATTACCTAACGATATATTCAGTTATTCTTTTACTAAACTATTTATTTGACATACAAGTAAGACCTTTATGTTAAATCTGTGGTAGCTTTTCTCTCTAGTGCAGTTATGAATATTGTTGGACTACTTTGAGAAGTTCTAAACCAAGAATTTAATGAGTCAACAATTTCCTCAACCAATACCACAAAAGAAAAAAAAAAAGTAATGTCATAGACCTATTTGAATTTTATTTTGAAAACTAAGTTACTATTCAAGTGTTATAATTTTATCATCAAATTCTTAATACTCCGTCAAATAAGAAGAGGTATGATGCATTTTTTATCATGAAAATAAGGTAAACATATATATTTAGGGGATTTTTTTTTTTCTTTCTTTTGAAAATCTATTTAGGGGATATTCTAATATAACGAATGTTTGTACTACACAAAAAAAATTAACAAGTCAAACCATGATGTACTTGTACTACAGTACAACACATTACACATATACATTTAAGAAAACACAATAAATACGAACCTATTCTCTCTTAAAACTTTTGTCTATGAACAGAATCCATCATAATACCTATATACCATTTTAGTAAACATGGATCACGATAACATGCATATGCCACCACCATCATCATCATCATCGATGTCGAATCATACCAAACCACACATGATGATGATGCACATGACATTCTTCTGGGGCAAGAACACGGAGGTTCTCTTCTCCGGCTGGCCCGGGACTAGCTCCGGCATGTACGCTCTTTGTCTCGTCGTTGTCTTCTTTCTCGCTGTGATTTCCGAGTGGCTCGCCCAGTCTCCTTTCCTCCGTGCGGATAGCTCCACCAGCCGCGCCGCTGGGCTTTCTCAGACAGCCGTGTATACACTCAAGACTGGCCTGTCGTATTTGGTGATGCTCGCTGTTATGTCCTTTAACGCTGGCGTTTTCATCGTTGCTATCGCCGGATATGCCGTGGGTTTCTTTTTCTTTGGAAGCACTGCTTTCAAGAAACCATCCGATGACCGGAAAACCGCCGAGCTCCTCCCGCCGTCGTCAGGCTGCCTTTGCTAACAATTTTTTTTTTTTTTCTTATAAAGAACTTTTCCTTTTGTGTGTGCATGGTTGGCTTAAAAAAACAAAGAAAAAAAATTAATATTTCATTTTGGTTAAGTCGATCTAATATTAGTGGACGTTAAATATTTTCAATCCATGTTACTTAGGTTACAAATAGAATCACACAATTAATTCCACAGGTCCATGGATAATTTGACTAAAGTTTTTGGAATTTTATGAAACGACATAGAATTCCATTCAAATTTTGAAGATGTCACTTTTAATTTCATGTATTATTGTGGTTAATAGTTGACCAAAAAAAAATTGCATATATAGATAAGAAATTTTGAACCACAAATTTATGATAACAAATGCTGTCCATTAAAAGTACGTACTCCCATGTATAACCACCCCCATTGGTTTTAAGTTATAAACCCTGCGTCTCTGCCAGTGAGAATGTGAACTTTCATTGATAAAAAAAAAATACATTTTTCAAAAATATACTGTGGACTCTATTATATGTGACATAATAAATTGATCATATGTAAATTTTGTCAAGTCATCTATATGACTCGTAAGATCGGTCGGTCGGATTGATTTCAATCGGTGTAGATCTAAAACCTTACATATGTTTCTTTGTTTTGTAATCTGATTTCATGAAGTTTAAACCTTTTTTTTTCTTTGTTTTGTAATCTAATTTTATGAAATTCAAAAGGAAAGCATGAAGAATAAAGAGCCGTCCAAAACAAAAGAACAAGTGATGCAATTATAAGAATAGTCCATGCACTATCCAATTACATGTAGAACTCTTTTATAGAACTGATATCGCAAAAAGTTTTATAATTACGCCGTCTCTGTAGGCCTTCTCGCTATTAAGAAATTACGAAAAATAACAAGATTGAAAAAAAAAAACTAGGCACCTTCGTTGACAAAACAATTAATAAATAGACAATATCTTCAGCTTAGCAATGCCAATAATTTAGTAAAGGTCAAACAAAAAACAAGTAATACTAGTAGCCAGTATACGTACGTACCACGAGAACGGGCAAGGTTCACGCCTTTTTTCTTAGGAAAGTAAATGGTTCGATTCCGAGAGATTTTTTTTTTTTTTTTCAACAAAAGAAATCAGCTCAGTTGAGCCAATTTGAGGGTAAATTGTTTACAAATAAAATAGGATGCGGATTAGAACGCGCTCGGCGTGCCAAGGAATCCGCTCGTACATTAGCATTTCTAGATATCTGAACCAAAGAGAAAGGAGAGAACTCCTCCCTGTCAGTCTTGATATCTTCTAGGTATGTTGCAAAGGCTGGCCTATCCTGAGGCGAAGACACCATCTTCATCAAGTCGGAGCAGTCCGTGTAGAAGACTACCTCCCGGAAATCATGTCCAATCATGCATCGCATCGCCCAAATAAAAGGTTCAACTTCAGCATGTAACGGAGACAGACTACGCTGGTAATTGGTTGCGCCGTGAATCGGTGGTGACCCTTGAGATGAAGTACAAACCCACCCTGCACCTGCAAAAACATCTGTTGCTTTCCAAGAACCATCCACAAAGCATCGATGCCCTGAAAAACCGACGGAAAGGAAACATCACACCCCCCAGCCCGAGGAAGCCGCCCGCCAGGAGAAGAGGGAAACTCGTCCGACTCTGCCTCCACCTGTGCCTGCTGCCAAGTTTGTGCTTCCCCAACCGCCACCCGAACAATCTCATCAGGTCGTTCAACCTGATTCTCAAAAACCCGAGCATTCCATATATACCACATTATCCAAGGAAATGCTGCAATGTGTGATCCCAGGTTTGTAGAACCCAAAAAATGATCCACATTTGCAAAAACAGACTCCGTAGGGAAGTGCTGTGGCCCCACGGGAACGTGTGCTAGAGCCCAGATTCCGAGGGACTAATAGATTTCTTTTAGAAGCAAAAATGTTTAAAAACTATTCTCCAAATATTCTATGTTAAAGATTCGAGACTAACATTTGATCAACCGGTTCTGTTACCGGTAGAGGTGGTTTAGTTTTGTTCTGATTAATTTAATCCGATTTAATTAGCTGACTTTTTTTTTCATAAATTAGATATATACATTGATTAAAATCGGTCATTACAGAGAGAGTTGCTTAGCCAAAGAGGCTTTAAAACAGAGTCAGTGTAATATGGAGTATCATTACAACCAAATTTAGCTAAGGCATATGTCACCCTATTACATTCTCTCTTTGTGAAAGTAAAAGAAAATTGCTGTAATTTGGAAGTCCAAGCTCTTATGTCATGGAGAAGGTTTGTTAAAGAGACATCCAAGATTTGACCATTAACTAATTTAATTAGAGTTTCACAGTCCCCTTCAAATATAGTTAAGTGATAACCTCTAATCCATGCCTGTTGTATCGCAGCAAGAAGTCCTTTTGTTTTCGCCTCTAAGGGAGATCGTGCATAAGTTAGTCTAGTTGCACCCCATACAATAGCTTCACCTTGGTGGTTTCTAAAAATCCATCCTCGAGTGGCCTTGTGTGTGATGATCGTAGCTCGCATCGAAATTGCATTTAAGAGTCGGATGTGTTGGGGGTAGCCAGGTAGTTTTGTTCGTTCGTGGAATAGGCAACGGTGTCGATGTGTTTTGTAAATTGCTTATCCATTCTTTTGTGTCTGACTTCGCCTGTAGAACTGTCTTCGATGCACTCTTACGATAATTGTTGAAAACTTGATTGTTTCGTGTTTTCCAGATACGCCATAGGAGAACAAAGGGTAGAAGAGAATCATATATGTTGGATGTTTGTGATTGATAAGATAACAGTTGAGCAATAACATCCTCTGTATTTGAAGGTAGTTGAGTGATATTTAAGGAAGAAGTACTGGAAAGTCTCCATGCCATTATTGCAAAAGGACATGAAAATAGAGCATGGTGGATTGTTTCCTCTGTTTGAAGACATCTTGGACATAAGGGATCAATATTCATACCACGTGTTCGTAGTCTTGTTGTGGTTGGTATAGCTTGTGATAGTATGCGCTAGAGAAAGTGTTTGATCTTTGGTAGTAGACGAAATTTCCATATCTTGTTCTTGAGTTCAACTGATCCGTGAGGTATATTCAAAGCATCCCCTGGGTCAACATGATAGTGAGTAATGAACCAGTATCCAGATTTTACAGAGTAATCTCCTGATCGAGTATAGTTCCAAATGAGTTTATCCGGTTGTTCCACTTGTGAAAGGTGAATTTTTTGAATGATCTCCTGCTCCGACTGTAGGACCAAGGAAGAAAGTTTTTGTCTCTCCCAAGTTCGAGTATCACCAGCTTTGGAGATTATATGTTCGAGTGGTGTAGGAGATTGCAGGGATGAGGTTTGTACTAATCTAGGTGGGTGCACTTCAATAAAATTATCCAATCCTATACGTATAGTTTTACCATCCCCCACAATATATCGAGTACCTTTCTTAATAAGATCTAACCCTATTAAAATAGAAGACCATCCATAGGATTGATTCTTTCTTTGTCTAGCGTCTAATATAGGATCATCAAGATAGTATATATTTTTCATTAGTCGGGCAAAGAGCGAGTTAGGATATTGAATGAGCCTCCACGCCTGCTTTGCCAAGAGGACATCATTGAATTTTGCTAAGTCCCTAAATCCCAACACCCCTTTCTTTTTTTGAACTCTGTAACTTTTACCAAGCAATCCATGGTATACTGGGTTGGTTTGAGCATTTTTCCCACCAATATTGCATTAAGAGTGATTCGATTTCGGATGTGATTCCCAAAGGTAATTTGAAACATGACATAGCATAAACCAGCATTGATAAAGCCACAGAATTAAGCATTAGCTGACCTTTCAACAAGGAGACAAATAGAAGAAGAATTAAAACTTAAGATAATGCATGGATTGTTCATATAATTGCTTCACAAAAAGGCATGTGTTGTTGACCAAAAAAAAAAGGCATGTGTTATAACTTAAGAGAACCATTATATTGAATTAATTAAGTAGCAAGAAATTGTCTATTTAATTTGCAGTCATTAAGAAAAACATAATTAATTTGCACCTTCGTTCACATCTATTTCTTCAACAGTACACTAGTTGTAAATAACAGAAGAAGAAACCATCTTGCTATGAATCTCATGACTTGATATATATACGCCACTTTTGGAACTTCCTTCAATATTAATTCTGTTATTTTCAGGAGAACCGAAAAGATCTAGTCGACCATGGAATCTTTGAATCATGGGGCTTCCCAAAAACATAGTTTAATAATAATAATTAAAAAAACAAATAAATAAGCATATATTGTTTAAAGAAAAGTCGTAAACTGAATCAGGCTTTTAATAACATAAGCTCTCAAAATGAACCGAAACACTCACATTATATTCAGTGGCCTTCTTAAGCTCGGGACCATACAATTCTTGATTCAGTCCTTCAATCATAACATTTCTCGTGCTACTCGTCTTCAAATTGTAATAGACTAGACAAAACGGATCAGAGAATTGTTTTGGAATTAGACAAATATCACCGGTATGAAAAGTACCAACAATGTCGAAGTCAAGGCCAGCAACAGATTCGGGCATATGGAAAGTGTTCATGGACCATTCCTCTTTCTCAACATCTTCCAAAATCCACATTCGAAACCTATCCTCACGAGGATGCTCGACAACACTAACTTTCCCATTGTAGTTGATCAGAGTTTTATATGTATGCCACGTAAGCTCATAAACCACAGGTATGTAGATGCTCTTGAACGTTTCATTCCTAACATCGAAACTAACAATTACAGAAATATCATTTAGGTCCGTCCTGAGAGCCCCGTAGTAGAGTGTTCCGTTCATATACAATGCCCATGTTTTAGCAACATGAGGACATGCAACACATGGAGCCGCTCTCCAATTAACTTCTTCTCCTCCCAATACCACAACCTTGTGCTTTAATCTCGAACGCGATCTATCAACCGCGAGCACTTTGTATTGGTCTCCAACAGGATCGTACCCTAAAAAATAGATGGAAGGCGGTTCACCATCACGAGGAATTTTTTTGAATATGATTGGGGGAAAAACATGGAGCTTCCAAGTGGTCGGGTTACATATCGCCACCCTCCGTGTAGTTCCAACGCATATCAAGCCACGAGCCGCATTGTACACCTTTCTCCCATGGAGTTTGAGTATGCTCAAATCTTTGTATGGTACACAACATGAAGAAGATGAAGAGGAAGATGCGGTTGGGTAAGGTAACGAGAATAACAGGAGCTCTTTTCCGTAAACCTTGGCGAAAGTGATGAGGAGACGAGGAGCTGAGGAAGCAGCAAAGTTTAATTGCCGGTTTCTGAAATCTTGGCTGGTGATGATAGAGGACCAAAGCTTGGAGACGCATCGAAAATCTCAGTAAAGACTTCACAGGTAATCTTAAGAGTGTATTAATCTGAAGTTCAAGAGGAATGTAAATCGGTATCATCGGATAGATCAGCGTCGTTGTGCCGTCAGAGAAAATAATCAAAATATGAAAAAGTTCATAGTCTTTTATAAGATATGGAAGCTTAAAATATTAAAACCTTTAGTTGGCCGAGCAAACCCTAATTAACCTTAACCTAATTAAAGTTGGTAATTTTCTTTTCGATAGTTTATTTCCGGGTATTTTAATCATAATTTTGGTTTATAAATCTTAAAAAAAAAAAAAAAAGAGAGAGAATAAAACAAACAAACATGGCTAGACATTGATTAATAGAAGATTCAAACGAAAGACGAAAATAGGAAGACCGAACCAAATTTAAGAACAAAAAGTACACAAACAACACACCATAAGACTAAAAGGATCCAGAGTGGTCAATACAAGCACTAAAAAACCTGCAACTGGTAGTTGAGGTTTTCATTTTTAAAAGAACAAGAAAAAAAAAAGATAAGCAAATGACTAAATTGGTTTGGTTAAAGGTGGTACACTTACTCAGTACTCCTCCTCCTGTTGGTATTCTCCTTCTTCCTCATCCTCGTACTCGCCTTCTTCATCTGCAGTTGCGTCTTGGTATTGCTGGTACTCTGAAACAAGGTCGTTCATGTTGCTCTCAGCTTCTGTGAACTCCATCTCATCCATTCCTTCACCTGTGTACCAATGCAAGAAAGCCTTCCTCCTGAACATAGCTGTGAACTGCTCACTCACACGCCTGAACATCTCTTGAATCGAGGTTGAGTTGCCAATGAAAGTGGAAGCCATCTTTAGACCAGTAGGTGGGATGTCACAGACTGTTGATTTGACATTGTTGGGGATCCACTCAACAAAGTAGGAAGAGTTCTTGTTCTGCACGTTCAGCATCTGCTCGTCAACTTCTTTTGTGCTCATCTTGCCACGGAACATGGCAGAGGCTGTGAGGTAGCGTCCGTGTCTTGGGTCAGCAGCACACATCATGTTCTTGGAATCCCACATTTGCTGGGTGAGCTCAGGGACTGTGAGGGAACGGTACTGCTGAGAACCTCTTGAGGTGAGAGGAGCAAAACCCACCATGAAGAAGTGAAGACGAGGGAATGGGATAAGATTCACAGCAAGCTTACGGAGGTCAGAGTTGAGCTGACCAGGGAATCTCAAACAGCATGTGACACCAGACATTGTAGCAGAGATCAAATGGTTCAAGTCACCAACTGCACACAGAGAATGAAGATGTTTAGTGAGTGTCCTTCTAGCCATATAGACACTTATCACCACAAGCATATTAAAACAAGAGCATAACAGAAAACAAGTATATAAGAAAGCAGACAGTACAGTTTCACAATCATAAAAACAGTTTGACAATCATAAAAGTAGTTTGACAATCAAGCTTTTCTATATAATCACTGCATTTTGCAAATACCTTATGTTATAAGAAGTACCGGATATATACACATGACACTTAACAAGAAAGTATAACACCAAGAAGATTCGAGAATAGCAGTATAAGGATTTGTATGTGGTGATGACATAGACGCAGTTAACCAGGGAACATTAAACAGAATCAATAACACAAAACACTGGAGGCATATAGGCAAGAGCAAACCACTGAAAACAGTAACATAACATTTCTGATGCAAAACAATGACCAAATCATGTTCATCATCTAGACAGTGCATATCAACCATACAACAGAAGGCATCTATCACTGCGACCATGAATCATAGAAGGACTTACAGCTAGGAGTCGTGAGTTTCAGAGTCCTGAAGCAAATATCGTACAAGGCCTCATTATCAAGAACCATGCACTCATCTGCATTCTCAACAAGCTGATGAACAGACAAAGTAGCGTTGTAAGGCTCAACAACGGTGTCAGAAACCTTAGGCGAAGGGAACACTGAGAAAGTAAGCATCATTCGATCTGGGTACTCTTCACGGATCTTGGAAATCAAAAGTGTTCCCATACCAGATCCAGTTCCTCCTCCCAACGAATGACAAACCTGAAACCCTACAAACAAACAAAAAAATCCCACAGTTCAGAGTAGTCCCAATAACACCAAAAACAATTCAACGAAAGCAAAATCAAACCCTAAAATCGAACAGATCTAGCGAAATTTTTACCTTGCAAGCAGTCACAGTTCTCAGCTTCCTTACGAACAACATCGAGTACCGAATCAATTAGCTCAGCTCCTTCAGTGTAATGTCCCTTAGCCCAGTTGTTACCAGCACCAGACTGACCGAAAACGAAGTTATCAGGACGGAAGGTTTGACCATACGGTCCAGATCTGAGACTATCCATGGTTCCAGGCTCCAAATCCATAAGCACAGCACGAGGAACGAATCTACCGCAACTAGCTTCGTTGTAGTAAACATTGATGCGCTCAAGTTGTAGATCTGAGTCTCCGGTGTACCTACCGGTTGGATCTATGCCGTGTTCGGCGCAAACCACTTCCCAGAACTTGGCACCGATCTGGTTACCGCATTGACCACCTTGGATGTGAAGGATCTCACGCATTTTCGCAAGAAGGAAGCGGAATAGAGATTGATTGAAAAGGATCCGAGATTATTTCGAGAATCGAAGGAAGGAGCGGGATTTAGGGTTTTTTCGGAAAATGTGAAGAAGAGTGAAGTGAGTGAGAAGAGGAGTGGTTTTATATAGAAAGAGTTAACCAGTTATTATTTCTTTTTTAATTTGATATTGACATGATTTTTTTTTTGTTTTTTCGAAATTTAAAATTGGAACGTTTCTTTCTATCGAAATTTTAAAAACAATATAACTAAGATTTAACTTTATTTTATATAATTTTTTACATTTTATGTTTTCAAATAAAGTTTTGGTACGTTATATTAATCTATATATTGTGATATTATTTATAGTTATAGATTTAGAGTTAATTATATATCTTATGCTATAATTTTAATAATGTACGTTCTCCATTGGTTGAATGCTATTATATTGTGTAAAATTATGATTAATTTAATTAGTTTTTGTTTTAATATACTTGAGTTTTGAATTATTTCATATCGCACTAACCTATTATGACATGTGGTACAACACAAAATGTGTTTTTTTTTTTAAGATTTAAAATTGCAAATTTTTATTTAAAATAAATAATGTTATTCTAGAAAAACATATTTATATATTAATTTTGTTTAATATTAATTTTTGTTGCTGTATACAGTTTTTGCTTTTATTTTTAAAGAAACAAAATCAAAATTAAGGAGAAGATGTGTCACCAAAAAAATATGTCGAATGCAAAAAGAACTCTCTCAAATTTTGGTAGTCTAGGATCCATTTTAAAACTAAATCAGACAATAGACACGAAATAGTGTAACAATAATAGAGAAAATGGAGACACGAATAGCACATACACATACCAAGTTTCCATCGATGCTATAAAATTGCTTTTCGTGCCCAAATGCCTTACCATTCTATAGCATAGATTCTAAAGGCGACATGTTTTATGTGGATGCAGCAAAAAAGTATGCAAGACGAACATGCTTATCATTTGCAAAAGTATGCAATACTTAGTATTTTTTTTTTTACATATGAAGCATTATCTATTTGCGTGTGAAAATCTTGTGTGGTTATAGATTTAAAAATGGTTTAATTCATATGATATAGTTATCCTTAAGATTGTGGTCCTTGTGTTGAGACTTGTTCTTTGGAAGAAAGCTTTGTTGTACCCATGGACCGTAGTTCATTCACGATCACAGTGAAGCTTGGCCTCTCTGATGGTTCCGCAGACCAACATCTCTCCATCAGCAATTTCCAGTCCATGTCACAGAAGTCAGGAATTGGCGGTCGTAGCGTATTACTAACTATACCACCTGATTCAAAAAATTTGGTTAAGAAAATTAGAAATCCCAAAATAGAAACAAAGCAAACCCGTAAACAAGAATTATGTAGAAAAGGTTTCACCTATGATCGCCCCGTAGTGCAAGTCGGTGTAAGGTTCTTCACCGGTGAAAAGTTCCCAGAGCACAATTCCAAATGAAAACACATCGACCTGTAGTGTCCAGATTAAGGCCAAGGCATCCGCTAGAGAGGAAAATACATTATAGAGACAAGTACTGTAACCAAGCTGATATGAGTTGATTAGTTCACAAACCTTCTCAGAAACAAGGCTACTGATCCCATTTAGAAGTTCTGGTGCCATCCATGGGAGTGTTCCCCGGACACCACCCGATATTAATGTCTGACATTTCACCTTCGAGAGACCCAAATCCCCAACCTGAAATGATCACAAACTTCTATCAACAACTTTAAGGGGAAAGATAGCACATACAACCAAGTGGAATAATTTTTTATATGTTTTCCTCTGTTAGGAGAGTGTGAACTCTACTCAGAACTAATTCTAAACCTTATCTATGCTTATAAAATAATAATCCTGAATACCATTACTTGATTCCTCACCATTATCCCTTCTGATTATGAATCTCATGTTAAGAGTTCGATGCATATAGACAAAACTATTTAAAGAGACGAAATATAAAACTCGAGTCAATCTACCTTGCAAATTGGGCGATGAGGATCTCTGAGATTGACGAGTAGGTTATCACTTTTAAGATCAAAGTGTACTATATTCTTTCCATGCAAATACTCCATCCCAAAAGCAATATCCATCGCGATCAGCAGGCGCTTGCGCCTATCAAGACTCCTGAAAAATAAACCTTAACAATTAATGGCGTTCTTATAACCATGAATCTATGTGTCAACATAGCTATGAGGAATGTATACATACGATACCTCACATTCTTCTGCAACGCATTTCGTAAAGAACCGTTAACCATATACTCTGTAACAGTTGCCACAGAACCTCCAGGTGAATCCAGCACAACTCCATAAAAAGCAACGACGTTAGGATGATGCAAGCCAGCTAGGTTCTGTGCCTCGTTCCAAAAGTCATCGATCTGATAATTTGTAGATAAGATAAGACATCATTATGAACTATTCAACATATATCTAAACATGTTTTTTAAAGCACCATCAGCTGTACTGAGACAAACCATTCGTTCTTGCTCAGATGGTTTGCCAGCAAAACATCGATCATTGATCCGTTTGATTGCAACATCAGTGCCTCGCCATTTCCCATGATAAACTGTCCCAAATGTGCCAGATCCTAGTTCTCGCAATTCCTCAAGATCGCTGTCCTTAATAATCTATCAAAATATAACATGATTCTCACAATTCCTCAAGGTTGCTGTCTTAAATCATGAACGTAAGTAAATTAAGAATAAGGTTTCAAACCTGCAACTGATCCAGAGAATCAGAACCAGAATATCCTAAATACAATCTTTCGACAAGCTGGTTCCTGATATCCTGAGAAATAATAATATCAATTTCATCACTTCTGAAGCAATATGAAATCTAAAGAAAGGAATGACAAAATAATGAACAGTAAGCAACAGACCTTGAAGTGTGTGGACTGGTGTTTTATTTCATCATTACGTGAAAATTCACCTTTATCAGAAGCATACTCATCCACTTTGATTGGAGGTTCATGATATGAAGGTGTACTTGACTGTAAAACAGAAGCAGCCACTCCTTCAGCAACATTCCGAAGTTCTTGTTTGATGTGCTCCTCCTCCGAGACTTGCAGAGAGAAGCAAAGACCAATCAACAGATTACCTCAAGGATAACGACTTAAAAAAGTAGAAATGGAGTCATGTATAACAAGAAAAGCCACCTTTCGAAGAACTAAGTAGGTTAGGTTTGGTATCCTCCTTCCATGGGCCCTGGTTGCTAAAAAATGACGTTGATGATTCTTTGACGTCTGCACCACCAACACTAGATGACAAGGATGATGGTAAATTGGCAGCATCAGGATGTGATGATAAGGACGATGGTAAATTAGCGGCATCAAAGGAAGGTTCAACAGCGCCATAGACGGGGTTGCAGGACTGCGCTTCCAGAGAATCGAACTGCTGACCTCCAACCAATGATTGTAGATACAAACCAGGATTACCTAATAAGGGTGACTGTGTTGGCGCACATGATGTCTTAGGCTGAGATTCATGGTCTGGAAGAACTACTCTTGTTAGTGTCTCATTTGAGTCCGTGTGACCAATGTTTGGACTTACTGGAGATTGACCAGAGGTGTCATGTAAGAACATATTCTTCCTTGCCATTTGTTGAGAACTGGTACCCATAATATCTTCTTTTCCAAAATTTTCAACTGGTGAGACGAAATTCTGACAATTGGTATATGTTTCAGGAGCATGTATGTTAACATTATCCATCAATCCTCTTGGTTGGTATTGGCCATATGCTACTGAAGGGTCAACAGGATTTTGCTGCTGTCTAGATACTTGAACTTTTATCGGAACATCTCTCACAATCTCATTGAGTAGAGGATCAATTGTCTCGACCTGAGCACTCGCAACATTGGCTGTATGTAAAGTATCTCTTTCTTGATGATTAGGATGATTGAGGAAGCTTTGTTGACCCCTAAAATTATCCGTCTGTTGGATTCTGATGATATCATCTGGATGAGAAGCAGGGTAAGATAAGGTCACATATGGTACAAACATTGTAGAGCCATCATTTCTCTCCCGTATAATGGGATCAGAATGCATATGAGGCAAAGAAGTCTGGCACATTTGACAATCATCTACCCTTTGAAAACTTTCAGGCATAACTACTTGTTGATGCAAAACTCTATCAGGGAGAACAATATGTTGAGATGGTGGAACCTGAGTCCCACCATAACCGCTAGTTGGTATACCAGGAGCAACCGTACCTTGATATGCAGAGTAGCTCGGCTCAGTGGGAAGAGGGACTAACTTTTGAATCCCCACATTTCTTTCAGCAGGAAAGTTCCCCAACATGGAATCTTGGGTTTGCATTGCCGGGTTAATCAAAACTGGTGTGGCACCAATCTGAGCATTCAAGGGAGCCATTGACATTTGAGCAGCAGGAAGGAACTGGTGGGATGGGACATTCAAAGTACTTCCTTGAAAAGGTTGTTGGGAGAACAAAGAAGTAGTACTTGGCAGAAACTGGTTAGGTGAATGAACACTATCTGGTTGTCTTAAAACTTCTAACCGAGATTCAATATACACCGGTGAATGATGTTCAGATGGCGTAGTTATTGGTTGCTGACCAGCAATTGCTTTCTCTGAAACAGTCTCGAGCTGAGAAGAATGAAACGGATCAGCTGGAACAGTCATTGGTACAACATAAGCAGACGAACGCGGATCAGGAGGAACAAGTCTTGGTGCAGTATTCACATAAGTGTGAGGTGAAGAGGTACACGAGGTCTGCGTTGCAACAAAATCAGCCTGACCAAGTCCCAAGCTATCAACAACATCGACGCCACTAAAATCAGAATTCGGATTAGAACCACCACTAGCTACACTTTCCTTACTCGCAACAACACCATTCACAGCCTCAACAAATCTCTGACCAATGTCAACTCCATCTCCATACTCCGCAACTTCAAAAGTATCATCAAAGGAAGCAGCATCAAACAAAAACACTCTCAACTTAACAGAAGACCCATCTGAAGATCTCTCCACCAACTTATCAAACTCTTCCATCATGTTATCAACATCCTCATTACAAGAAACAGAGACCAAAGCATCAAGTTCCTCATCAGGAAGCTGGTACTTGATAACAACAACAGGCTGACCATAAACCTCGATCATCTTCTGTTCAAACTCATCAAATCTCACATTCCTTTTAACAGTAACGATCCTTGTCTGACCACCAACGTATCGTAACACCCCATCGCTTGGTCTAGGCATTATCTTTCCATTGTAGCTACACAAAAACTTCAACTTTTCACCATCTTCTTCACTATCCACCACCATATCATCTTTAAATCCAAGATTTGGATTGTTCCTATCTATACTTAACTGTTCACTACCGTTGTTACTTTGTTGAATAAACCCAAACCCAGTAGTAATTCCATCAGAGACACACTTATTACCCAAATCAGAGATATGATCAAACCCAGAACTGGGTTCATGTGCCATTGTTTTGTGAAAAAAAGCGAATTTGAAGCAGAGACACAGATAGAGTTGATTTCTCTCACCTGGTCAATCTTGAAGAATCTTATTCGGGAGAGAGAAGAAGAAGAAGAAGAAGAAGAAGAAGAAGAAGAAGAAGAAGAAGAAAGGAGGAGGAGGCAAAGGGAGTCGTTGGAAGTGATGGAAAACGACGACGTTCTTCGGAGTTATCAAACTTCAACTTGGATTTTCTCAGTTGAAGCAAATTTAGTTTTCTCGGGGAAAGTTCTTTTTTAAGGTAAACACGTGAGAGAGTGAAGAAAGATGAGAAGGGGCACGTGGTCTGGGCTCTTGATCTCTGGCCTCATGCAAAAGAAGGGAAAAAAAAAAGGTTGCGTTTGTTATCCAAACTGTGTCAGAGAAAGTGTAAATGCTCCATCACTCGACATGTTTTTTTGCTTTTTTTTAAATAAAAAAATTTTAAAAGTTCAAATAAAAAAGTTTGACACATGAAATTGTATGAAGAAAATTGTCAAAATTTGGATATCACTTGTTATTATTGGTTTGTGTTATTCTCTGGTTTGATCTCCTAGAAGCTTTGTCTATTGCCTTACCACTGAGTTATTGGGGGTCTTGTATCCCAATATGGGCCAGAAAAAAAAACTAAAAAAAAAAAAAAAATGCGTCTGCCGGGAGTCGAACCCGGGTCTATTGCTTGGAAGGCAATTATCCTAACCGTTGGACTACAGACGCGTCTTTGCTTACACATTTGACTTTACATATTTGGCGTCAGACCATATAAAGTCAACAAGTAAATCTAAACAGAATTTAGAAAGCATATGACTGACATTGACAGATTAGATATTTGTAAAACGACATGGTTTTAAAGCTCTTCCGTGTTTTTCTTCTTTTTGAGTTTTGACCAAAAAACAATCTGAGAAGAATTTGTCTTCCCCGTTTTTGATTATTATATTTCTGGAACCTTTTCGTAGAAAAATCTCTCTCCCCAAAAGCCGTCTTGAGAGCAAACAACAACCAAAAANAAAAAAAAAAAAAAAAAAAAAAAAAAGCCACGAATTCGAAATCTTCCTCGTCTTTGTTGTTGGTTACCATTGAAAGCTTTCATTTTTTTTTCTCCTGTTGATTTCTCTCTTTTCACGAAAATCTATTCACCGGTGATTCTCTGATTCCCATTAGATTCTGTTCTCTTTTTTGAAAAAATCGTGTTTCAGGTATGTTGTCAAATTCTTCTTGTTTTATTTTCTCTGATTCATCAATGAAACAAGTCGTTTTCTTAATATACTTGTTGTTTGATTTCTATTATAGGAAGAAGGCATAATATATAGTTGTTGGTGCAATCAATTCACAATTCAATTCCGGCGACTTTTTTTTTTTTTT
>NC_025693.1:16734765-16738656 GCF_000633955.1 Camelina sativa
TTTTTTTTTTTTTTTTGGGTGATGATGTGTTGAACACTCTTACGTTTTTGGGGTAATTTTAGTTAGGTGTGGATTTAATGGTTGAGGAAGGTATATGGTGTTTCTTTATGGATATGAAAGAACTCTCGTTTCTGTGAGGACGAGGTTGTTGTTGGAGATTGCTGCTCATCTTCTTTACAAGTTTTTAAGTGTTTTGAGAGCTTTCTAGAGTAACCATGGATGGAGAGGCTACTTCTTGGATTAGGAGAGCTAATTTCTCTCATACTGTTTGTTACCGTATGATAAGCTTAGAATCAAATCCAGATAGGACGACATCTGGATTGAAAAGAATGCCTCTGAGTTCACCTTCTGATTTGAAATCACTTGTTGGTGGTGGTACTGAGATACAGAGGAATCCACTCACTAATAAGAAGAGGTCTGTTTCTCCTTCCCCTCATATGGCTCTTCCTCATTCTTTTCAGGAAGCCAAGTCTGATATTAAAAGGTTTTCTACTCCACATCCCATAAGAATGGAATCAGAAAAGGGTATTAAGGGCAAGGATTCCTCTGAGAGCAAATCGTTTCATCTACGGCCTCTGTCACACTCTGGTCCTATTAGGGATCTTAGTACGTTGAAAATTCAAGACAGGGCAAAGAGCAAGATAGACAAGAGGTCTTCCAAGTCTGTTGACTACAGAGGCTCTAAAGTTAGTTCTGCAGGAGTGCGTGAAGAGTACCTCATTGATGCGTCTAAGGTGTCTTATGGGGACAGGTTTACTCACGGGGTATATAGTCAGCTTTACCATGGACAATATGAAGGTAAAGCTGTTGCTCTGAAGATTATCACAGCGCCTGACAATAGCGACGACAGGTTCTTGGCAGCTCGTTTAGAGAAACAGTTTACCATGGAAGCCACACTTTTATCTCGACTAAGCCATCCGAACGTCGTTAAGGTGATTTATCTTTATGTTGTATTATGTCAGTTTAGTTGTATGAAATATGATTGATGCCTTTGGTGTGTGATTATTTTCTTCTGATTGATGATGTCCTGATACAGTTTGTGGGAGTCAGTACTGGAAACTGTATCATCACGGAGTATGTACCTCGAGGGTCATTAAGATCATATCTGCACAAGCTCGAGCAGCGATCTCTTCCTTTGCAGCAGCTAATTGAGTTTGGTCTAGATATTGCGAGAGGAATGGAGTATATTCACTCAAGAGAGATAGTTCATCGGGATCTCAAACCAGAGAACGTGTTGATCGAAAACGACTTCCACTTGAAGATTGCTGACTTTGGCATAGCGTGCGAGGAGGAGTACTGTGATGTATTGGGTGATAACACTGGAACTTATAGGTGGATGGCACCTGAAGTGATAAGACGGATACCACATGGAAGGAAGTGTGATGTTTATAGTTTTGGACTTATTTTATGGGAAATGGTAGCTGGAGCAGTTCCATATGAGGAGATGACTCCTGTCCAAGCTGCTTTCGCAGTCATGCACAAGGTAAATTCATTCTACATCTGCTTTGCATAGATATAAAGCTTTAGAATTGCTGTAGATTTTACACGAACTATGCCTAGATTTAGGATTTGATTATAGAACAGAAGACAATAATCTGATGACTGAGTTAGATCATTATTGTTCAGTTTGTTCTAAAACCATTTGGAATTTGTGTTTGATATTGGCCAGAATATTAGGCCGGTGATACCGAAGGATTGTCCAACGGCTATGAAAGAGCTGATCGAGCTATGTTGGTCGTTGCAAACAAACAAGAGACCAGAATTCTGGCAGATTGTCAAAGTGTTGGAACAGTTTAAGAAGTCTCTGACAAACGAAGGAAGACTCAATCTTTTACCTAGCCAGATCTGTCCAGAACTAAAGAAAGGTCCCAAATTCTGGATTCATAAATTGGGATCAATCCATCATCACCACAGCGGTGGCGGCAGCACCAGCACCTTAGGCTCAGCCTTGCCTAAGCCTAAATTTGCATGAAAGACCCTGTGACTGACTCTCAATTTTTTTTGTGAATAGGAAAAGAGCCAGTGGTTATGTTTTTGTTTATAATCAACTGTCTCCGTCTTTACTTTTCATTGAGTTGGCTTGGTTTTTGTGAAGCCATCTCTTTTCTTTTTTCTTCTTGAAATTGATTCGTTTTGTTTGGAATAAACAAAGGTTTTAAGATTTGATAAAGATAGTCTTAAAAAGATGGAAGCAAAGAGATAGATATTACAATAACGCCCACAAACTGTTCGACGAAATGACCCTAAAATTAAAAACTAAGACACATACGCTTCTTCAGACGCCGGTAGAACCAAAACCACCTTCACCACGAACAGTATCATCCAAATCTTCAACCTCCACAACATCAGGAGTCACAATCTTCTCAATAATCAACTGAGCGATTCGATCACCCAACTTCACTTCGAACTCAACATCAGAGTGATTGAACAAAATCACACCAACAGGTCCTCTGTAATCAGCATCAATCACACCAGCTCCAACATCAATCGAATGTTTCCAAGCCAAACCAGATCTCGGAGCGATTCTCGCGTAAGTTCCTTCCGGAACAGCGATGCTGAGATCCGTTGGGATAAGCGCTTTACCTCTCGCCGGAACTTTCGAATCCACCGCGCTTGAGAGATCGTATCCAGCGGAGAGAGATGAGCCTCTTGTTGGTAAAACAGCTTTCTCTGAGAGTTTCTTCACTTTGAAGAAAGGTGATGGTGAAGAATCTCCATGATGGATTCCGTTTCCATCGAGCTTTTGGATTTTAGGTGATGGTTCGTTGACGGCATCGGAACCGTTGTTGATCTTCGTCTCGACACAGGCCATTGTTGAAACTGGGAAGCGAAGTGTGGTGAAGGGTTTGTTTAAAGAGTTGCAGAGAAACCCTAATTTCAACTGAGGTCGAGTGATGAGGAAGAGGCGTCGTAGTTCCGCCATAAATGGAGTGAGTGAGTGAGTGCGGTGGCGCCAAAATTTCCCTCCACCCTAAAAAAAGATAGAAACTTAATGGGCTTTTAACCAATTCATGCATTTCGGCCCACTAGGCCCAATAATTGTTCTTCTTCCTCATAAACCCTTTTTTTCTTTTTTTTTTGTGGACCTCATAAACCCTAATTTCATTTTTTTTTTTCTTGAATAATCGAACACTGATCGATTCACTGGTTATTGTATATTGTCTTGCTCATGCTTTCTCTGATACTCCATGGAAGAAGGTCTGTGGAATTGCAGAAATGGCGTAGTTTAAGAGTTGCGACAGTAAGCATTGTGCAAAATGCAATTGCTTTGACCAACTCGTTCTCCTCTGCAACAGCTGGGGATGTGAGTACTACTACATTTACAGTCTCTTATCTGGTAGAATCATTGGGTTTAACTACAAGACTCGCTGAATCAATCTCAAGGAAGGTCAGTTTCGAAGACAAGGCTAATGCGGATTCAGTTCTGAAGCTGCTTAGAAGCCATGGGTTTAAAGATTCTCAGATCTCCACGATTGTTAGGTATTACCCAGAATTGCTTGTAACGGATGCTGAGAAATCACTTCGTCCAAAGCTCCAGATTCTGCAGTCTAGAGGAGCTTCAAGCTCTGAGGTAACAGAGATTGTTACCAAAGTTCCGGCCATCTTGGGAAAGAAAGGTGAAAAGTCTATCAGCTTGTACTATGATTTCATCAAGGGTATTATGCAAGGTGGTGAGAGTTCTTCCAAGTGTGTAGATTTGTTATGTCATTCTTTGGCAGAGGGTAAGAGACAGAACAAAATGCGAAATATATTGGTTTTGAAAGAATTGGGAGTGCCTCACAAGTTGTTGTTTTCATTGCTCATCTCTAGTTCTCAACCTGTTTATGGTAAAGAGAAGTTTGAAGGAACACTCAAGAAAGTTGTTGATATGGGTTTTGATCCAGCCAAAGC
>NC_025693.1:16740338-16741221 GCF_000633955.1 Camelina sativa
AGATTTGTTATGTCATTCTTTGGCAGAGGGTAAGAGACAGAACAAAATGCGAAATATATTGGTTTTGAAAGAATTGGGAGTGCCTCACAAGTTGTTGTTTTCATTGCTCATCTCTAGTTCTCAACCTGTTTATGGTAAAGGCAAGTTTGAAGGAACACTCAAGAAAGTTGTTGATATGGGTTTTGATCCAGCCAAAGCAAAATTTGTGGAAGCGTTGCGTGTTGTATACGAGATGAGCGATAAAACTATAGAAGAGAAAGTCAATGTCTATAAAAGGTTAGGATTAAGTGAAGTGGAGATATGGGCAATTTTCAAGAAGTGGCCTTTCTTTTTGAAATTCTCCGAGAATAAGATTGTTCAGACGTTTGAAACACTAAAGAAGTGTGGTCTGGTGAAGGAAGAGGTCCTTTCGGTGTTGAAGACTCGTCCACAATGCATACGAGCTTCAGAGAAGAAGATATTGGACTCTATTCAAACGTTTCTAGACTTAGGGTTCAGTAGAGATGAGTTCAAGTTGATGGTTATGCGATATCCTAACTGCACTGCCTATTCTGCTGAGATGATGAAGAAGAAGTTTGAGGTTTTGGTGAAGAAGATGAATTGGCCACTAGAGGCTTTGGTTTTGCTCCCTGCGGTACTTGGATACAGCCTGGAGAAGAGGATTGTGCCGAGGTGTAATGTAATCAAAGCTCTCATGTCAAAGGGATTGATCGGAAGTGAAAACCCTCCGATTTCATCTGTCTTGGTGTGTACTGATCAGATATTCTTGAACAGATACGTGATGAAGCACAACAAGCTTGTTCCTAAGCTTATGGCTATCTTCACGAGAGATCATGTTTCGTAGTTTCGTTTTTATTTACGAGTGTCTGTATCTGAAACCCAT
>NC_025693.1:16745712-16750091 GCF_000633955.1 Camelina sativa
CAGCTAATTGAGTTTGGTCTAGATATTGCGAGAGGAATGGAGTATATTCACTCAAGAGAGATAGTTCATCGGGATCTCAAACCAGAGAACGTGTTGATCGAAAACGACTTCCACTTGAAGATTGCTGACTTTGGCATAGCGTGCGAGGAGGAGTACTGTGATGTATTGGGTGATAACACTGGAACTTATAGGTGGATGGCACCTGAAGTGATAAGACGGATACCACATGGAAGGAAGTGTGATGTTTATAGTTTTGGACTTATTTTATGGGAAATGGTAGCTGGAGCAGTTCCATATGAGGAGATGACTCCTGTCCAAGCTGCTTTCGCAGTCATGCACAAGGTAAATTCATTCTACATCTGCTTTGCATAGATATAAAGCTTTAGAATTGCTGTAGATTTTACACGAACTATGCCTAGATTTAGGATTTGATTATAGAACAGAAGACAATAATCTGATGACTGAGTTAGATCATTATTGTTCAGTTTGTTCTAAAACCATTTGGAATTTGTGTTTGATATTGGCCAGAATATTAGGCCGGTGATACCGAAGGATTGTCCAACGGCTATGAAAGAGCTGATCGAGCTATGTTGGTCGTTGCAAACAAACAAGAGACCAGAATTCTGGCAGATTGTCAAAGTGTTGGAACAGTTTAAGAAGTCTCTGACAAACGAAGGAAGACTCAATCTTTTACCTAGCCAGATCTGTCCAGAACTAAAGAAAGGTCCCAAATTCTGGATTCATAAATTGGGATCAATCCATCATCACCACAGCGGTGGCGGCAGCACCAGCACCTTAGGCTCAGCCTTGCCTAAGCCTAAATTTGCATGAAAGACCCTGTGACTGACTCTCAATTTTTTTTGTGAATAGGAAAAGAGCCAGTGGTTATGTTTTTGTTTATAATCAACTGTCTCCGTCTTTACTTTTCATTGAGTTGGCTTGGTTTTTGTGAAGCCATCTCTTTTCTTTTTTCTTCTTGAAATTGATTCGTTTTGTTTGGAATAAACAAAGGTTTTAAGATTTGATAAAGATAGTCTTAAAAAGATGGAAGCAAAGAGATAGATATTACAATAACGCCCACAAACTGTTCGACGAAATGACCCTAAAATTAAAAACTAAGACACATACGCTTCTTCAGACGCCGGTAGAACCAAAACCACCTTCACCACGAACAGTATCATCCAAATCTTCAACCTCCACAACATCAGGAGTCACAATCTTCTCAATAATCAACTGAGCGATTCGATCACCCAACTTCACTTCGAACTCAACATCAGAGTGATTGAACAAAATCACACCAACAGGTCCTCTGTAATCAGCATCAATCACACCAGCTCCAACATCAATCGAATGTTTCCAAGCCAAACCAGATCTCGGAGCGATTCTCGCGTAAGTTCCTTCCGGAACAGCGATGCTGAGATCCGTTGGGATAAGCGCTTTACCTCTCGCCGGAACTTTCGAATCCACCGCGCTTGAGAGATCGTATCCAGCGGAGAGAGATGAGCCTCTTGTTGGTAAAACAGCTTTCTCTGAGAGTTTCTTCACTTTGAAGAAAGGTGATGGTGAAGAATCTCCATGATGGATTCCGTTTCCATCGAGCTTTTGGATTTTAGGTGATGGTTCGTTGACGGCATCGGAACCGTTGTTGATCTTCGTCTCGACACAGGCCATTGTTGAAACTGGGAAGCGAAGTGTGGTGAAGGGTTTGTTTAAAGAGTTGCAGAGAAACCCTAATTTCAACTGAGGTCGAGTGATGAGGAAGAGGCGTCGTAGTTCCGCCATAAATGGAGTGAGTGAGTGAGTGCGGTGGCGCCAAAATTTCCCTCCACCCTAAAAAAAGATAGAAACTTAATGGGCTTTTAACCAATTCATGCATTTCGGCCCACTAGGCCCAATAATTGTTCTTCTTCCTCATAAACCCTTTTTTTCTTTTTTTTTTGTGGACCTCATAAACCCTAATTTCATTTTTTTTTTTCTTGAATAATCGAACACTGATCGATTCACTGGTTATTGTATATTGTCTTGCTCATGCTTTCTCTGATACTCCATGGAAGAAGGTCTGTGGAATTGCAGAAATGGCGTAGTTTAAGAGTTGCGACAGTAAGCATTGTGCAAAATGCAATTGCTTTGACCAACTCGTTCTCCTCTGCAACAGCTGGGGATGTGAGTACTACTACATTTACAGTCTCTTATCTGGTAGAATCATTGGGTTTAACTACAAGACTCGCTGAATCAATCTCAAGGAAGGTCAGTTTCGAGGACAAGGCTAATGCGGATTCAGTTCTGAAGCTGCTTAGAAGCCATGGGTTTAAAGATTCTCAGATCTCCACGATTGTTAGGTATTACCCAGAATTGCTTGTAACGGATGCTGAGAAATCACTTCGTCCAAAGCTCCAGATTCTGCAGTCTAGAGGAGCTTCAAGCTCTGAGGTAACAGAGATTGTTACCAAAGTTCCGGCCATCTTGGGAAAGAAAGGTGAAAAGTCTATCAGCTTGTACTATGATTTCATCAAGGGTATTATGCAAGGTGGTGAGAGTTCTTCCAAGTGTGTAGATTTGTTATGTCATTCTTTGGCAGAGGGTAAGAGACAGAACAAAATGCGAAATATATTGGTTTTGAAAGAATTGGGAGTGCCTCACAAGTTGTTGTTTTCATTGCTCATCTCTAGTTCTCAACCTGTTTATGGTAAAGGCAAGTTTGAAGGAACACTCAAGAAAGTTGTTGATATGGGTTTTGATCCAGCCAAAGCAAAATTTGTGGAAGCGTTGCGTGTTGTATACGAGATGAGCGATAAAACTATAGAAGAGAAAGTCAATGTCTATAAAAGGTTAGGATTAAGTGAAGTGGAGATATGGGCAATTTTCAAGAAGTGGCCTTTCTTTTTGAAATTCTCCGAGAATAAGATTGTTCAGACGTTTGAAACACTAAAGAAGTGTGGTCTGGTGAAGGAAGAGGTCCTTTCGGTGTTGAAGACTCGTCCACAATGCATACGAGCTTCAGAGAAGAAGATATTGGACTCTATTCAAACGTTTCTAGACTTAGGGTTCAGTAGAGATGAGTTCAAGTTGATGGTTATGCGATATCCTAACTGCACTGCCTATTCTGCTGAGATGATGAAGAAGAAGTTTGAGGTTTTGGTGAAGAAGATGAATTGGCCACTAGAGGCTTTGGTTTTGCTCCCTGCGGTACTTGGATACAGCCTGGAGAAGAGGATTGTGCCGAGGTGTAATGTAATCAAAGCTCTCATGTCAAAGGGATTGATCGGAAGTGAAAACCCTCCGATTTCATCTGTCTTGGTGTGTACTGATCAGATATTCTTGAACAGATACGTGATGAAGCACAACAAGCTTGTTCCTAAGCTTATGGCTATCTTCACGAGAGATCATGTTTCGTAGTTTCGTTTTTATTTACGAGTGTCTGTATCTGAAACCCATTTTTTTGTAGTCTCAATTCGACTTTGGATCCGACTGGTTTTTAATATACAATCCAATTGGGGAAAATGAGTTATTACTATTATAAGAATATGCAATAGTCGTAACAAACAACCACTATATTGGGTCAAGAAAGTGCATTAAGTGGTAGACTTTGTCAGACAGTAAATCAACATTGTTAATGGTATTATAGGGCTTTGAATTTCAGGTTATGTGACAAACATCTCTGGTCAGTTTCATATTCAAATCTTACACTCCAGTCACATACAGACTAGCCGCAAAGACAATGTCACGTTTTATAGCATTTGAAGCCAAATCCATTTTCTTGTGTAATGCCGAGTTACCCATAATGGCGGCAGCGTTCTTGAACTCACGGCATGTCTCATCCAATCTCACAATGGTCCGAACTATCAGACCTTCAGGGACATCAGTCAGTTCACATATCTCTGCGAATGGAGTCCCCTGCAAAAATCAAGCATACAATATGTTTAAAAGATGTGAAGTGTGAAATGTATAAATTACCGTGCTTTCTAGTTACAAACCTTTGCCCACTCATAGACAACTTCAACCAGACCAAATTTGAGATTCTCCTGGGCATATTCTTCAGGGTCTATTTGTAAGTTGTACTGAGCTTGAAGTTCACCAAGTCTGATTGCTGTATCATAGAGTCTATGCAAAAGAGGGTCAATGATCAGATTAGATCAAATCAGATCAAAAATACTGTTCGTAGTTATGAGAAGGGAAAGAGTGGTCGTAACAAACCTTTGTTTAGCTTTAGCTAGCTTAGGAGTAAGTGAAGGCGCTGAAGTGTTTTTCTGTTGGAAGACAAAGGCAGACATTATAGCCACTGCTTCTTCTGGTTCTAATTCTTCGAATTGATTCTCAAACAGACACACTGTGCATATCAACTCTTCCCCAGAATTCATCTCGCAAGCGACACGGCCTTT
>NC_025693.1:16751031-16756476 GCF_000633955.1 Camelina sativa
GAGAAGGGAAAGAGTGGTCGTAACAAACCTTTGTTTAGCTTTAGCTAGCTTAGGAGTAAGTGAAGGCGCTGAAGTGTTTTTCTGTTGGAAGACAAAGGCAGACATTATAGCCACTGCTTCTTCTGGTTCTAATTCTTCGAATTGATTCTCAAACAGACACACTGTGCATATCAATTCTTCCCCAGAATTCATCTCGCAAGCGACACGGCCTTTGATTTGAACGACGAGGTCTTCATCTATACACCCAATTTCCTTCAGAACATCGATCTGCAAGAAGAGATTAGAGCTCTACATGTTACTCTAAATTATCATACATAAAGAGTAAACAAAGATGGCATTTGGACTTTCTCATTTGAATGTACCCGGCCCTGAAACGCAGGCATCTGTAATAGGGCTTCATCAGACATTTGAAATTCTAGATCTTTGAGATCCTTCTTATGCTTCTTAATCTCCCTAGCTAACTTCATGTGCTCTTCCAGTTTGACACAACCGTGGCACTTATTCGCGGACATCTTTTGCAACAGGCTGGTCCATTTATAGTACGTCTCCACAAGCTCAGCATCTTTCAGCTTCAAATCTGAAATGGAATTATGAAATGAAATTTAAGGGAGAAATGATTTTGCAGCAGGGAAAACAGAAATAGGGCTATAATTTAGTTAAAGAACCTTTTATTGGGTCTAGAGCAGGAGGATACTTGTTTCCATTTGATTTCAGATCCAAAAGCTGTTGAACCGTCTGAGAAAAAGCTGCCTTGTTCCCATCCTCGAGTAGACGAAACTGATCAATCTTTATCTTGCTATCGCATATGCACAAGAATTCTTTGTTATCAAACCCTTTAACCTCGTAACCTACACCAGCAGCGACTCCATGGTACGGGAGCTCTATCTTGATCACAACGGAACCTTTACGAAAGCTCGGCTTCCTATAAAATTCTTCTTCAAAACCACGTTTTGACTTGGGCGCAATAAAATAACCTTGAGAGGGATCTGAGCTCTTCTTGCCAATGCTGACCATATTTTTCTCTGGTGGCGGTATTTCAGATTTTATTACCAAAACAATATATTGTCTATTAGTGTCGGAAGGTCCCTTCAGAACGACTCCGAGTAAATTGTCTATGCCCTGTACAATTACACACATGAGCAACCGACTAATGAACCAGAGAAAAGACAGACAGGTGGAGACTGGGTGCTCACCGTTTCAGCTTTCATGACCACTACTCTTCCTTGTACAAGAAAGTTCTGGGCATTAGGAGACTGCATTACTGCTTCTGACATCTTGCTGTTACATTCGTTTGCTTCCATATACAAGTCATAGTAATCTTCAATTGCCGATTCACATTTAATACATCTGGACAAATAAATCAATAGGTTAATTCTACGGTGAAGTTGAATGCAGAGGTAACATAAACAACACAACAGAATCAATGGATTTTTTACAATTCTACAGAGAGTACAAAAAGCCGCGCAATCACTCTTGAGTACGAAAATTAAGTAGGTTTGGCCTTACTCGATATTTTTGATTGGTAGAGCACGTTTTAGCATGAGAAGCTGCTGTTTCTCGGGCAATTTCTTCTGGGCATGGAATTCAGCAAAACTTCTTTTCAGCATGTCCTCCACCTTACAATAACAACCATTTGAAAATTAGCGAGTCAGAAAACACCAAGAAAAAACACATGGCAGATCAATGGTCCAGACATTTGAGATACCTTCAATTCTTCAACACGTAAAAGATGGAGGATCATTATGTAGGTTAGTCGGAACTGAGATTCTAGTCTTGTTGCGCTTCCAACAATTACACGCCTCAGATCACTCTCATCTGGAACTTCATCGCGACACATGACAACAACTGTGCCAGTTTTGTCAAGTCCTCTTCTGCCAGCACGCCCTGCCATTTGAGTGTACTCTCCAGGAAGCAATTGTCTAAATTCCTTGCCATCAAACTTTCTCAAAGCATCAAAAACGACCTGTAGCGTATATCATGGAAAAGTAAGTTATAGGTAAACTTCATAGAGTATGTGCTTATCAGGATACCCACATTTTTTAATTGAATACGTAAACCCTGGAGATTCTCAACAATCATAGACCTTTGATCCCCACCCGCAATAAACATTGTAGCACTGTATTAAAATCTGAAACAATATCAAATTAGCCTCACCGTTCTGGCTGGAGCGTTAACCCCCATGGCAAATGTCTCCGTTGAAAATAGCACCTGCAGAAAGATTTAAAAGATTACCTGAAGAAATGATGACAATAATGTCCACAAGGCAGTAACCAGAAGCACGAAAAACTATTAACTTGAGCATTGTATTTATCGTGTAGGCTCAGATAATAGCACAAGAATAAAGCCTAAAATTTTAAGCATACCTTAATAACACCACGGCAAAAAAGCATTTCAACAACTTCCTTTACTATTGGAAGCAGCCCAGCATGATGAACACCTATTCCTCTATGAAGTAAGCTTTGGACTCTGAGGACCTTTAAAATGTGTTCCCCCACAGTTCATGAGTATGAAATAAATGCAACTCTTTGAATTTATAATGTTGGAAACCAGGAAATATTAAGATAGCCAACCTGAGGTAAATTCCTATCAGACCCTTTCAATCTTGAAAAAGCTTTATCGCAAAAGACACGGATTTCACTTTTCTCAGAACTACTAGTGAGGTCAGTCCCAGTCAAAGCGTCAGCACATCTATCACAATAATTCTTCGAGAAACAGAAGACAACCACCTAATGGGAAATGAAAATAAAAGGGTTAGACATAATGACCAGAACTGACAAGACAGACAATAAGATTATATATAAGAAACGAGAAGCGACATCTAACATACAGGTAATAGGGACTTTTTTGAGAGCTTGTTGATAAGCAGTAACCAATTTGAAGCTGCTGATCTTCTAAAAGCCCCATTGTTCTGACTGTTACCACTATAAGAGGATTTTCCCAAATCTTTTGCACTTGAGTGTTTATTCTGCTTGCCACGAGAATGAGCTTCATGTTTCTGAGATTTGTTCCCATCTTGATGAGCTGAAGATCCTGTAAGCTGTTTAGGAGCGACACTAACTGCATTTGAATTCTTCTTCTTTTGTGAATCTTTCGCATCCTTTATCCCTTTAGGAATAAAAACTTCATTCTCACAAACTTTGTAGAGTTCTCCAGAATAAAATAGGCAGTGCTCTAGGGGAACTGGTCTTTTTGCCGTGCTGATAGTAAAACCCATATAATTAAGAAATCAAAACTTCAATATCAACCATTGAACTAAATGAACAATACTTTAACCAGGATATATTAAATCTCACCCAGTAACACGTATCTCTTTTTGTTTTGTTCGGCCAATCCAATCAGCAAATTCAAATGTATTTGGCACCTATAAGAAATTATTCATGTTATAAGTTCAGAGGCATATGGGGAAAAAAGAATGGAAAATAATGACTGAACCATGAAGCCATATATATCTCCATAAATGCTAGAAGCAGGAGGGTTACTTCATTAGGATCGCGACCAAAAAAAAAAATCACCTATTCCTTTCAAACTCATAACCAAAGATTAGATGCAAAGGAAACACAACAACACCTGAAAGAACTAAGATTTTCTTAACGCATGCACATAAAAGCATTAAGTAGTACCGTTGCAGAAAGGAGGACAAAATTTATATGCCTTGGCAACATGATGATAACTTCTTCCCAAACAACCCCTCTCTCTACGTCATTGACATAGTGAACTTCATCAAATATAACCTGCCAGTCATAGGAACAGTAACAAGGACACGTGATTGAAGTTTCACACAGAGCTACAAAGGCTGCTTAGATATGGAGCGATTTGAGCACACTATTAAACACATAAGAAAGTAAAATATCAAAAAGCTCTTTTACCCATTCTATATCACGTATGATATCAGCACCACGATAAAGCATTGACCTCAATATTTCAGTAGTCATGATCAGACAAGATGCCTCTGGCCTTATGCTAACATCGCCTGTGAGAAGTCCTACGTCAAACTTCCCACAAAAATCTCTGTATTTTTGGTTGCTGATGGTTTTAATTGGAGCAGTATAAACAGCTCGTGTACAGTGCTGAACACGGAAAATAATGATCATCGAACAGAACAAAGAATCTAAAATACGAATGCAAAGATGTTTTTCATAAATATCTACCTTGGTGGCTAAAGCGAATGCATATTCTGCAACAACTGTCTTCCCCGCTGATGTATGAGCTGCTACAAAAACAGACTCCCCCTTCTCTAAACAACAGATAGCCTGTAGGCATAAGACACTTCGTTATTTACCGAAAATCCACATATAAAAGACAACCAAGCACATTTTTCAAACGTACGCAGATTTAAATTGTCAAGGGAAATACCTCCTTCTGAAAGTTGTCTAATTCGAAAGGGAATTCAATCGCCATGTCAGGAACAAGGTCATAAAACCGGTCGGCAATGTCTTGGCTATCTCCTTTAGTGGCCCATCCCTAGAAGAAGAACGCACCCAAAATCACGTTTACGAGAAGGGAAAATGAAATCTTAAAATGCAGAATCCACATTCTTACCTCTTTCCGTAGTTGTTTATTACTGTTCCCAGTAATTGCCTCTTCCGTCAATATTGCTGTTTTTGCTGATGACAAAATCTCATCCAGCACAGTGGCGTCAGTCTCTATTCCCTTGTTGGCTTCAGGTTCAGCTTCTGCCTTTAGAGACTCAGATTCAGCTGTATGATCTACATGACAGTATTGATTATCAGAAAAAAAAACAAATCAAATATATGTGAAGACTATCTATACAGACGACTATAGATATGAATGATTAAACAACCATCTCTCTCAAGTTCGGAGAAAGCATCTTCTTCCCATGCCTTCTTCAACAGATCATCAAACTGAATAGACAACGTACTCTGGAGGTATTCACAATGCACGGACAGTAAAAAAGAGTTATTGCCAAAACCAAATAACCAAATATAAACTAATTTTATGTACAACAGTGAAAATGATCTACAGACCGACTTTACATCTGAAGCATTGCCATGTGAACTCTGATCCTCATAAACGTTCCATGTTTGGGGATATGGCTTTAAAGTATAAAAATAAAACAGGAAGAATCAATCAACACTGAATCAATGAATTTATTAAGGTACACAATTTAGACAGTGATATTATAGGATAACATACCATCAGATCTCCAAGATCTAAACTCTGCTTAAAACTAGGAGGAACGGTTTGAACAGGACCCCCATTGAGCAATTCCTGTACCCATTGGCCACTAGAGACACCCTCTGGAAGGACTCTCTCTGAAGATTGTGAATCCTCCAAGCCACCTGGACGGAAAGGGCGATTATTGACACTTCCTCTCAGAAAATCCTTCGGAGGTCCAACCATTCGTGGAAAAAATCCAGAATCTTGATCTCCGTACATTTGTTCTGATAAATCCACCTAAGATAATATGACAATCCATTTCTCCAA
>NC_025693.1:16762341-16809200 GCF_000633955.1 Camelina sativa
TAAACATACCATCAGATCTCCAAGATCTAAACTCTGCTTAAAACTAGGAGGAACGGTTTGAACAGGACCCCCATTGAGCAATTCCTGTACCCATTGGCCACTAGAGACACCCTCTGGAAGGACTCTCTCTGAAGATTGTGAATCCTCCAAGCCACCTGGACGGAAAGGGCGATTATTGACACTTCCTCTCAGAAAATCCTTCGGAGGTCCAACCATTCGTGGAAAAAATCCAGAATCTTGATCTCCGTACATTTGTTCTGATAAATCCACCTAAGATGATATGACAATCCATTTCTCCAATAAGAGTCAGAAACAGAAAGCTAATAGCAGGTCAAATTACTGTCTAAATGAACTGGTTTATTTAAGATAATTCATTTTACCTCCACTGATTTTGGCTCCCATGCTCTGTTCTCAGTATCATCTTTTTGACGCCTGAATGGCAACTCCCAAGTGGGAACCACAACGGACCTTGGCAGAGAGGGTTGAAGTGGCACCTTCACCCTGGAAAACCAATCAAAATCCCACTGATTCTCAGCTTTCTCAGCAGAAAACTGATCCGGTTCCAGTCTCGGTAGGAGATATTTCTCCTCGATATGTTTCTTTATTGATCCTTTTGTTTCCTTGGCAAACGCAGGAGGCTGAGAAACACGCATATATGCAAACATAAGATAAGCATTACCAAAGCCATAAAGCTATACTAAGAACCAATACTTTGTCTTCTAATACTTTCAAATACATCATCAGCGTGCAATTCTAAACATGTAAGAGCATCCACCAATGGATACATATTTCATGTCACTGATAACTACCACTGAACAAGAATTTCGAAAGATCCATTGTATCCATTAGAATTGTTGAGGGAAACACTAAGTAAATTCACAATAAGACTTAGCTAACTACAAGACAGAAACAAACAAAATATGATATTCAAGAACAGAGAAACGCATAGGTATTAGCAAAACGAACTAATTAAGCATATCAAACGCATCAAATTGCATTAAAAAGAAAATAAATCAGTGCCTAAGCGAACCCAATTTTTGAAGACGTGATCAAGTTCTAGTCACTCTAAATCAGAAAAACTCACGGAAACGAAATCGGGAAGTGAGTTCACGGCGTCGTCTCTCTCCGCCGTGTACAGAGGCTCAACGCGGAGGTGTCCACCATGACCGGAGAAGCCGACCCGGAAGGCGAGTTCGTTGCCTGCTTGGACTCTGCTCATTGTGCTGTCCCTCTCTCTCTATCGTTAACTTCTTCGCCGTCTCTCGTTCCGAAGTTTCCTCAGTTTCTCAGCGATCGGTCTGGGGCGAATCCGGTGAAGGAACAACAATTTAGATTTCTCTCCGGTTGAGTTCTGCTGCTACGGAACGCCGTGTCGTTTTACTGCTAAAAGTCAGGAATGTGTGCTGTCTTTATTTATCTTATTATGGGCTCTGAATCTCTGATGTAGGCCGACTTGCTAACAAACTAGTTATTTTTCCCTTATTTTTACCCCGTATGCCAAAGTTAACTTTTGCCTGTGATTTAATCTTATATTTTCAATTTTACAAATCCTTAATCTAAATTTAAAATAATATGTATAGGTTTGCGTAAACCCTCTTCCAACAATATCACTTTATGTTATACTAGATTAAGAGCACGGGTTGAAATTTATTTTATTTATATCGTAATTTTTATATAAAATATAATTTATGTGATTGTTTTTAAAAGTTTTTTTTTGGATAAAATATTATGCAATAAAATTTATATGCTAAATATGATGACTTGAAAAAAAACATTTATTTTGTAAGTTCTATATTGTTAATGACTCTAGATAAGTATTCATGCTATAATACTGGTTAAATTTTATTTTATACAAAATTTTGTATATTTCCTATTTTAAAATAAAATTTTAATATGTTGTATTAATTTATGTACGTGAAGTTATTTCAACAATGTATATTCTACCTCATGACTTGAATGTCATTATAAGACATAATTTTGTGAATTTGGTTTTTAAAAAGCGAGTTATTATATTATGAGTAATTTAATATATTGTTATATTTTTTGTTTTAATATACTTGGTGACATATTATAGTGACATATTATTGACATTACTATAACAAACCAATTTAGAGTGTTTATAGTTTCTAATTTTAATATCAAGTTTCAATATTTTAAAAATATTTCAAAATAAATTATTTAAAGGTAATTGTATTATAAAAATTTATAAATTTCAACAAAAAAGTATGAAATTGAATTTAAATATTCAAATTTTGACCCATTACTCAGTAAAAAATTTTAATTCAATAGATATTATTTTTAAAGAATAATATTAATTAAACTTGAATATTTTATAGATTGAATCATTTATATTTGTTTTTAAAAATTCAACTTATGGTATATCCGGAAAAACACTATCTTTTAATTATAATAAATAATATGATAATTTATTTGTTTCACAAAATAGACTCATATATAAAAATTAGAGGTGATGTATAATGATAATTAACAAATTAATCTGTTAAGTTAGATATCAAAGGATTTTATTTGATGAATAATTTAATAAAGAAAATTAATATGGTAAGTTAGATCATATCTAATGATTACTTAGAATATTCTCTTTAAGATTTTTGGAAACAATAAATCCAGACTATAAAACTTAATCTATAACCTATTTGTAACCAACTTATTAAAATTATATAGTCTACAAAATAATGTTGTGTACTTTCATTTTATTATATAGGGGATTTCTCCTAATTTTGCTCTGATTATATAATCAATTTTGACATTTTATTAATTTTACATGTTCTTAAATGTAATAAGGTTATATGATGGAATGAATTATGATATTTAAACAATGGGTTAAATATAGAAGATGATTTAAAACTAATATAACATATCAAATTTTAAAAATATAAAAAATTATTCAAAATTTCTATATAAAATAAAGTTTAATCTGTGTTCTAGCACGAGTACTAATCTAGTTTAATATTATATTATCTCCAAGAATAATTGAGATCAACATAGTATTTGATCATTCATATACATACATTAAAGTTATATTTCAATCTGTCTGAGTTCAGCTTGATTCTACTTATTCAGTTAAGTATCAGTCAATTTTTATATATATGTTAATATGTATATAAAACTGAGTCAATTTACAAAGTAAACAATAGTCAAGAAGAATGAAACTCAAGTTAAGGTTTAAGAAAGTGAAAAACCACAATACAGAAAGATAATTTAAAATGAGAAAAGAAATCACTAAAACCAAATTTGAAATTTCATTCAAATAGCATTTTACATAACCTTTTGATTGAGCAAAATTAGAATATAGCAAACATCATGGACACACATACGGAAAGGTTCATCATTTATTTCATTTTGATTATATATGATAATATCGACTTTGGAGCTGTGTGATATGGAGATGTCTTGGTAAGGAAGGTAGGGAAGGTGCGAACGTAACCGGAACTTAGGGAACAGGACAAGCCTCAATGTTCCAAATCTCTTTGGCATACTGAGCTATCGTACGGTCACTGCTGAACTTTCCTGAACCGGCTGTGCTCAATATCGACATCTTCAGCCACCCCTTCCGGTCCCTGTCACAACACATTATGAAAACATTGTCACATTACAAAATTTCATTATTCATTTCGATTCAGTTTCTGTTAAAAAAAACCTATGAAAATGGACAAGTTGAGTTTAAGAGATGGACTTACTTATAAGCTTCATCAACTTTGGCCTGAGCGTCCATGTAACTGGGGAAATCATACCCAACCAGGAAGTAATCACCACGTCCAAAACCTGTGTTACCCTCAAGAGAATCGAGGAGGGGACCATAATCATAGCTCCCAAACACTCCACTTTTGACAAACTGCTTCGCCTCGTCAAACCGAGGGTCTGGTTTGAACTGATAGTTTCAACATGCACATAAACAGTTCATATTAGAGAAAGTACAGAAGCATATAGTGATTTCATCATTAGGCTCTTCATGGTATGGTCTATGGTGGCTCGTATTTGTTCCACAGAGACAAACATTATGCAAAGGAGAGAGTGGCATACCAGTCCATCTTCTCTTTCTTTACGCAGTCTAGGGACCTGATCGGCTGTTGCACCAAAAAGAAAGAAATTTTCTTCGCCAACCTCCTCTCTTATCTCAACATTAGCCCCATCAAGGGTTCCTATGATAAGGCAACCATTAAGAGCGAATTTCATATTGCTAGTTCCACTTGCCTCCATGCCTGCTGTGCTGATGTGTTGAGATAGCTCACTTCCGGGTATAAGCATCTCCGCTACAGTGACATTGTAGTTTGGAACAAATACCACCTAGAGAGGCATATTCGTCAAACCAGTTAGCCATGTTCAGGAAAATAAAAGGAGAAAAGTAATTCACTGCATTTGCATCGAAGTGGCAACAATAAGAAAGCTTTGTTCTCAGAAAGGATGCTTCAGTAGCATTAAGACTTAACCAAAAGAAACCAAGTTTATCTTGAGAGATGCAAACATCTGTAATATTTGACATTGACAGATCAGCAACAAACTCAGGCAAACATCACTATCACGCAATCAAGCAAGCATCGTGTTTAGCCATCTCTAAATTACACGTAAAACATTTAAGAAGACTCGGGCAATGTTACCTTTAAGTATTCGTTGACCTCTGGATCGCTATTAACAACGTCGCCGACATCATTCACTAGTTTCACTATCCGTTTTGCATTTGTATACGTTGCAAATGCTTTACCCCCAATCATGACAGTACGAGGAACTGTTTTCTTCCTTTCCTCAGGCTTCATCTCCTGTAACATTCAGCCGCAGAAAAGAATGTCACACAAAAAATACATGCATAACCTAAGCGATGGTTTATGGACATTTTCTTTTGGTCAAAGCATAAAAAGCTGCCAAAGAAGCTTTATGAGTTATTGAGTTTTGGCTAGAACCGACATGTAGAAAGCTCATAAAACTTTGGAAAATTTTGCCAAGGGAAAGGGAGTACCCTGAAGTTTCTCACTTATTTTTACTTGTTTATATAGCATTAGGTCTACCATAACTTTTTACGCAAAGGAAAAAACACTGATAAACTACTAGGAATCATAAGGCAAATCCAGATAGATGGGTAAGCTAACTATACCTTTAACTTTTTGAATCTGTAAATTACTCCAAGAATGTTCATCAGCTGCCTCTTGTATTCGTGGATACGCTTAACTTGTATGTCAAATAAGCTTGTCGGATCAATACTCACACCAGTTACACGCTCTATATACTGAGCCAAACGTTTCTTATTGGCTGCCTTCGCAGAAGCCCATTCAGATTGGAGTTCTTCATTGTCCGCAAACTAGCAGAAGAAGAGATAACATCAGCATGACAGCATAAAAACCCATTGCAACTCGTNTACTAGGAATCATAAGGCAAATCCAGATAGATGGGTAAGCCAACTGTACCTTTAACTTTTTGAATCTATAAATTACTCCAAGAATGTTCATCAGCTGCCTCTTGTATTCGTGGATACGCTTAACTTGTATGTCAAATAAGCTTGTCGGATCAATACTCACACCAGTTACACGCTCTATATACTGAGCCAAACGTTTCTTATTGGCTGTCTTCGCAGAAGCCCATTCAGATTGGAGTTCTTCATTGTCCGCAAACTAGCAGAAGAAGAGATAACATCAGCATGGCAACATAAAAACCCATTGCAAATCTGGTTCTCAAAAAAATAAAAATCAGACCTGCCGAAGACCAGTAAGTAGGTCAAGATCAGTGATCCATTTGTCAGTCTTCAACCACTTTGTGATTATATCACTGAGCTCAGGGCTGCAGAAACGTAGCCACCTCCGAGGTGTGATGCCATTAGTCTTGTTTTGAAACTTGTTTGGCCATATAGAGACATAGTCTGCGAATAACTCAGCCTTCAAGATATCACTGTGTAACTGAGCAACGCCATTCACCTGCAAAAAGGCTCTCATAATTAGCACTTCAAACATGAAGACTAAATGGTACTTAAATCAATATAATATAATCTTGACAGAGGGGACACTTACTGTATGCGAGGATACAACACATAAGTTAGCCATTCTCACCACAGGCTTTTGGGGATTGTTATCTAAGATGCTCAAACTTGAAATCTTGTTCTCGAGATCAACTCGTGTATCGCGAATGGTTTTCACAAACTGCAGAATGGTTATACTCTGTTATTGCAAGAGATGACAGAAACAAACCCTTAGAATGATCAGCAAAATACCCTCTTATCAATCTCTGTTATTATTTCCATATGACGAGGAAGAAGCTTCCACATCAAAGATTGTGACCATTTCTCCAACGCTTCAGGAAGGACAGTGTGATTGGTGTAAGCAACGGTCCTGCAAACCTTACAAGTAAGTCCAAACAGAAAAGTGGAAAAGCTTTGTTGGAAATACTGATTGGTTTCATGCACAAATGTAATACCTTGATGTCACATCCCAAGCTTCATCCCATCCAAGTCCATTTTCATCCATTAGCAATCGCATGAGCTCAGGGATTGCAAGAGTTGGGTGTGTGTCATTCATTTGAACAGCAACTTTACTTGGAAAGTCTGACCATTTCCGGCTGCCTTCGGTCGTGCTCCTCTCATGAAATCTTGATATAATATCCTGCCATAGGATCCCATATTGTGAAGAGGAAATATTAATAAAATTATGAATCACTTGAAAGTAGTCATTTTAGAATTCTTTTTCCAATTAATATGCTAACATGAAATAATTTAATCATTATATTTGCCAACAATTAATCATTTTCAGCCCATGATGACATCCATCAGAGAGTCCTAAGTTGATCCAATACATTATCGCTTAAGAATAATGAAGAAAACGAAAGGAACCTAATACAAAATTGACAGACCTGAAGCGAAGCACTGCAGAGAAAGAACTGTTGTTTTAAACGTAATAACTTCCCATTCTCGGTAGCATCTCCTGGATATAACACAGTGCAAATCTGCACATATATACATTCATTGTTAGAGAGAAACAGAAAGTCACAAAGCAAAAGAAGATAAAGCAGTAGGTAAAAGATAACCTGTTGAGCTCTAGAATGTAGCTGCGCAGCCAATTCATATTCTCCTTCGTTGAACTGAAAAAGATCAAGATCCTCCGCTCTAGCTTTTGCTTCCCAGAGACGGAGACTGATTGTGTTCTTTGTGTTATATCCCGGAATTGGCACGTCATAAGCAAGAGCTTGTACAACATCACCGCCTACCCATTTCCGTCTGCAAAATAGTCAATTGATCCATTGGAATGCTTAAGAGCAAGCTCAGTAAAAATTCAGAGAACACATAGCAAAACTCCTAGTGTATTACATCCACAGAAATTTCAAGTACTTAAGTTCCAACATTAATACTTACGATCCATCTGGATTTATCTCCACACTGCCGAAAAACCTGACAGGGAATACTACGTCGTGCCTCACAATTTCCCACGGGCTGAACTTCTGCAAATTCCCACTAAAACATGATGAGTTACAGTCTCAAAATCATATCCTGAAATCACCACATTGATAAACATCACCTCAAGCCAGTCCTCTGGAATCTCTTCTTGACCTTTCTGTGAGATAAGTTGCTTGAACAGCCCATGTCTGTACCTCAACCCATAACCCCAAGCAGGCAAGTTTAGGGTGGCCATCGAATCCAAGAAGCACGAGGCAAGTCTCCCCAACCCACCATTTCCCAGAGCTGCATCTTTCTCCTACAATTTCATAACAGAAAAGCTCAAAAACATTTCCAATGGGAAAAGATCTAAAAGAAATTATCAAAATCCCAAGCAACACAAAAAAGTACCTGCTCGGCTATCTCCTCAAGCTCATAACCGAGCTTACGCAGTGCATCAGCATATGGACCTTGAAGGTTCAAATTCCCAATGGCATTTGTCAAAGCACGACCTTGGAGATACTCCATTGACAAGTAGTATGTTTGTTTTGGATCAACTTTGTTAAAATGAACATAAGTCTCATTCCACAGCTGCAAAACAATTCACACATCCCCAAATTAGTATCACTCTCACATAAAACACAAATTAACACATTCATAGTTTCAGATCAACTTTGAAAGATCCCTACAACTGCAAATTCAGTTGAACCTAACCACGAGAAACCATAAATTAAAACACTCAAATCTACTTTACTGATTACCTGAATGAGACGATCGCGAAGACTCTCAGCAGTAGCGTAGAGAGCTTGCTCAGGCCCAAACTTCAACGGAGAGAAATGTGGACTGTACTTGGCGTGGTAAAGGATATTCCCAGCGATCTCCGTAGCTTCGCTCGCCTCTGGATTCGCCTTCGCCGAGATTTTCTCCGGCAAACTAGTCGCAGCTTTTCCATTCGTGTTCGCCATCGCTTATCTCCCTGAAACAACCACTTTTATTCAGAAATTATTGCCGAAGTAAAGAAAACAAAAACCAAAAAATTAGTGAGCAATTTACCAATTTTTGAAACTGTAATTTGGGAAAGAGATGAAGAGACACTTGAGAGAGCTTATATGAAGCAGAAGAAAATACTATGGAGAAATCAGTATATACTAAAAAAAGAAGCGTAAGATATTTTTCAGAAACGTTAATTTTTGTTGTTTTTTTAATTTTAGTCTCTGTTTTTTTTTTTCGTTTTGGCGATTTGATTTTTGATTTTTGATTTTCCGGAAGGATTGAAAGTGTGAGGATCACAAGAAAAGAGAGTGAAGTGAAGTTTTTTATGTGTCAGAGGAAGCTCAGAAGAGCTTTGTGATTTTTTTTGGTGAAAATATCTACTAGGAGCCCCCACATCTCTTTGTTTTTTAGTTAGAGAGACCCTTCATATTATTTTCGTATAAAAGAACACCCCTTGTATTGGGATTGGGGACCATTGATCATTTTCCTAAGAACTTAATTAGAAAGAAATTGATAACCTAATGCAGACATTCATTAAAAGAAAATAAGTGACTTTTAAGGAATTTGATGGAACAATGAGAATGAGAAAAGAAAAGAATCAAGAAGGAAGATTCTGAAATTTTTTTAGTTTTAACATTTTGGCAAGCGGAAGAAATTCAAAATATAGAACCAATCCGAGTAAAAAAGCCAAACGTAGTGGCTCGATTGCTTACGTTACGTATCAATACGGTAATGAGAGGACTAAAAGTGGGAAAGAGCTACACGAACACGTGTGTATGTATGTAAATCACGAAGTAGAGAAAAGTGCGCGCACCTCAAGGTACCAAATCACGGATCTGCACCTGCTGAAACTTCACTTTTCCCCTGCTTCCGTGCAAGTCATCAGTTAACTCAACATTGTTTTTCATTATCTTCTCACAGGCGTTTTCATTACACTCAATCATCAACAATGGAAAACTTGCTACATTTTTCATTTGTTTATCGAGGAGGAGAAGAATAATGTGGATATCTTTTCTAACTTCTATACAAGGCCGGATATATCTTGTTCCTTATATGTACGTACTTGAAGAGAAGTAGCTTGATTCTATTCAGATCTGCAACTTCTCTCCTGGCTGATGCAGCTCCATCTCTTATGTGTGGATTTGTCCTCCTTCAAGCTGCTAAGAGGACCATTTGCAAATTATTGGAACAATAAATCATTACAAAATAGAATCGAAACTGAACACCAAAAAGCAAACAGCCATAACTCAAGAAAACACCAACCTGTTGTGTCAAAATCGACTCTTTCTCCAGTTGCATATATGTTGTAAAAGAGAGCGGAAAGGAGATATAATATTGCTGTAAGAAGAATAAATCCTTGGAAGGAACCCAAAAGTTCTACAAAGAAACCAGCTCCAACAGTTCCAACTATTGCAGCCAATGTTCCAGCAGTAAGACACATTCCTATAACAATATAAAAGGTGAATACCAGTCAAACGATTTTCTAAGGCCAATTTCTTCTCAGAGGTACAAAGTAGCCATCGGTGATAATTGAACCAATAGGAACTCTGGAAACCAATGTCTATTAAAGGAGAATTAGAAAGTGTACCATGTAGAACACCAGAATACTCTGGAGCAATTTCCTGAAACAAGAGGAAATCAGATGTCAAAGATACTCAAAATTTGTAGTGTGGGTTAAGTATGAATCACACGCTTGGGTACCTGAAGGTTAATAAGAAACCCCAAATGGCTGAATGATTTTAGCCCAACAGCTAAACTGAGCCAGGCTGATGCTACTAAAGGTTGTTTTGCTGTCGTTAGACCAATAAGAGCAATTCCAGGACCAATGAAACCAATGGACTGCCAAATGAAATCCATCAGTCAGCAAAAGAAAAAAAAAAGGCTAAATGAACACTTCAACACCATTTTGATATGTATACAGAACTCTTCAGTCCGAGGGACCTCTTGCTTGATTCAATGAATTCAGTGAGACAGGAATCACAAACCTGCATGATTTTTCGCGTTAAGGTGATGCTTGTACCACGTCGTATCAACAAGTCCGACCAAAAACCAGCAAGGTATCCTGTGAAAGCCATCATACTCCATGGAACAGCACTAAACCAAGCAGCTTGTTTGAGGTTCACATGATATACCTGCAGCATGATATTCTCTTAAATTTCTTAAGAAGAGTAAAAACAACAAAATTTCTATTTAGAATTTGTTGGTGATAGGGCCTTACTGTATTGAAGTATATGGGCATCCATGAAAGAATCACAAAGAAACCCTGGAAATAAGTAATTAAGTCATAGTTAAATGAATTCCAACAGATAGGAAAACACCTGATCATAACAAGTCATAGCAGTTGGTGCTAACAATTTCACTTCAACAAGAAATCCTCATAGTTACAATAAGGAAAGAGTTGAATTGAGAGGAATCTTCATACATACCCAGCTATGCATAGAATTTGCAATTATAACAGCCCAAGTCGGCATCTTGGAGAGAAGGCGTCCAAAAGGAGGTATTCCACCTGTTATGTATTGTTTGTTCACCCTAGTAGACGTTTGCTGCTTTTGCTTTATATACTCAAGTTCAGACTTTGTAATCTGAGGATGTCGATCTGGCACACTCGACGTCGCAGAGAGCCACACAAGCAACCATAGGAACCCCGATAACCCAAATATTACAAAAGGGCCATATATACCGCCTTGAGACATAAGAATAGGAGACAACATGAGTCCTACAACATTCCCAAGCTGAAACCCCGCCATTGCAATGCCAACAGCTCTAGAACGTTCTGTTGGGGGAAACCATCTACATCAAAAGTACCATCACTAAGAACCCAATAACCAGTGTCTGCTCGTTTCAAAATCATGAGTGTGCCTCAATCACATTTGGAAATAGTACTGAGAAACATACTATCAGTACCTCGCAACCATGTTGTTCATACAAGGAAGAGCCACTCCTTCTGCAACCCCAACCATAGCTCTTGCAGCAAGCAGTGCCCACAAAGAAGTATCAGCTGCCCAAGGGGTAAGAAAAGTAGCCAACGACCACAGAGCCACACCCCACGCCATGACTACCTTACCGCCATAACGGTCCACCAAAGTTCCCCCAGCTATTGGTGAAATTAAGTATCCCCATAGAAACGATGACTACCAAAAAGAAACATTCAAGAAACTATGAGACCAACGAGCACAATGGTGTACCAGTAGAACGACTTAATACTGAATTATTTACCCAAAACAATATATGAAGGAATCAAAATCTTGAAAGAGTTGACCTGAACGATACCGGAAAAAGATTTGCTCCATCCACGGGAAAGCGAAAGAGGAACAATCGCAACGGACATCACAACACGATCCGCATTGCAGAGCGCTAGAGCAAGCGCGAGCATCGCAACAACCTTCACTCTCTCCGAAGTTATAAATTCCGAAAAATCAGGTTGCGCAATCACCTCTGCCGCCGTCTCTTCCGGCGTACGGCGAGCATCGCTGCAAGACACTCTTAATCGATGACGCGGAATAATACCACATAGCTCCACGGGAGTATTTCCGTCGAATCTCAAATCGCCTACGCCTCTCCCGGAGCAGAGTAACAACTTTTTCCGGCGATATCGCTCCGCCAACGACGGAAGCCTCAGTGTAGGTAAGCTCGAAGTCAAGACTGCTCGATCTCCATGGATTTTAAGAGCGTTGCGGTTACGGAAGTCTATTGAAGATTGTATAGAGAGAGAGTAACACATTTTCACCAATCGGAGCTGCTTAGTGATTAGTCCCGGGAGTGAAGAAGAAGACGAAGACGAAGATGCTCTCTCGGTGGTGGTACGAAATCGCGTGACACATCCGTATAGTTTTGGGCTCATTAGCATTTAACAGGCCCATATGTTTTGGGCTTTATAATTAGCATGATATAAAAGTGTATTAATGAAGTTTAGTTTTTCCTAGATATCTTTGTCCAGAATTTCAGAGTATTATCTTTAGGAAATATTGCATCCTAACACACTTTTCATACATTTAATTGCCCAATAGCACACTTTCTGTCCACAAGGCACTTTTTCTATATCTATTAACTTTTCTACCTTCTAGTTACAATTTTATTAACAACAATGCCATAAAACTAAAAATCTCTTCTAGTTACCAAATTCACCTCCTTCTCTCTCCTTTATTGCTCTCATCTCTCTTTCATCGCTCTTCTCTATCTCAATTTTTCTGCAATTTATTGTTTACTACTTTTGGGAACTATGATTTACTATTTCAAAGAAGATCATTTACCAATCTAACACCTTTGATTTTTGACTGTGGAGAACAATGTTTTTAATTACACAATTCTGGGTCATTTCCAACTCATGGCTGCGATGCGCAGAACAACGGTTGTTCCGTGACGGCGGTCCCGAAGCTTGGTTTCATCTTTGAATCGTCTAATTGGTTTTTCCCTTTCGTCTTTTTCATCATCTAGTGGTACAATTGCTAATTTAAACAAAATAATAACGAATTGAGCTTTGCGCCTTTGCGAGAATTTTCCTCTCTCATCTTCCTCTTCTTTGATGTACCTTCGTTTCCTGAGCATTTTTTTTGTTTCCTGAGCATTACAAGATCTTTTCTTTGATTTAAGCTAGATTTGGTAACTGAATCTTAGATTTAAGCTAGATTTGGTAATTATTATTTGGTATTTGCGTTAGCCATCAAAATTAGAGTTCTTTTTAGTTTATTTGTTTCTATCAAAATTAGAAATTTACTCCAAGAATTAATTAAATGGATTTGAGATTGAATCTGGTTGATGAACACTGGTCAAAAGAATAAATGTCAAACTAAGGTTTTTGTAATAAACATTGTTGTAGATTTATGTAGACAAGAAGAATGAAAAAATTACAATCGAAATTCAAGACTGAGATCCTCATGACCAATGTAAAGTACTAGAACTAGTTAACTTTTGTTCTTTTATAGCCAGCCGTATAACTTTGTGATCTTTAAAAGGTTGGTATCCACATCATCATTTTTTTTCTTGTGGCTGTGTATAAGACCATCAATTTTTAAAACACATTTTTTTATGTCCACGGAATAACTATTATATGGTCAGATCCTTGTGGAATCAAGCAAGCTCAAAAATTGATGTCCACGAAACAATGATAATATGGTTTCATAAATCTTCTGTCCAAAGTTTAAGGTCAAAATTTTCCAACTTTATGGGTGTCAGTTAGATTCGTACTAATTCATTTTCTTTTTGGACATTTTGATCATATATATCCATGTGGTCACAGTTTCTAGGATATGCTTAGATGTTCATTACAAAATTTTGAGAAAAAATTTAAACCAAAATATTTTGATGTAAACAATAATAAAATGTAATTTGTTTGTTCAAGTTATAATATGGTTTCTACTAAAAAATTCTTAAGTTTTAGCTAAGTTTTGTTAATTATGTCAAATTAAGTTTAGGGTCTAAGGTTTACGGTTTAGAGTTAAGGGTTTAGATTTTAGGATTTAGGGTTAAGGGTTTAAAGTTTACGGTTTAGAGTTAAAGGTTTAGGATTTAAGGTTTAGGATTTATGTTTAAGGGTTTAGGGTTTAGGGTTTAGGATTTAGGGTTTAGGGTTTAGGGTTTAGGGGTTAAGGTTTAGGGTTTAGGGTTTGGGTTTAGGGTTTAGGGCAATGTGTTGGCTTTGTGTGTTCCTTGACAAGCTCTTCTTTTGATCCACATTGTCTAGCTCCTGCTTCTTGGCAGTATTTTATTGTAGTCTCCACATTTGTTCTTGCTATGATTTTCATTGTATACTTTCTTCTTTTTTTATGTCAAATCTTACTCTATGTCATGTGTGCATCACGTCACTGATCCAAATCATTTGGATGATGGAAGAGGTAGAAGAGTGGAAAATAAGTGTGATGGTCGAATAGTGGACTGTATTTTTGGTAGCAATATACCAAAAACAATGGTTTTGTTAAACATTCTTGTGTCCATATAATAGTGAACAAATGATCAACCAATAATGGACAGTTCACGATCTCCATTAGTAGTTTTCTCATCTTACGCTTTATTTTCTCACATTCATATCTGAACTGAGAACAAATGTCATCTCTCACCCCATGTGTCTCTCTCTATATATGTACTTCGTTTGTAGCTTTACGTTTGTTTGATTTAAGATTACACATGATGCCACTAAAAGTAAATAAGCTTGGTTTTATTTACATAAGTTTTTCTAACGAAAAGAAGATAAGTTCTATTGAAAACAATATGATTTTCAGCATAATATGGATGGTTATGTGTCTATAAAGTGGTATAGAAGGATATATGAACCTAACTTAATAGATATGGATGAGTGGATAGGTTTTGTGTGGATGGTCGTATACTTGTATGAATAAACATGGATTGTTTTATGTGGATGGTTCTATGACTGAACATACTCGTTTAGGGTTTAAAGGTTTAGGGTTTAGGGTTTAGGGTTTGATATTTAGTATAGGTTAAAATTGCTATGAAATTAAATTTATGATTATTATTATGATCTAAGGTTAAGGATTATAGTTTAGGGTTTAGGCTTTAGGGTTTAGGGTTTAGGGTTTAGGGACGTGTATAACTCATCGTCCATGTGGACTTGATTTTAGAGTAAGTATAGTATCCACATAATTAGACATTTTTAGTGGACGTGTATAACTTTAGTTTATGGACATAAAATAAGTATCAACATAAATAACAAATAAGTATCCACATAAATAGTTTTTGGCGGACGTGTATAACTCATCGTCCATGTGGACTTGATTTTAGAATAAGTATAGTATCCACATAATTAGACATTTTTAGTGGACGTGTATAACTTTAGTTTATGGACATAAAATAAGTATCCACATAAATAGTTTTTGGTGGACGTGTATAACTCATCGTCCATGTGGACTTGATTTTAAAATAAGTATAGTATCCACAAATAAGTATCCACATAATTAGACATTTTTAGCACCCACATAACAATTAACAAATATTCTATTATAATTGGATAATATATATTGTTTGATAGTTAACAATGATTATTTTACCAAAACACAAGTATAACTCATCTTCCATGTGAACTTGATTTTATGGATATAAAATATTTTATAGATTTGTCACAAATAATAAAAACCATTCCATTGAACTATTAGTATCTACAAATAAGTATCCACATAATAAGACAGTTTTTGCATCCACATAATTATAGTATATGTATTATAATTATTCACTTTAAATATAGTAAAATGGATCTTAAAATGTAGAAAAAATAAAATTATAATGAATCATAAAAACAAAATCAAAAATATATGTCATAATAATTAGATAAAATGATTACAAATAAAAAGAGAAAAAAAAGTGAAGAAGGAAGAAGAAAGAATAAGAAGAAGAGAGAGATGCAAATTTTTTTTTGTTTTTTTTTTCAACCATTCTAAGCCATTAGATCCAAACTAATAATTGAAATCCAATGGTCTAGGATACCACCAATTACACACTCATCTCTAGCCGTCGGATCAAATTCTTAGTTAGAATCGGACGGACCTTAATACAACTGTTTTTTTCTCTCTAGTTAAACATATGTTTACATGATCAGGGCTAAAATAGTCTAAAAATCACAAATGTTGGCCAAAAAGTGCCTCTTGGTCAGAAAGTGTGTCAAATGAACATACTTTTAGTAAAAGTGTGTCTCAGTGCAAATCTCTCTTATCTTTAGCTAAACAAATCAATCAAAAGCTTTCTGTTCAAGTCCTTTATAGTTAAATATATTTTTTTTGTGATAGAAATGTTTGATAGAAATGTTCAAGTCCTTCGGCGTAGCCTCACCCCTCTTCATGCCGAGGTTGAAGCCCTTATCTGGGCTATGCGTTGTATGATCGGGGCGGACAACCAATCTGTCGTTTTCTTTACCGACTGCTCTGACTTAGTGAAGATGGTGTTTTCGCCTTCTGAGTGGCCAGCCTTTACATCTTATTTGGAGGACATCAAGGCAGACAAAGCAGAGTTTACTTCCTTTTCCCTAACTTATGTCCCGCGTTCCATGAATGGCAAAGCGGATAATTTGGCGCGTCATGTTTGCACTGTTCCGTATCTAGCCACTTTTGTTAACAATGTTCCTTCACATTGGTTCCACTGAGCCAATCTTGTTTTATTGTTGTCAAAAAAAAAAATGGTAAGTTGGAAGAAGCCAAAATTCGGCAATTTTTTCAACTTTTTTTTTTTTGGGGTTTCAATTTGATTCAGTCATGTCACAAAAAAAAAAAGTATATGTACTAATATTGGTGCTTGAACAAAGAGTATTCCTTATTTTTTTAGTTTTTACTAATATCTTACTCTCATTATGCTTGGAAAAATAAATAAAAATTAGGTACTAACCCGCAGAAAACTGCGGACTGAATTTTTTCTTGATGAAAATTTGTAATAATTTATTTTGTTATTATGTTATTTATAATGATTTGTGATTAAAAATTTAGTTTGCTTATATTAAAATTTTTGTATTTTAAAAATGTATAATGAAAACCTATCAATAAAATATTTGCATGTAATGAATAAAATTGTTTAAACATTTGTCAATTAAACACAATTCTTGCTATAGTTATAAAATAAGTAAAAAGATATAACTAACATGTAAAAAGAGCAACTAAATATAGCTAGTGAAGGTTCTGAAAAACCTCTTTGAATAAGCACTTTAAAGCATTGAATATATTTAAATCCCAACTTAATTTTATTTTCCTAAAGAACGGTGTGGCTAAAAGAAGAATATAACCTTTTTAATAGATAAGATATCTCTATCTTTTATTTATTATATATTAATGTTTAAAATCTAAGCCGTTAAACAGAACTGTTATATATTTTATTATATTAAATTTTTGATAAAAATTTTAACCATTGCTGGAGATATTTTTTGATAAAAATTTTAACCATTGATGGAAATGTTTTTTGATAAAATTTGTGGTTATATAGATTTTATTCGATTAGATTTTTAGAATCTTAGCTGTTAATTTTTTTTTAAGTATGAATTAGTTCTGATTCTAATAGATTTTTTTTTTATTTTTCTACAATTTATTTTATTTTATGTGTCCCCAATATTCTTTTTTAATTAATTATATTTAATTAATTAATTAATTAATCTTAATTAAGTTTTTTAATGGCAATTGAATGTAATTTTTTACACATAGGTTAGTTTCATATTTGTACTTCCTAAGTAATATAGTAGGATAATTGTCATTCACTGTTTTATCTGTAGTAAACACGTGGAAGATTCCAATCTGTATCAGAAAATGAGAACAATCACAATAAATCTATACATGTCGACAAAAAGGAAAGGTATAAATTAGTAATATCATAAACAGTGTTTGGCTTCGGGACTTACTAATGTTTTTTTGGAAGAACACAGACTCTTCTCTTGGGAACTTGTCGTAGATCCGAATCTCTATGTTTTACTCGTGTTGGTCACTTTTAATTGTAGACTTGTAGTGATATTCTCTCGATAGATTCCTTTAAAATTTTGTAATAAATTAATTCAAATTACCAAAACAAAAATGTACTATAATCGAAGATAAACCTATTCAATCAATGAAACAGAATAAGTTGACCTATTGATTTGCAATTGGAGATATTTGATAACAGTATAATTGTTTGAGAAGTCATACAAAATTAACAAAAAGGGTTTAAGGAAGTGAAATTACCATAAATGACCCTAAAAACAACACACTATCATCGAGATCCTAAAAGTAGATTGTAGTAGTAGACCCATCAAACTTCACTCTCACACACACACTCTCTCTTAAGTCACCGCCGCACGCAAGCAAATCATTCTTCAGCCATGGCTAACATCAAACAAACCAATCGCCGTCGTTCCTCTTCCTCATGCCACCGTCACCCATCCGCTAAACCAACCGCCGGTTTCTGCGCTTCCTGCCTCCGTGAACGTCTAATCACTATAGAAGCTCAGTCTTCCTCTTCTTCCTCTTCTTCTCACCCCGCCGCCGTTCAAACTCCTGAGCTCCGTCGTATTAGATCACACTCCGTTCGCAACGCATCAGTCTCCGTTTCAACGCAGCCGCGACGGAGATCGTGTGACGCTAGGTCAAGCGCAAGCTCACTACACGATCTGTTCGTCGATGATGACGAAGAACGGTTAGATAGTTCGATTCGGAAACCTCTGGTTCCGGATTTGATAGAAGAAGATTACTACGATGGAGAAGATATCAAAGGTTTTGATGAAGGCAAGCCGAAGAAGATCGTCGAAGAAGAAGAAGGTGTAGAGAACAAGACGATGAAGGAGTTTATAGATCTTGATTGGGGAAACCAAATCAAGAAGAAGGAGATAGCATCGGTTTTGAGCAGGAAGCTTAAGATATTTTCATTGAATCATCATCATCACAAGGAGAAGAGAAAAGATGAACAATCAGATTCTAGATTTGGTCGTCACTCTTGTGATGTAGATCCTAGATTGTCTTTTGATGGAGGTAGGATCTCGTTTGAGAAACCTAGGGCTTCATGGGACGGTTGCTTGATTGAGAAATCATATCACAAGTTGACGACGTTGTCTACTGTGACAGAAGATGCTAAAGCTAATAAATGTCTTGTTGAAGAAGAGGAAGAGGAAGAGGAAGAGGAAGAGGAGAAGAGTCCTGGTGGGACAGTTCAAACAAAGAACTATTACTCGGATTCTCGTAGAAGAAGAAGCTTTGATCGAAGACAAGGATTGCTTGAGGTTGATGAGTTGAGAGGTATTTCAAATGCTAAGGTATCACCTGAAACTGTTGGTTTGTTTCATGGTGCTAAGTTATTGGTTACAGAGAAGGAACTTAGGGATTCTAATTGGTATTCGATCAAAAACGTTAAACCGGAGAGTAAAGAATTAGTTTCTGAAGGAAAGATTTGTATTGGTGCTGGTGGTGGTGAGGGGAAGAAGCAGGATGGTGTAGAGTTAAAGAAACGTAGAAAGAAATGGCCAAAGGGATGGAACATTTGGGGACTAATACAGAGGAAAAACGAGGCCAGGAAGAACGAAATCAAAACCGAGCAGAGTTTGAAACTTGAAGGAAATGCTGTTGAGGGTTCTTTGGCTGAGTCTTTGTTAAAGCTTAGGAGAGTAGGTAAAGGAGAAACCAATGGTGGTGTTAGTGAGAAGCTTTTGAAAAGCTATAGTGTAAGCACGAGAAAGTCTTGCGATGGTGTGTTTAGTGGTGGTGCTAATATCTTTGAAGGTGGAAGAAGCTCATGTGATGGTCTGTTTCATGGATCTATTAACAGTGTTGAGGTTGGAAGGAGCTCGTGTGATGGATTGGTTAATGGAATTGAGGATAAACAAAATCATCATCTACTTCAGACAAATGCAAATGTTGGTACTTGCGGCCGAGAGAAACCTGAGAATAGTTTGTTAAAATTATATATGACTCCGGCAAGGAGCCATAAGACTAGCAAATCCGGGAAGAGTAGGCTGAAGAATTAGTTTGATCTGACATTTGTGTTAACTCTTGAACTACTCTGTTGTAATTAACAACTAATGTATTTGTTACTTTGGTCTATAGATAAATGAACTAAGATTCTATTGCAATCCTGTTCATAGTCATACTGTTAAGATTACTTATTTTTCTTCTCTTACTTATTCCCACATCAACAATACATTGTTTTCAAGTACATTGCGTGTAATATATCATAAGATACCTCGCCAGTGTTCTGGTACATCAATCAGAGACCGGTTTTGAATTGAGACTCAAACCAAAAGGAAACAATGGGTCATACGAATTGGCATGAGCATCTAGTGGCAAATGCTCAACTCGTTTGAACCAGCTCACAGGTAATTTCCCCATAAATTCATAATCTCCAAAAATAACGTCAGCCATCCCTTGCCCTTCTGTTCCAGGTAACCAAGCAGCAACCAGAGCCTCAATCTTTTCAAGAACTACCTGCTCCAAAACCACAGGTCTTCCTGAGATGACAACCACCAGTGTCGGAATTTTCTCTGCGACTGCGGTGACAATGTCGCTACCATTAAAATGTATTGTGAGTTCAGAGTTATCCCCCATTGTCTCTGCATAGGGTGGTTCCCCGACTGCAACAATGGCGTAAGAGAATCCTTCACTCGACGCTAGGGTTTCCTTTGACGGAGTTTTCTCGTAGATTACTTCGGTTTCCTCTCCAACTACTGCTTTTATGGCATCCAAAAGCGTTGTTCCTACATTTCAGACAGACATAGATTCATGTTGATTAACTTTTCAGCAGCATCTTGTAGCCTCTGCTAAATAGGGTCCAATTAGTTACCGATAGTGATCCTGCCGCTAAGACCAAACCATGTCTTTGTCCATCCTCCACACTGATAACCAAGATCATCTGCGTGACTTCCAGTGACTAGAATCCTCTTGGCTTTGCGGTCTAGTGGCAGAAACGGTTTATCAGCATTTTTGCCATTCTTTAACAGAACTAACGACTTCCTAACTGCTTCCTGCGCCAATTCTCTATGTTCCTGCACACATGGATAAATCTTAGAATAAAGACAGCACTCTGGTCTAATGACATTTAATACAAGGGAGCTCACCTTGCAACCAACAGTAGGCAACAAAGAACGATCAGTGAGAGGATGCTCGAAGAGACCAGCCACAAATTTCACTCTGAGTATTCTTTCAACAGCATCATTGACCCGAGCCATCGGTATTTCCCCTGACTCTACCAGATCTTTCATGTCCTGTATGAATTGTTCGTATTTGAATGGTACCATCACCTGCAATAACATTTGATTATATAATCTCTCCACTCCTTCAATCATTCAAGATGATGCTAAGCTAAGATATTTCGCATAAGGGATTCAGAATCTACCATGTCAATGCCAGCATTGACCGCAGTTTTAATGCAGTTGCGGTAGTTTGATCCCTGAGGCTCACTAAGCCGGTCCAAACCTTCCCAGTCTGAAACTAGAAATCCCTGTTGACATAAACAAGAAAACTAGCTTAACGCATACACTTCTAGCTTATATCTATTTTTCATTGGTACTCAACTAAAGTTTTACACAAACCTTGAAACCGAGTTTTTCCTTGAGAACTTCTGTCAAGAGAAAACGGTCAGCGTGGAGTCGAGTTCCATTCCAACTGGAGTAAGATGCCATAACCGTGGAGACTCCCTGAGTAAGACACTTCAGATAAGGAGGAATATGTATCTTCTCTAAGTCTTCATATGACGCGATGGTGTTCCCTTCATTTATGCCCTTGTCTGTACCACCATCTCCAACGAAGTGCTTGGCGCAGGCGACGACATTACTTCTATAATCCAGTGAACAAATCCATGAGCCATGACATCAACTCCATGAAAGACCAAAATCAAATCACAGTGTAGTGATTTATTTGATACCTTCCTGCAACAAAAGGGTAACCATTTGGGTGGTCTTCTGGTGGCACGCCTTGTAGTCCCGAGACAAGCGAAGTCATCTCGCAGACAAGTCCAGTATCTTCTCCATAACTCTCGTAGCTTCGTCCCCATCTCGGATCTCTCAAGACCTATTAGAAAGACAACATTTCATTAACAAAATTCACATATCATTATGTTCAGTTTCAGTTGTTAGTTTTTTACATATAAAAGGGACTTACAGCCACACAGGGAGAAAACGCCCAGTGAGCACCACTAGCCCTTACTTCAAGTGCAGTTGCAGCTCCAATTCTTCTGACCAAATCTGCATCTCTACAAAATTACCAACAACTACAAGTGTTGTCATATTAACAACACAACAGCCAAACGCAGTATAGCTGCAATAGAAGCACCTAATCTTGAACACAATCAGATTCTAATCACCACTACTGCAATACTACTAGTCTCTACCTTGTAATCAGGAGCTAGTTGAAAGCTAATCAGAATATCAAATAGGTGAATAGGTTCAGTCAAGTTTCATAAAAAAGACAAAAACAGAACAAATCAACCAAGACCAATGCCACCATTACAGATCACAGTCCAAAATGTCAAATTCTCTGAAACTATATCTCATTCTGTCTCACCTGTTTGGAATTTTTAGTTTGCTTATGTTGTAAAAAAATACCTGGTGGCTCCGAGGCTGATGTTGTGGGGAAAGACGGTGGCGCCGTAGACATTGTTGTTGCCATGGACAGCGTCAGTGCCGTAGATGATTGGAATCCCCAAACGCGACGCTAACGCTGATCGCTGAAAACCGTCGATCATATCCGCCCAATCCGACGACTTGGCATCCTCGAACGGCGCACTCCCACCGGCGTTTAGTACACTTCCTGTAACACCAAATCTATAAATTAAATTTTTTTTTCAAAGAATCAAGAATCAAAGTGAAACAAGAAGACTGTGTTGTTTGTGTGTACCGATGAAAAAATCTGTAATGGCGGCAGGAGAAGCAACGGTACGTTCAATCTGAGTCATTTGACCGATCTTCTCCGGCAGAGTCATGCGAGAGAGAAGGTCCTTCACACGCGCCTCCACCGGCGCGTCTTGGTTCTTGTAAACGCATGAAGACTCCTCCTTGACTACCATATTCTCGCTCTTCTTCTCCTTCCTGGTGTCGTCTTCTTCTCACAAGTCACAAAGTCACAAGTCACAAATTTAAGTTCAGCCACTTCTCTTTATCTCTACAGCCAAGTTGGAGAAAACGAGACGTGGCACACTTATATTTGTCAGTCACACTCACACTCACACTCAATGGTTTTAAGTGAAAAAGTTACCCATTTGATTAACTTAATTAAAACGTGTGGGTTAGTTACAAATTGGTTGAACTAATTATAGATAAGTACAGTACATACATTTTTAATCATAAACTGTTATTACCCGACCCTCTCAATCAGACAGGTGAAGTTAAACCGGTTACAAATTCTGTCCCAAGTTGCAAGTGAGACCAAAACCAAGAGGAAACAATGGGTCATAAGAATCAGCATCAGCATTTAGAGGTAACTGGTCAACGCGTTTGAACCAGCTCACGGGTAACTTCCCTTGGAAGTCATAATCTCCGAAAATGACATCAGCAATCCCTTGCCCTTCAGTTCCAGGGAACCAAGCAGCGACCAAAGCCTCAGTCTTTTCAAGAACCGTTGGCTCCAAAACCATTGGTCTTCCTGAGAACAAAATCACTAGAGTAGGGGTTTTCTCCGCAACCGCGGTTATAATGTTGTTACCGTTGAAAGGTATTGTGAGCTCTGAGTTATCCCCTTTCATTTCTGCGTAGGGCGGTTCCCCTACTGCAACAATGGCGTAGGAGAATCCTTCACTAGAGGCTAAGGTTTCCTTTGTTGGAGTTTCCTCGTAGATCACTTCCGTTTTGTCTCCAACTGTTGCTTTTATAGCATCCAAAAGTGTTGTACCTACCTACATTTCAAAACAAAAACATATGTAAGTAAGTATTTAAAAATCAACTTTTCCAATATCATTTTTTGGCGCTACCAATTGTGATTCTGCCGCTTTTTGACCAGATTTATTCTTTGTCCATCCTCCACACTGATTCCCAATATCATTTGCGTGCATTCCAACCACTAGAATCCTCTTGGCATTGCGGTCTAATGGCAAGAAAGGTGCATCAGGATTTGTACCATTCTTCAGCAGAAGTAAAGACTTTCTAACCGCTTCACGAGCCACTTCTCTATGTTCCTGCATGCAGTTGTGATAAACAGAGTCAATCAATCATGCTTTCATACATCTTACAATAGTGGCCTCAGCTATAGAGATCTCACCTTGCAGCCAACAGTTCCCAACAAAGATCGGTCCGCGAGAGGATGTTCAAAGAGACCAGCAACAAACTTCACTCTGAGTATTCTTTCAACAGCATCATCAACCCGAGCCATTGGTATTTCCCCTGACTCCACCAGTTCTGTCATGTCCTGTATGAACTGTTCGTACTTGAAAGGTACCATCACCTGCAATAACAATGATTACCAATCTTTGTTAATCATTCAAGACAGTTGGAAAATATATTCATTACTATGTCGATTCCAGCATTAATCCCGAGTTTGACGCAGCTACGATAATCTGAACCTTCTGGCTCGCTAATAGTCTCCAAACCATCCCAGTCAGAAACTAAAAATCCCTGATAACAAAAGAAAAAACAAAGTGAATAAAACGAGCTCAATGCATACACCTCTAGCTAATTTAAGATTTCTTTTCATAGTCAATCAACCTTGAAACAGAGTTTCTGTTTGAGAACTTCCGTTAAAAGAAAATAGTCGGAGTGGAGTCTACTTCCATTCCAACTGGAAAAAGAGGCCATAACAGTAGAGACTCCCTGAGCAATACAGTTCAGATAGGGGGCAACATGTATTTTCTCCAATTCTTCATATGACGCAATGGTGTTCCCTTCGCTTAAGCCCTTGTCGGTACCACCATCTCCAACAAAGTGTTTTGCACAAGCGACCACATTGTTTCTATCACCAAATTAACAAATCCATGAGAAATTACAACTCTATTTATAGTTTATAAATAGAGTGCATCATACATATATGTTTATATACCACCATCTCCAGTGCATTATATATGTTTATATGTTGTAATTAGTATATAACCTTCCTGCAATAAAAGGGTAACCGTTAGGGTGTTCTTCGGGTGGCTCGCCTTGTAGGCCTGAGATAAGCGAGCTCATCTCACAGACAATACGAGCAGCTTCACCATAACTCTCATAGCATCGTCCCCACCTCGGATCTCCCAAAACCTAATGAGTAGACAACAATTTCTTCAATAGTCCACAAATCATTTCTTTCCTACAAATTAAGAATCTATCTATAAAGGGATTACTTACGGCCACGCAGGGAGCATACGTCCAGTGAACGCCACTAGCCCTTACTTCAAGTGCTGTTGCAGCTCCAATTCTTCTGACCAAATCTGCGTCTCTATCGGGTTACCACACAAAACTACGAGTGTTGTTACATCAACGACGACCAAACACGGTAGATGAACAGATGATCTTAAACACAATCAGACTCTAATCCTAGCCAATGCAGCTACTACTACTGTATGATCAAAAAGCTAATTAAAGAAAAATCTTGAGAAACTCCTACTAAAAAATATCAAATTCTTGGGGAATCCTTAACAAACAGATTCAAACTTCATACCAAATTCAAAAGCTTTAAAATGTCTAAAACCTCCATTACATACAAATCTCTCTGTCTCTCTTCCATCTTTTGCAGAAAATAGAAATTAAAGTTTGGTCTAAATGAATGAGAGTGGCGTAATCAAACCTTGTGGCTCCCAGACCAATGTTGTGGGGGAAGACGGTAGCACCGTAGACGTTGTTGTTGCCATGAACAGCGTCAGTGCCATAGATTATCGGAATCCCCAAACGCGACGCTAACGCTGAACGCTGAAAACCGTCGATCATATCCGCCCAATCCGACGACTTAGCATCTTCGAACGGCCAGCTTCCGCCGCCGCTCTGTACACTGCCTGTAATACCAAAAAAAACTAATTCATAAATAAAGTATTCTTTTTTACGTTACGAAAGGATGTGAAAAGTTTTGGTTCGTTGACCACAAACAAAGACAAGAAAAGAATGTTCAGTGGTTTAGTAATAATTAGTGTTATATATTACCGATGAAAGAATTTGTTATGACTTGAGGAGAACCAACGCTACGTTCGATCTGAGTCATCTGACCGATCTTTTCCGGCAGAGTCATGCGAGTGAGAAGGTCTTTCACACGCGCCTCCACAGGCGCGTCACGTTTCTTGTAAAACCATGAAGACTCATCAGTGTTTGTGTTTGCCATTTCTTTTTTTTCTTTTCTTTTTTTCTCACTAATCTACAAAGTGACTAAACCACTCCACTTCTCTTCTTTATCTAGCCAAGCCGAAGGACGACACGTTACACCCTTTGTTTACAATAGAATGCTTAATTTGCGTACACCCTCGACAGTCGACAGTCGACACTAATCACTTTTTTAGCTTGTCACTTACCTATGATTTTTTAGCTTGTCACTTATCTATGAATATATGCGTAAAACATTAAATTTATTGTAAACTAATCTATAGATCGATATACTTCAGTCACTTCACATAGAGACTTTGTTAAATATGTCCAAATTGTTGTAAAATATATGTGTATCCATCACAACATATGTCCCTCTTTATTAGATAACACTTGGAACACTTGTTCACCACTTATCCTCAACTTTTTATTGTCTCCTACCTCTATAAATAAGAGTTATGTACAAGAGAAGAAAGATAATGAGAAGTCTTACCATCTCTCTAGTTTCTCTTTAGCTTCTCTCTACCATCCCTCTAGTTTTCATACATTCATCTCTAGATCTCTTCTCTTCTCTTTTGATCCTTCTCACAATCATCTTGTTGCTTCCAAGCTTATGATATAGTTCACAACACGTTATCAGCACGATCAACTCTCGATCCGTCATCCATTTGAGAAAATGTCAAATTTTGAGATTGAGAATGGAGACATGTGTCTAGCAGACAGTGCTACAACACACTCAATACTTAAAGAGAAAAAATATTTCTCCTCTCTCAAAATAAAAGACTCCACTAGAAGCGTGAGAACTATATGTGGTAATGCAAATATTATTATAGGCTCTGGAAAATCCAGTTTTTCAATGCCAAGGGGAACAATTTCATTAGTTTCAGAGCTATCTGAAGAAATGGATATCATATAGAGACTCTGAATAAGAATGGCATTGAATATCTTTGCATAACATCTGAGGAGAAACATATATTGGAAGAATTGCCAATGTTATCATCTGGATTGTATTGCACAAAATTTAATAATTTTTTGTCTTATTTTACAGTAAACTCTAAGTTTACTAGTACATTTAAGATATGGCATGAAAGACTTGGACATCCTGGTTCTGTCATGATGCGAAAAATTGTGTAAAATTCCAATGGTCATCCATTGAAGAACAAAAAGATTTTTAGATCTGATGAGTTTTCATGTGATGTATGTTCTCAAGGAAAACTCATAATTCGGCCATCACCAGCCAAAATTGGGAATGAATCACCATTGTTCTTAGAGAGAATACATGGTGATATATGTGGACCTATCCACCCTTCATGCGGGCCATTTTGTTATTTTATGGTAATGATTGACGCATCTAGTAAATGGTCAAATGTGTGTCTATTGACAACAAGAAACACGGCCTTCGCAAAATTCATTGCCCAAATAATCAGGTTGAAAGTTCAATTCCCTGATTATTCCATAAAGAAAGTCAGACTTGATAACGCTGGTGAATTCACTTCACAAGTTTTCAATGACTATTGTATGTCAATAGGAATCGATGTTGAGCATTCGGTTCCTCATGTTCATACACAAAATGGCATGGCTGAATCTTTAATTAAACGGCTACAACTCATTGCTAGACCGTTAATATTGAGAACAAAGCTCCCGATTTCTATATGGGGTCATGCTATATTGCATGCTGCGGCATTGGTCCAAATACGACCAAGCGCATATAATAACTATTCCCCTTTACAATTAGCATATGGCCAAGAGCCAAACATATCCTATCTCCGTATTTTTGGATGTGCGGTTTATGTTCCTATAGCCCCACCGCAAAGAACAAAAATGGGACCACAAAGGAGATTGGGTATATATGTCGGCTATGCATCACCGAGTATAATTTGATATCTTGAACTGCAAACTGGTGATATATTTACGGCACGCTTTGCCGATTGCCATTTTAATGAAGATGAATTTCCAGCGTTAGGGGGAGGAATTAAACAAGTACCAAAAGATATTACATGGTATACACCATCTTTGATATATCTTGATCTCCCTACAAATCAACGTGAACTGGAAGTTCAGAAAATTGTACATTTACAAAATTTGGCAAATCAATTACCAGATGCGTTCATAGATACAAAAGGGTGACAAAGTCATATATCCCCGCTGTAAATGCACCATCAAGAGTTGAAATTCCTAGAGAAGAGTTCGATGGAAGCAAAGCTAATAAGCGACGCCATGGGAAAACGGCAGAAGCAAGTCAGCCGCCCAAACAACTTCCAAAGAGAAAACTCGAAGGAGATACCAGTTGATCTTTTGATTGAGATTTTCTCAAGATTGACGGTTAAAGACATTGCGTGGTGTCGTTGCCTGTCCACGCTCTGGTCGTCCGTACTGCGTCGTCGAGATTTAACAGAACTATTCCTGAAAATATCTTCGGCTCAGCCGCGTATGTTATTCACCTTCTTACACAACAGTAAGCGGATCTTCTACTCTCCGCACCTCAGCATCTACATCCCGAGCGTGCCCATGTACCTTTGATTCCATGTTATCATAGGTCTTTCGACGAAGGTATGAGTTCTCCCTATGTCTGTAAGATTCTTGCCCCTGTACGTGGGTTTCTTTGTACCAAAACTAGCAATCATGTGATCTATAACCCTAGCACAGGAGAGTACATAACTTTACCGAGAGTGAGAACAAAGAAGGCTATAAAAACCTATTCTGGGTATGATCATATCTACAAACTATTCAAGGTATTTTGTTTCCCCACGGCATACGTGTCGGAGGATTTTGCCAGTTTAGTTTCAACATTAGGAATGGAAAAAGTATCCTGGAGAATGGTCGAATGTTTGATACCCCATAGACCTTTACGTACTGAGATATACATCGACGGAGTTTTGTACTAGTTAGCTGTGTGCAGTGGAAATACAAATCCAACACATGTTATGGTAGTTTGTTTTGATTTTAGGTCTGAAACGTTCAAGTTTCTAGATGTGGAACATAATTTTTGGTGTCCAACTCTGATAAATTGCAAAGGTCAATTGGGCGTACTGTGGCCACAGACCATTGGACTTGGTGAACATACAAAAAGTCTTGAGTTGTGGGTTCTGGAAGGGGAAAATGTAAAAAAAAAACCCCAACTTTTAAATTTGGGACGTTTTAATCACCAACTTTCAAGATGCCATTTTAATCACAAACTTTCCGTTGATTTGGCCATAAAGTTGACCTCGCCGTTTTAGGCACGTCGTTTATTCTCTGTTAAAGATCTCAAAAATAGAGTAAATTGCATTTTATATGCTACCGATTAGCGTAAACAACAACGTTTTTAACGCCAAAACAATATCGTTAACCAAATTGAAGACACTAAATCCCCAAATCGATTACAATTTTACAAATACATAACCCTAGAAAGAAAACCCCAAATTCTCTCTACACTATCGATGGCACACCACATTCACCGATGCAACCAGATGTGTCAAAGCTTGAGCTTAAACTGATCGGAATAGAGAGATTGCAGAAGAGATTTGGATATTATAGAGAGAATTTGGGGTTTTCTTTCTAGGATTAGGGATTTAATAAACGCCGTGCCTAAAATGGCGAAGTCAACAGAACTTTGCTATTTTATGGTCAAGTCAACAAAAAGTTTGTGATTAAAATGGCATCTTGAAAGTTGGTGATTAAATCGTCCCAAATTTGAAAGTTGGGGATTTTTATGACATTTTTCCCGTTCTGGAAGATGCGGATGAACTGAAATGGTCAAAGATTGTCTACACATTGGCATTGTCGGGATGACTAGTGGAGGTGAAATTGTGTTATCAACATCCAATCTAAACGATCCTTTCTACATCTTCTACTACGGTGTCGTGCTGATCACTTTGAATGTAGTTGAAATCCAGTTTGGGAATATAGCTGAGAAGGCTAAATACTCAAGGATTTATACTTTTATAGACTATGTAGAGAATGTGGAGCGTCTAGATTAGAACTTTATAAACATATTTGTGTAGTAGTTTGGCTTTTAAGTTTGGGTTCGTAAACACTTTATCCGTTGGATTCCTCAAAATAAGGTTCTCATAAAATTTCTATTAATATTTCAATTTAATTTTGTCTATTTTTTTGTTTAAGTTTAACAATTCACAAGTTGATAGTTGTGAGCAGAGCATCTATACGCTTAAATCTACGGGCTTACTTTTCTTAATGGGTCTCACATCCTCTCACTAAACCCGTAAGCCCATCGATATCAGACGATCGGTTTGCTACGTACGGGAGGTTTTAAAGACTTGTTTACCGTCCCTAAAAATCACCACATGATCTTTTCCTATGTTTTCTCTTCATTCGCACAATTTGACAGTCAATTCCCAGAAGGTCACCCATCCTGAGACTACTCGAGCATAAAAACGCTTAACTCTGGAGTTCTCTCAAGACCCTTGACCAAAAATATTAATGCATTTTGGTGACTTATGTAGTCAAATCATTTCTTTTAAACCTCTCCATAAACCAGGGTGTCACAATTCATCCCCACTAATAGATCACAACGTCTTCGTTGCGCATCAATACATTCACCCCCAACAGTCTGAGCCTACTTGACTCCACACTCGTCTGGGTTCGGCTCTGATACCACTTGTAACGCCCCAACTGCCATCTTGCTTAATGAGCTACATGTCCACTCCTAGTCCATGGACTCACCTTTTTTAATGGGTCTCACATCCTCTTACTAGGCCCGTGAGCCCATCCATATCCGCCAGTCAGTTTGCTATGTCCGGGAGTTTTTAAAGACTTGTTTACCGTCTCTTAAAATCACCACATGATCTTTCCCTTTTTTTGTCCTCACTCGCACAGTTCCGACAGTCACTTCGCGAAAGGTCATCCATCCTAAGACTACTTCAGCTCAAACACGCTTAACTCTAGAGTTCTCTCAAGACCCTTAACCGAAAAGATATGTGCATTTTTGTGACATAAGTGGCCAAATCATTTTTTTTAAACTTCTCCGTAAAAGAAGGTGTCACAATATATCTAAAGAAGGTTTGGTAGTATCTTAAATGAGATACCGTCTCACTCTCTCTTAGACTCTTACCATAACCTTTTTTAGTTTATTTATTGCCTAGATACTAAGTTAGAACCTAGAACAGAGGTGTACTTCGTGTACCGATGTGTCTATCTTGTTCAGTTATTATATAATTTTTTTTTTCACAAGAGTGTTTTATTTATGATATAAAACCAATTAAATCAGGCTAACATACATGCCAAGTATAACAGGCCAACATTACATGCCAAAATAAACAAGCCTATAGAACAAACCTATAAAACAAGCCTAATAAAACAAAAGCCCAGGCCCATAAATCCTTTTTTGAGATTGAAGAGTTTGCGTTGACACACATAGCACGTGGCAAGAGAGAAACAAGAAAGCTGACACGTGAAAAGTCGAAGAGGGTAGAGTCTCCGATCACCGGCAGACGAAAGTAGCGCCGGCAAACTTTATTTCCGGCCGAAATCGTCGGAAAGTTACAAGAAAATCTTGATCTACGCCCGGAGAGTAAGGCGAATTCCAATTTGCTGAGAGTATGACTCCGCACAAAAGTTCTTCATCTTCGTCTTTAATAAACATCTTTTCGATCTTCAAGAAAATAGATCTACATCATAAACCTGTAAATCAAACAAACTCCATCGACCCATCAAGCATCCGCATAGAAGCAATCATCATCATTAATTACTTCGAAACAAACCAAAGGAATGATAGAAGCAATCAAAAGAGGATCCAAAGATAAACGAAATCGATTGAGACAACGGAAAAGAAACTAAAGCAGGAGAGAACTCGGATCTATGTCTAACCAAACACCACCTAGAGAAGGATGATAGATCTATTAGAGCAAAGCCAGCCAAAACGGTACTAAGATAGACACCACTGCGGAGAAAGAGCCAGCCAAAACAATGTTAAGATAGCCACCACTGCCGGATAAAAGCCAGCCAACCCCGTTGAGAAAAACAGAGATGCCAGAAGCGAAGCCCGATACACGGGAAATTGAGCCGGGAAAAACCAACCGGCAAACAAAAAGCTGATCGAAGAGTTTCTTTCTCTCTGAAAAATCGTAGAGAGAAAAGAGAGAGAGAAACTCACGTACGCTTTGTTATCTCTTGTTCCAGTTATTATATAACTGTTTTATGTTTTATTTTGACTTTACTGACAACTGTGTATGAAGATACAATTTTGTACAACAGTTTCTTGTCGAGCAAGAAAGAGACCAATTGACTTGTTATTGGATGATCGCAAACGTTTTTTATATGCATGCACACAGACCATGCATTACTCCATATATTGACTGACTAACAAGTAACAAACAAATCGGTAAAGTCCAACCGGTTTTGTGGTATTGCTGGAATTTCAACTGGTCTAAATAAAAGACATCTTAAAGAGATTAACAACCTTGGAAAAACAAACAACAGCATCTTTTTTTGGACATCAACGGCATCTTTTTCATAAAAGTAGTATTAATGTTTCAGACATCTTTCACATGAATGAATTAAAATTCATGTTTACATTGACTAAAATGTATGCTTCTAAGAAACTACCAATTATAATGAATTAAAACTTTAAAAGACAGATTTGACAACATATCAACACAATATCTTAAAAAACACTACACAATGTTAGAAAGATGTCATATTTCTCCCTCAGAACTATCATATCATACTAGATTTACATTAAACTTTGACCTTATTCTATATCTCTCTCAAACTTAAGTTCTCTACCTATTTTTTTCTGAATCGATAGTTCAATTGCTATTTATCCCCTGAATTATTTAAAATTTCTCATCTAGTTCTCCATCAATATGGTTTATACGGTTTATTGTTGGTTTAATATTTATTTAACCAACTAACAAATATTAATAACCAGATTAAACTTACTTTCAACCCGATTTCAAAATTAAGCTCATCAAACCCAAAAATTAGAAATACCTACAAACCAAAATTAAATTTCTCTTTGGTTTCTCCCTTATCTTCGAGTTGAGATTCCCCCACACAGCCATACTCCATGATCGTATCCAATTGATCATATCATGTATCTATCTCTTAAACAATGAAAGCAAGACTGAAGCAATCAACCATGAACGAACAAAAATCTCAGTCAAACTCTAATTCCTTTCGACTTAACTTCAAAATCAAAATCTCAGAATCTCAAAATTTCAATTCCAAATCAAAACAACAAGCTCAAAAATCTCAGACTCTCTCTCTCTCTCTCTCTCTCTCTCTCTCTCTCTCTCTCTCTCTCTCTCTCTTCAAAAATGTTCCAGATTTGTGCTTCACTATTTCACAGGAAAAAGGTAGAAAAGGGTGAACAAGAAGAAGATATTTGATTTGTTTACGGGTCGGTTTAAAAATTGGTTTCATACCGAATTTGCGTTGGTTTCTATTGGTTTTTGTTTGTAAACCATTTAACTGAGAAAATCGGGGAACTAGATGAAAACTATCGATTTGGGGAGAGATATGTGGAGAACTTAAGTTTGAGGGAAATATAGAACAATATCAAAGTTTTGTGTGGATCTGGTACAATGTAATAGTTTTGAGGCGGAAATAGGATGTCTTCCTGTCAAGTTAGTTATTGAAGTTTAAATTGTAGACCATCTTTTAATTTTTAAAGCATAAATGTATTTCTCATTTCGTTTCATTCAAATTAGTATTGCAATATGGAAACACATATTAAAAAAAAAAACTAAGCTAGCATGCGAAAAAATAACGGTTTTGCATTTTTTTTTGTTTGGTGAAAGACAGGGGTTTCCCCCTAGTTTTATTAGAAATTAAAAATAGAAAATTACAAACAAACGCGACGAGGCCATGTAGCCCCACCCGCATCATCTCTCAAGAGTGAAACAAACTCAACAGGAATCAAAGACAAAACATGAAAGCCTAATGGTAATGAAAACGCATAGTTAGCTAACCCGTCAGCCAGACGGTTAGTCTTCTTATACACATGAGTAACCCGAACTATCCAGTCCCTAGTAAGAAAGCCATGGCACAAGCGTACCAGGAATGACAAGGTATAAGAGTCACCAATCCCCTTTGTCAAGAAACGAACCACCAACTGCGAGTCAACCTCCAACTCCAACCGCGATATACCTCTCCCCCAAGCCGTATATAACCCGTAATAGACACCCCACAGTTCCACTAACGGTGCCGAGCATCGCCCAATGTTCACAGCGAAACCCCCATACCAACTACTAGCACTATCCCTGATAACACCCCCTGCCGCTGCTAGGCCCGGGTTCCCCTTTGACGCACCATCAACATTCACCTTGAACCATGCTTGAGTCCGTGCCAACCAACTAATGTCGCTCAGTACTCGGGCATTCTGCGGTTGTTGTACTCTTTCCCTCCGATTAGCTACAGTCACTTCCATTGCAAGATCTTTAATGAAGCGAACTCTGTCTCTACAAAGCCGAGTGTCACCAAAGACATTACTACACCGCCATTTCCACCCCCACCATGCAGCCAAAGCAAACACAGTAGACCAACCTCCCTCAGCCAGAACTAAAGTATCACTTAGGTTTGTTTGGATCCATTCAAATAGCAACTGGCCAAAAAACCTATGCCTCCGATTTGGAGGTACAATTCGAGCCCATAATTCCGCCATCGCAGGACAATCACGTAACACATGCATGATACTCTCCAATCTTCCCCTACAAACTGAGCAAACATCTGAGTCACTTAAATGCCTGCGCTTTCTCTCCACATTTGTCATAATGACCTGGTGAACCACTAACCAGAGGAACACTCTGACCCTCTCCGGAACTCCGACACTCCATACACGCTTAAAAAACACGCCATATTCTGTCGAGGAGTATTATCATAGGTCAACAGTGCATAAGCGGACTGCACCGTGAACGCACCATCAGGAGTTTCCCCCCAGGACATACGATCCTTAGAACCAGTGAAGCTATCCAGCACTATCGTGGCAAGCTCTAGCCTTTTCTCCTACGACACAAACGGCCCTATTCTCGCAAGATCCCAACCAGAGCCAACGTTCCATAACTCCCTTACAGTTACTGTCTCAAAACCTGCAGGTAAGCCACTCCTCAGATCCTCCACTAACGGTTTCCCTGATAACCACTTATCTGTCCAAAAACACACCTGACTCCCATCACCCAGAACCTAAGACAGACCACGACAAACCACTTCCCGCAATCCTATCCCATTACTTCTCCAAGTAGAAGACCAATAAATCTTAGCAACCAACCAAGACTGATCATTAATATCTCCCACCTTATACTTTTTTCTAACAACCTGTGCCCAGAGACTGTTCTGATCATGTAAAAATCTCCAACCCACTTTAGCAATCATGGCCTTATTCATCTCCTTTGCGGCTCGTATACCCAACCCACCTTCCCGTTTAGGTAAGCAAACTGTCTTCCACGCCACTAAGTGTTGCTTGCGCTTTTCTGCAGAGGAACCCCAAAGAAAATCACAGGCAAGTTTATCCAACCTCTCAAGAGTTGCCTGCAGCAATTTAAAGGTGCTCATACTATGCACCGGGATAGACGCTAGTACAGATTTAGTCAAAGTAACCCTACCAGCAAAACTCAACGTACGACTCTTCCACCCTGCCATTCTCGCTGAGACCTTTGCTAAAACCTCACCAAAAGTCTCTTTATTCACTCTCTTCTGGAGGATTGGCATACCGGGATACTTTCCTAACTCCGTTGTTGACTTGATCCCACTTTCCTCACTGATCATCCTGCCTAACTCCCGGGAAACATTTGTGGAAAAGAAGATCTTTGACTTCTCCAGGCTGACTTTCTGACCTTAGGCTAAGCAAAACGTCTCCAACACACCACGTATAACCTAAATCTGAGCCACTGACGCCTCTGCAAAGAGGATCAAATCATCAGCAAAGTAGATATGTGACAACCTTGGACCCGACTCTGACAACTTGATCGGTTTCCACTTTTTATCATTAATGGAGCCATCAATCAACTGACACAGCCGCTCCATACACAGGACAAATAGGAATGGGGACAAAGGATCCCCTTGCCGCAGTCCACGCAAGGGTCGAAACTCCTCTGTCCTCTCACCATTCCATAGCAAACTCATCGATGGACCAGTCACGCACTGCATAATCCAACGCACCCAAAACGCAGGCATCCCTACAGCATTGAGGGTATCTTCAAGGAAATCCCAACGCACACGATCGTAGGCCTTCTCCAAATTAAGCTTAAGCAGCATCCAACCCTTCCTACTTTTTTTTCTTCTCATTGAGTGCACCGCTTCTTGCACCACTATGATATTGTCCGAGCTTAGACGACCCGGGATAAAACTCGTCTGCGCAGGACCTATCACCCTCGTCATGATACATTTAAGCCTTCCCACCATCACCTTCGTAATAATCTTAAACAATACGTTGCAAAGGCTGATAGGTCGAAACTGTGTAATCCTCTCTGGCTTGCCAATCTTAGGAATTAATACGACCATTGCATCATTAGTCTCTGGAGGTAACTCGCCTGTTCTGAAAAACTCCAAGACAAACCGAATCACTGATTCTCCCACTACCTCCCAGTTCTTCTGATAAAACACTGGCTGATATCCATCAGGGCCAGGAGCCTTGAACTGTCCCATACTCTGTATGGCTTGTTCGACTTCTGAGGCCACTACAGGCTTACTCAAACAAGTCTGATCCTCCTGAGAAATACGCATGAAGTTCTCCGAGGTCAGCTTCTCCACCACCTGATCCACATCCTGCAGAGAATATAGCCTCTTATAGTACTCAATGGCAAGCGTCTCCAATTCCTTCCCATCTGAAATCCAAGCACCCACATCATTCTGCAACATCTCAATCCTGTTTCTGCGCCTCCAGATGATAGTAGATGTCTGAAAGAAACTTGTATTTCTGTCCCCATGGACCATCCACTTCTCTCTCGATTTTTGAAACCAAATAGTTTCCTCCTGTTCTAATACCAACTCAAACTCACCAAGGAGGACTGCTTCTTGCTGCAACAGAGTGTCAGTTTGGATCAACTCCAACTGATCCTGGACCAACTTAATATCTCGCATTAGCTTCTCCTTCCTCTGCTGAACATCACCAAAAACTTCCTTGTTCCATTGCTTATGAGTCCTCTGCAACCCTTTCAATGCGTCCTGCGTACTGATCTGCCCATTCCAAGAGTTCTTCAACAACTCCTGAAACCCCAGATGGGACAACCAGGCCGCTTCAAATCTAAAAGGACGTCGGCTTGGATCAGTTCACACCTCAGGGGACAATTGTACAAACAAAGGAGCATGATCCGAAGCTAGAAATGGGAGGTGCTTCACCGTTGCCTCATGCCACTTCAGTCTGGCCTAACCACAATACAAGACCCTATCTAGCCGCTTGGCTACAAAGAACCTCTCGTCTCTCCCCCTTCTCCATGTGAATTTATTACCTTGGAACCCCATGTCGATCAGGGAAAGTTCATTGATCCAATCCCCAAACGCGATTGAGTCAGCAGACAAATGACCATTCCCTCCCAACCTTTCATCCACCCGAAGTATGGTATTAAAATCCCCACCCACAATCATTGGACCATCAACTCCCCTCACCACTTCACTCAACAGACTCCACAACTCACTCCTCCGATTCGCCGTTGGAGCAGCATAAACCACAATCAAGTTCACCACATCCACTCCATTTATGACTCTTGCGTGAATAAAATGATTATGAGACACCACAATATCCACCTCACATATTCCCATACACCATAAGAGCCAGAGACCACCACTCTGACCCACTGCATCAACTCGAAACAAGTTCTCAAAACCTAAACCCTGACAGATCCGACTTGCACGATCCCCTCCTGCGTGTGTTTCGAAGACAGCCAAAACATCAGTGTTAAACTTCTTCAAGAGGTACCGAATCACTACAAGAAAACATGTGTTTAGCGACACCAACAATCATCGCTAAACCGTCGCAAAAACCTATTTTGCGACTACTATGCGACTATTTCAGATAGTCGTTAAAAAATGGTCGCAAAATTTAGGTGTCTCAAAATGGTCGCAATTTTACGACGGAATTATGACTGCTCTAATATAGTCGCTAATAAGCGACTCTTTACAGACTATCTATATTAGGAAGCTTCGATCGTAAACGTAGTTACAGTTCAGTTGCAAGTTAGTGATTAAGTTGTGTGACCATTTTCAGACTCCTTTCTGTCGTCGCAAAATAGTCCTCGTTTATTAGTAACCATTTTGCCACTAGTCTGATAATTTCATAGAAATAAATTTGGTCACAAATTGGTGAGATTTTAGCATATAATAAACCTGTTTTATCTATCAAATTTTGTATGAATCAAAATACATTAAAATTGAAAACCAAATTACCACAAAAGATATCAAAATCATTCATTAAACATAAAGATTAGCATAATCATTGTATTAACCAAAAAGATCATCCTAAAGCAAAAACAAATAAATGTCTCAAACAAGCAATTCATGTTTTTTTAGATAAAAAGACAATGTTTATAACTTGGAGTAAGTGGAGAAAGGGGATGTGGTGGCTGGTGTTGTGTCTAACTTGGTGGCTGGTGAGTACCTGACACGGTGGCTGGTGGTATGTTGTCTTCAGGTGTGGTTGCTGGTGTTGTTGCTGGTACTCTTGGTCGCAAGGAAGCAATAATAGTATCATATGCTGGATCTTTCTCTTTCACGTAGATGAGAAGCTCTTGATGCTCCTTCTCACGTCGGGCATTCTCAGCATCTAGATGAGCTATCTTCTTGCGAAGTTCTTCATGAAGCTCGAGAAGTGATGGTTGAGAAGATTCTGCATAGCTTTCCTTCCTTTTCCCTTTCCTTACTGTCTCAACAAGAGATCCAAGACCAAAAAGGTTTCCCTTCTCATCTGTTTGAGTACACTAAAACAAAGAAAAACATCAAGGTTAGAAACATCAAGGTTAGAAAGTTATCATGAAGAATAATCATACACACTCATCAAAATAAAGAAACTAAGGAGTTACCTTAAGAAAGATATCATTCTTTTCATCAATGCTGAGAGTACGATGAGTTGAACGTTCATAAGAATTCATTGAATTTTCTGGACCATCATCGTCCACTTCACACAGTCTCTCCTCTAATGTTTTCTCATAAGTCTCAGCTACTTGTTTAGCTTTTTGATCAACAAACGATCCGTCAGCTCGAGTATGTGTCTTCATGAACACTTCAGCAAATGATACCGGACGGCCCAATTCTTCTTCCTACAAAGAAATTGTTAAATGTTAAAATCATGGAAACAAGGTGTTTAGAGTGTTATAATCATGGAAGCAAGGTGTTTAGGGTGTTATATCATGGAAGCAATGTTAAATTACCATTTCTTGATGAACTTGCACATATGATTTCTGACCGGCAAGGTGTTTGTGGACTCCAAGACCACCACGATCAGAGTTTCTGCACTGCGAGGCATTTGTGCTCCTCTCCATTACATCAGGTTCGTTCCAATGTTCACACATCTCAGCCAACAGTTCTGCACTAGTGATCCAAACAGGTTGTTTACCACTGCTTTTAGCTTGACTAACAATGCCTTTCATTCGCTTCTTGGCTATCTTTAAGAACCCCTCTCTAACAAGCTCAGTAATCCCAGTATCCCAATAGAACTTCCGCTACATATTACAATTGAGTTAAGTTAGTGATGATACTAAGTCAGTTATGAGAGATAATAAAACTTTGAAAGCTATAAGACATTACCGCAAATGTCCTGAAATATCTCTCTTGAATGTGTTTAGGAGTAACCTTCCAGCTGTAGTAAGGACCATCGAATTTCCTTCTAAATATTCCAGAGATCACCCGAGAAATTTTTCCTTTGTGTCTGTTAAACCTGTCACAAAACAAACACAATCAGTCTTAACCAATACAAAGTAACACAATCAGTATTATCGAAACAATCAAACACAACCTCTAACTTAATGAACAAAACGAAATTTACAATATCAATCTTAATCTCAAAACAAAACAAACAATATCAATCTTAATCTCAACTTAATCAACAAAACAAACAATCTAACAAACAATCTAACAAAGCGAAACCTGTGAATGTGATCGACAGACAGAACTGGGAGATTCTCACAAGGATTAAATTTACTAAGAGATCTAAACACAACCTCTAATTTACTCACAGTGTGGTTTCGCTTTGATTCTTTAACTAATCTTAATAAAACACAACCTCTAACTTAATCAAACAAAAACAGAGTCTCAACCTAACTCTAAAAGCAAAAAAAAATTACCATAGAGTCTCAACGTCGGGGATGGGATCGACAGACAGAACTGGGAGATGTTGTCGGCCTGGAAGAGCTAGCATTGCATCTAACAAACCTTGGTAGTCTTGTTCGGCAGGATTAGGAATAGGGTTTTCTTCTTCGGCAGGATTGGGATTAGGGTTTACTTCTTCGTAATCCTCTTCTTGTTCTTGTATGAGTGGAGGAAGAGGAGGCGGTGGTTGAGGAGCAAGAACCGGTGCTTGCAAACCAACCCGCGGTGGTTGAGAACCAACCCGCGGTGGTTGGGAACCAACCCACAGTGGGGGAGAAGCAACCCGCGGTGGTGGAGAAGCAACCCGCGGTGGTTGAGAAGCAGGAGGCGTTTGTTGTGTCCTCGGCGGAAACTGGGACGGCATAGTTCTATACGAATTACTCACGGACTGAGAGCCTGATGGATTCGAGGAGTGAGACGACGTTCCGACACCACTTCGACCTCCGCGTGAAGTCGCACCATTGGAGGCCTGATTAACTGCGGCTCCAATGGGTTCCCTCGCACCAATGGAGGTCTGATTATCGGCGGCAGAACTGGGATCCCTCGCACCATTATAAACCCTAACACCTCCAGCGGATCTGGCTCCGCGACCCCTACCACCTCCAGCTGATTTGCCTCCGCGACCCCTACCAGCCATTAGAGAGAGTTGAGAAAGAGGAGAGATTTGAGAGAAGAAGAGGCGAGATTTGATCGATTGAGAGGAAGAGGAGAGATTTGAGAGGAGAAAGAAGAGAGAGTTGAAAGGTTTTCGAAACTTTGTCAAAATAGAAAGAGAGAAACAAGAGAATTTGTTGTGTTCTTTGCCTAGTAATTAACGAAGAGGAGTCGCAAAGAGGTTGCAAAAGAGACGCATACTAAAAAAAAGGGGGGAATATTACGCGCCNGTGGTGGAGAAGCAACCCGCGGTGGTTGAGAAGCAGGAGGTGATTGTTGTGTCCTCGGCGGAAACTGGGACGGCATAGTTCTATATGAATTACTCACGGACTGAGAGCCTGATGGATTCGAGGAGTGAGACGACGTTCCGACACCACTTCGACCTCCGCGTGAAGTCGCACCATTGGAGGCCTGATTAACTGCGGCTCCAATGGGTTCCCTCGCACCATTGGAGGCCTGATTAACGGCGGCAGAACTGGGATCCGTCGCACCATTATAAACCCTAACACCTCCAGCGGATCTGGCTCCGCGACCCCTACCACCTCCAGCTGATTTGCCTCCGCGACCCCTACCAGCCATTAGAGAGAGTTTAGAAAGAGGAGAGATTTGAGAGAAGAAGAGGCGAGATTTGATCGATTGAGAGGAAGAGGAGAGATTCGAGAGGAGAAAGAAGAGAGAGTTGAAAGGTTTTCGAAACTTTGTCAAAATAGAAAGAGAGAAACAAGAGAATTTGTTGTGTTCTTTGCCTAGTAATTAACGAAGAGGAGTCGCAAAGAGGTTGCAAAAGAGACGCATACTAAAAAAATTGCCTAGTAATTAACGAAGAGGAGTCGCAAAGTGGTCGCAAAAGAGACACATACTAAAAAAAAGGGGGGAATATTACGCGCCTAAACCTTGGCAAAAATAATAAAATGGTTAAAATTAGTAACACAATGGTCACAGAAGGGTAGCGAAATCGTCGCAAATACAGTAGCAAGATAGTCGCAAAAATCAAGAGTCCCAAAGTTAGTAACAAGTTAGTCACAATGTGTTACCCTTTTGTGACTCTCGGACTTTGGTCACAATACAAATTTTTGGAATCTATAATTTTTGCACAATTCTATTGATATCAATCAACAATATGGACTCATGATTGTCTTATAGTGTATATGGAATAGTTTATGACCTTTAAATATTGTTTTTATATCTTTGTTTTGCAATTTTCATAGAATCCTAAACCTTCTTATGAAATAACATGTATACTCTTTACAATGATTTAGATATTATGAAATTTTTGTGTCTAAATACTAAAATGGAAAGCTTTGACAAAGTTTATATGACTGATATTGATCAATTCAAAGTGGAAATGTGTATAGAAACATGTTAACATTTCTCTAATGTGAAATTTCAAATTCAACAAATCGAGAGTTGCTAACGAGTCGCAAACCAGTAGCTAATTCAGGTGTTAGTCGCTAAACAGTCGCGAAAGAGTCTCTACCTCAGGTGTTAGACGCTAAACAGTCGCAAAAGTAGTTGCACAGTGGTCGCAAATTCAGTAGCAAGATAGTCGCAAAAATCAAGAGTCCCAAAGTTAGTAACAAGTTAGTCGCAATGTGTTACCCTTTTGTGACTCTCCGACTTTGGTCACAATACAAATTTTTGGAATCTATAATTTCTGCACAATTCTAGTGATATCAATCAACAATATGGACTCATGATTGTCTTATAGTGTATATGGAATAGTTTATGACCTTTAAATATTGTTTTTATATCTTTGTTTTGCAATTTTCATAGAATCTAAACCTTCTTATGAAATAACATGTATATTACAATGATTTAGATATTATGAAATTTTTGTGTCTAAATACTAAAATGGAAAGCTTTGACAAAGTTTATATGACTGATATTGATCAATTCAAAGTGGAAATGTGTATAGAAACATGTTAACATTTCTCTAATGTGAAATTTCAAATTCAACAAATCGAGAGTTGCTAAGGAGTCGCAAACCAGTAGCTAATTCAGGTGTTAGTCGCTAAACAGTCGCGAAAGAGTCTCTACCTCAGGTGTTAGACGCTAAACAGTCGCAAAAGTAGTTGCACAGTGGTCGCAAATTCAGTAGCAAGATAGTCGCAAAAATCAAGAGTCCCAAAGTTAGTAACAAGTTAGTCGCAATGTGTTACCCTTTTGTGACTCTCCGACTTTGGTCACAATACAAATTTTTGGAATCTATAATTTTTGCACAATTCTATTGATATCAATCAACAATATGGACTCATGATTGTCTTATAGTGTATATGGAATAGTTTATGACCTTTAAATATTGTTTTTATATCTTTGTTTTGCAATTTTCATAGAATCCTAAACCTTCTTATGAAATAACATGTATACTCTTTACAATGATTTAGATATTATGAAATTTTTGTGTCTAAATACTAAAATGGAAAGCTTTGACAAAGTTTATATGACTGATATTGATCAATTCAAAGTGGAAATGTGTATAGAAACATGTTAACATTTCTCTAATGTGAAATTTCAAATTCAACAAATCGAGAGTTGCTAAAAAGTCGCAAACCAGTAGCTAATTCAGGTGTTAGTCGCTAAACAGTCGCAAAAGAAGTTGCAAATAAGTCGCACATGTCGTAGCAACTTCGTCGCAAAAAATAGGAGTTAGCAAGTTATCGATAAATAAACTTGTGACCCGAGTATACGTTGCAAAATCGTTGCTAATTTGTGACTCTTTGTGTTTTACAAATTATTGTCACTGAACAGTCTCAAAATGCGATTGTTTTGCGACTATAATGTTTCCGTCGTAAATTTGCGACTGTTTTGCTTCTTCTTTACATTTAGTCGGGAAACAGTCGTAATTCAATCGCTAAGTGGTTGCTATTTTTTGCGACTGAACAAAGAGTCACAACTGGTAGTCGCTAAATGCAGGTTTTCTTGTAGTGAATCGATCGACGAAAATTGGGCTTATTTGCCCCACGACAATTCCAAAAAATGCAATTAATCATCTCTTCTATAAGGAAAACTAGAACTACCGGGGGAAACCGCTAATCTGAACGGTTCTCCTTCCCAACCTTCAACAACCCCTCGCAGGGACCGATCCCCGTAGACGACGACTTACCCAATCCCAGTCGCACATTCTCTTCCTCCTCCAAACTACCCAAGCCCAGCTCCATCAAGACCGGTTTCTCAACTCTCTCTCCCGGAAAAGATCCACCTGCTCTCCCGATACCATCATCCTCCACCCTCAGACGTTTCCCATTCACCGAGACTTCTGATTCAACCTCATTTGGGCCAAACACTAAACCCCGAGTGGTCTGAGGAGTTTTAGACGAATTGGGCTTAGGCCCATTATTCGTCAAAGCCTTCTGCTTAGCAGGCCTTCTATACACTTGAACTTCGCGAGTATTATTGGACTTTTCCTTCCACGACAAACCAAACACCAACGGCTTTCCTTGAGTAACACTCTTCCCTACACTCCCTCGGATTTTAGAGATCTCAGTTTCCTTGTTCACTACCAGGGGAAGAATATTCTCACTTTCCTTATTCCCCACTACCGCATCCCCAACTTGCCTTACCCCAATAGTTACCAAATCCACCTCCAAGTTTCCAAACCTATTCGACACTGCAATTAATGCGGGATCGCCGATCATCGGTGTATCTCGGTGAGGACTTCCTCCAATACTCCTCCCTGTTTCTACCGCCGGCTGGGCTGTAGATTGTCCTCTCCGTCCCCTGTTCTTAACCACCATGAAACCATCATCTACTCCTGCAGACACTCGGTTTTGCATTGGTGATTCCATATATTATACACATGTAAAAGAAAGACTACTACTTTTGGTAGGTTCATGAATTATTAATATACATTTGGTAATGTCTCGATGTATTAGACCTGTATTTTTTCTTATAGATAGAAGATTAAGCATGCAACTTCGGATAATACGGTTCGGTTTGGATTGGGTACTTCGGTAATCGGGTATTTACAGAATTTTGAAGTTGTGCCAAAATTTTGATTTGGCTCATTTGGTTTTTAGATTAAAAACCTAAAAATAACTGAATTTTTATTATTACTAGGTGCTTCCCCACGCAACGCGTGGGTTGTGGTGTAGTTGGCACTTTTTTTTTTTTGGTCTTTTTCGTTTTCTCTTTTGTATTATTTCATTTTAATTAGGCATATACAGGCTTTGCCGTCACTTTTATTTATACACTATATGTTTATACCATTTCGTTCAGATGTGTATAATTGTGGCGTTTACTTTTTATGAATTATGAAGATGTTGTTTCTTGCTTTTGAGGATCCAATCTTATCATTGACTGATATTGTTTCCAATACATTTATTGTATTATAGATTTTCTAATTAACTGCTTACGTAAACCCTTCATATGTTGATGTTGCAATAATAAGTTATTTTTTTTAAAATATCTTCCGTGTAAGTGATTTTGTTTGTATGCCCATGTTTTGGTCTAATATCAATAAGATCGTTTCTGTTTTTCTTTAGTTGGCTTTGAAACGAATATTGAGTTAAGCAAATAATGGGTCGAATTATAGTGTTAATAAGTAATATAAATTCTTATGTATATATATTGTATATATGTGACTATAAATTTAGCTAACTAAAAAATTATGTAATATTTAAATACAATCTTGAACATATATATATATATTTTTATTTGTGGGAGGAATGTATGAAATTATTGGATAGAAGTTATTTTTGAGTTAAATGACCTTTAATGTCTTTAAAGTGAGTTAAATATTAATAAATTTTTATATGTGTCTTGACTTTTTTTAAAAGGAATACCAAGTGTTTCCTTCCAAATTTGAAGTGATATAGTATTTTAGTTTTCTTATATGATTTTATGAACTTCAATGTAAAAGTTTTTCAAAGTAATAAGTACACTCACTGATTGAATTATAAAATTTGGAGAAATGTTTATTTCGTTTAATCATCTGCTATTTTAAATAAATTAAATAAGTATGTTGTTATTCCTACAAATAGGACAACATATATTACACATTGATCGTTTAAAAATGAATATGAACATCTAATTCTCAAATAAAGTTGATTGTTTTGTTAAAACCAACATATGTGAATTTAAATTTAACTATGTTTATATAAAAAATAAATATGAATAGATTAGAAAGGCAAGAAAGGCAATAAATTTAACTATGCAAATTTATATTTTTATATAAATAAAATAAAAATTGAAAACAATGTTAAATATATATAATACTTTCTACATTAAAATATAGAATCAAACTCTTACAAGTTACAACACATATGAGATATAACAACATTTGATATTGGTAGGAGAGGAGGAGAGAATGTTTACTATAAGATGGTAATCCAAATTAGATAATGGAGATGAATCTTTAAAAAATAGAACAATGTTATATATATATATATATATAATACTTTCTAAATTAAAATATAGAATCAAACTCTTACAACACATATGAGATATAACAACATTTGATATTGGTGGGAGAGGAAGAGAGAATGATTACTTATAAGATAATAATCCAAATTAGATAAAGGAGATAAATCTTTTAAAATAAGAACAATGTAAAATATATATCATGTAGTCTCTAAAATTAAAATTTAGCATTAACAATTTACAATGATATTTTATTTTTTTTTTACAACCCATACAACAAAAATAAGAAATCAAAAATAAAAAAAAAAAATGAAAAATGATTTGAGGTATTGTAGAAGAGAATGAGAGAATGTGAAAATGAGATAGTAAAAGAATGTCAATATGAGAGAATGATAGATTGAGAGAATGCTTATTTATATGATAAGAAATGATGGAAGTTACATTTAGAACTATGGAGTTACAATAGTAATTCATTGTGTTTGAATAGAATTGAGTGGTAGATATGATTAATGCATAATTTATTTTATTGACCAGTTATAATTTTATTTTAATGTGTGAGTTAAATGTATTGTGTTTATTGGATCTTAAATATTGTTTAAAGCAATTAGAAAGCAAATAAAAAAA
>NC_025693.1:16810777-16816027 GCF_000633955.1 Camelina sativa
AAAAAAAATACAAAACAAAACAAAACAAAACAAAAAAGAGATTTGAGAGTAGTGGAAGAAGATAAGAGAATAAAAGAGTGATAGACTAAGAGAATAAGATAATGAGTATTTATAGGAAGAGAAATGATGAAAAATTACATTTAGAAAAATGAAAGTTACAATTCTAATTTATTGTTTTGTTTTAATACAATTGATTAATACAACTTAGTGGAGAAATAAAGTTAATGCATAATTTATAGGGAGAAACTATAAAGATTTCAGTTTTATATTATGTGAGTTAAATGTGAAAATTAATTATTTTAAATTTGTGTTTTAATATAACTTTTTTTTTTGTTAAAATTGCATTGCCAAATGGACCAATAAGGAGAGACTGAAACTCTACTTTTATATATATGAATAAATTTCCAGGTTTTAGTAACATAATTTTGTTTTTAAAAAACCCAACAGAGAAAACACCCATGAAAATACAAGCCCATCAGCTAAAACAATTAGGGTTTTTTTTTTTCTTTGAAAAGGTGGCAGCATTGCCAGTTCATTCAGGCTCCTGTTGCTGACGACGGCGGTTTATTCAGGCAGCGGTTCACTTAGACTCAAGTTGCGGACGACGCGGTTCTCTTGGGCGACAGTAGACGAAGGCAGACGAAGACACACCATCATAGTAAATGTCAGTTGCCACTGTTGTAATTTTTTGGTTCCTTTGATAGATTAATATAAATTCAAATGACCAAAAAAAACATTAGCCAAAGGTCTTTAAGAGATGATTGGTTAGTGGCTGTGAGAACTTTTGCTTAATTACACAGCTTTTAGAGTTTGTTTTTATCTAGTGAGGCTTCTAAGTTTTTCTTTTTTTTATTTATTTTAAAAGTGTTAAAAGTGTAACTGCTTTTTTGAGACAAAGTGTAACGGCTTATTCTCTTTTTTAATAAAAGTTTTAAAACCCAACTTTTTAAAAGCTATACAAAATATTTTATCTCACTTTTTAGTTTTTGTTCGATGGAATGATCACACAAGTATTACATCATCACCATTTTTGAGTAAGATTAAAGTATATCATCATGAACTAAAATGTGCATGAGATTCGTGTTTGAGCCTTTACTCTGCTATTCTAATAATTTTTAAATTTTTAAAAAAGGATTAAGGTATATGACTCATGATTAAGGTATATGACGCAAATTTTGCGGACGAACATAAATACTCTCATATACCTTGTAAATTAGGAGTAAATTGGTATATTTTTGTTATTGTGCTTTTTGCAATGTTAGGTGAAGTTACAAAAAAATTAAAAAGTGAAAACTGAGAAAATGTGAATGATCGATCTCATTTGTCGAAAATAAATAAATAAATGTTTTCTCATTTTTTGTAATTCAAATTAGTATGGAAACGAACGTTTTGGAAAATGACGCGCGAAAATATCATTGCCGATAAAAATAACGGTTATTTTTATTCATAAAATGTAACTAATTTACATGATGAGAGAATTTTTCTTTTTAATCATTTGGTAGATTCAGGAACTAAATTATGTTTGAATGAAATTGATAACTATCAAGACAATATCTCCATCAGTTACACCAGCTGTGGTCCTCCTTAAGTCCTTATAAATAGAAAATGTGAAAACTCACTGTGTCCACACACACCTTCGAAATCAGAAGAAAAAAGAAAAAAAACAAGCCAGGTTTGGGATTCTAGGGTTTAACGCCGCCATGGAAAAAAGGCAGAAGCAAGTAGTTCCCAGCCCAAGCAAGTCCCCAGCAAGAGAATACAAGAAGGAGATCCCAGCTGATATCTTGATCGACATAGTCTCAAGGTTGCCATTGAAAGACGTCGCAAGGTGTCGTTGTGTGTCGAAGCTCTGGTCTTGCATGCTTCGTCGTCGAGACTTCACCCAACTGTACCTGAAAGTGTCATCGGTTCGTCCGCGTATCTTATTCACCTTCCTATACAAGGGTAAGCGGATCTTGTACTCCTTGCCTCAGGATCTAGATCCAGACCAAGACTACCCCATTGTATATCCCCATTACCAGATGCAATTCCCTAAAGGTTTGGGTTCTTCAGATGAGGTGTGTCCATCTATACTTGGTTTCATCTGTACCAAATCTAGGAAGCCGATGATCTGTAACCCTAGCACAGGACAGTACATATCTTTACCCGTAACGACAACCAAGAGGAAACAGATGAGTAGACCCTATTTCGGGTATGATCCTATCGGCAAAGTCTTCAAGGTATTGAGTGTGTCTGATGATTATGTGTGTCGAGTTTCAACATTAGGAACAGGAGTAGTGACCTGGAAAAGGGTCGAATGTTCGATACCCCATCAACCGTTACATACTGAGGTATGCATTCATGGGGTGTTATATTATTTAGCTAAGCGCATGGGCCGTGGAACTCCACCAGGTTATATGGTCGTATGCTTTGATGTTGAATCGGAGAGGTTCAAGTTTCTAGATGTTGAGTTACCAATTTTGGGTTCAGCTCTCATAAACTACAAAGGTAACTTGGGCATATTGTTGCCAGATTCGGGTATTATATATGAAGGCACAGAAAGTTTTGAGCTGCGGGTTCTAGAGGATACTGATTATGAGGTCAAATGGTCGAACAATGTCTACATATTGCCATTTTATTGGAAGTATGCAGTTTCACATTCCTTCCTATACATTGCCGGGATGACTAGTGCAGGTGAAATTGTGTTGTCGACAAGCTTTCTAGTGGAGCCTTTCGAGGTGATCTACTACAATATTGTGGAGAATACCGTGGTAAGAATGGAAATCAGTTTCGGATTTGTAGATAAGAAGGCTCCCCCCCGCTCAAGGGTTTTGACTTTGGTAAACCATGTAGAGAATGTGGAGCTTATGGATTAGGAGTTTATAACATATAGCTCCGATCCCCTTCTATATAAGTTTGTGCTCTTAGTAGATACACCCTTATTGTTGTATCCATCTTGTATCAATGTTTGTTGAAACTTGTAAGCTTATGTTTTAGCTATTATATTTGAACTTTTTCTCTTCTTGAACAACCTATTTTTATCTTCGTAAATTTTACTATAACTAAACATAGAATTTGATCCATTGTCAGATTGTCTGATGAAAGAGAGGGCACACAACAAATTTGGTAACCTCAACCTGCACGCATGTAACAGTTAATTAATGATAATTCTCATCATTTATTTCTTCTCACCATCAAACAGTTGATGATGATTTTTTTTTTTTTAATGGAATTACCATAAGACTCTATGAGTTATCAGATCTACTGTCTAACGAAGCTTCCTCTATAGAAAGTAGAAACTAATAAAATCAAAATTTCGTATGTTCATAATTAATATCACAAATCAAGCTACAGGTAAACCCTTCCCAGAAAGAAAAAAAAAGGTTTAAATCTGGATCAGTTTCTCTTTATCGGAAAGAAAAAACAACGCAAATAGGAAATTTGTACAACAGTTTATAGTTTCTTGTCGAACAAGAAGGCAAGACGATGACGAAGCCAAACATGGCTCATGAACCACTGGCCTTTCTCAGGATCTACATATAGAGCGTGCCCTGTACATTTGGTTCCCTGTTATCATATGTCTTTCGCCAAAAGTATGAGTTCTCCTTATGGTTGTGAGACTTGTGCCCATGTACGTGGGTCTCTTACTCTCTTTGTAGCCAAACTAGCAAGCCTAGGTACTAGTGTTGGATCTAGATACAAGCCTAAAAGCTAATTTAATTACGAAAAGAGTATTGCAACACACTTGTATTGCTTAAAAAATAGTTTAGCTTCCAATGTGGAATTCTAATACCCCTCCCTCAATGTCATGACTGGACATTTGGAATGTGAAATTTGTAGGACTGGACATCTACGAGTGATAACTCACTTTCAAAAAATATAGATCTTGTTTCTAATACAAAAGCTAGTTATGGGTTTAATTCATACCCAAAATTAGCTAAAGAGAGGAAGATTGTTACACGCTATATATGTTACCCATACAATATTTTATCTCCCGATTTGGAACTCTAATACTGGGATCCATAACCCTAGCACGTGAATGTACATCAGTTTACCTAGAGTGAGAAACAAGGTTGAGATGAAAATATTTCTGATTTTATAATAAGAAGCTAAAATTTAATTAAAAACATCTTAAAAACATTCTATTTCATAACCGAAAATCCAAATTATTTTTGATCTATTTAACTATTTATCTCCGTGAGTAAAAATCTTATCTCACAAAAAGATGGCTCTCAGCAAGTGTTGGTTGATCGTTTGATTAGACAGCGGTCTACCATGTTCTTCTTATTTTTTGATCCTTGAACCCGCAAATAGATTTGATAATTTTCAAGACTGTAAATCAAACAAATATGACAACATCATCATCATCTTTGAGAAAAGATTAAGGTATAACACTCATAATTTTAAAATATATTGATTTTTCAGTTGTTGGTCGAGTAACAAATATTTAGTACTAGTATAAATTATAATTTGTTTGAATTAAAAAAATCGATGATTCAAATGTGCTTTCATTACAAACTAGAGAATGGATCCGCACATACGTGCGGGATTAATTTATAAAAAAAACTAAGTTTGTAATTAGGTTTGGACTATGCAGAGTTACATTTGTAAATGTATTTATTAAAAATGTTATTAACATTCATAATCCAACTTTGTACCAATTTATTTTCAGTTTGGTTTAGAAAAGAAGATGATTAGATTTAAGTAAATTAAAAAATAGTAAGAGAATGATAGTATATCAGTTTATGTCTGTTTCGGAACCCGTCCTGTCCCATATACGGTATGTCCTGTTTTTTTATGTTATAACCATAGTTCTAATAATATTTTATAAATTTGAGATTGTATATTTTAGTCCAACAAATAAGGAAGTAAGTAAAAGATTCGCATCCACATAATATTTTATTTGTAAATATAATTATTTAGTATAGCATTTATAACATAAACTTATATTGGTTTACCTTCATCAAATTTCTAAATGTTTGAAATAATAACCGCTTCACCATAAATTTTGGATTCACATGAAATTTAATTTAACTATCGTAATTTTATAATCTCATCTTGATATACTTATTTCTTGTTCTTTTTTTCTATGAAAATTATAATGTTGTAATTTTATAATTTTTCTTCCTACCCTAAAGAAATCAAAGTAACAAAAGAGAGCTTGTTACCCTACAAAAAAAATCATTTATACACATAAAAATATGTTGAAACCCCATAAGCCCCCAAATATATCAACCTGCAACAACAACAACATTTGACGTAAATTGTCTT
>NC_025693.1:16816549-16818036 GCF_000633955.1 Camelina sativa
TAGTTTTAATAATATTTTATAAATTTGAGATTGTATATTTTAGTCCAACAAATAAGGAAGTAAGTAAAAGATTTGCATCCACATAATATTTTATTTGTAAATATAATTATTTAGTATAGCATTTATAACATAAACTTATATTGGTTTACCTTCATCAAATTTCTAAATGTTTGAAATAATAACCGCTTCACCATAAATTTTGGATTCACATGAAATTTAATTTAACTATCGTAATTTTATAATCTCATCTTGATATACTTATTTCTTGTTCTTTTTTCTATGAAACTTATAATGTTGTAATTTTATAATTTTTCTTCCTACCCTAAAGAAATCAAAGTAACAAAAGAGAGCTTGTTACCCTACAAAAAAATCATTTATACACATAAAAATATGTTGAAACCCCATAAGCCCCCAAATATATCAACCTGCAATAACAACAACATTTGATGTAAATTGTCTTCACATCAAAAGTATATGTAGGATTATTACCATACTCCTTTATAACCATTTTACAATCACCAAAGCCCAAAAATAAATAACAACAACGTTGTAAGTGGTGGATCCATTCGACTGAACATTAAGAGAAATAGAGGTGACACAGAAAAAAAACATATACCGGATTTAGAACAGTCCATCCGAGAGTACCAAACTCATTGAAACCATTAGTAAAATGACTATGAATAACTTACAATCTAAGCCGATCAACAACCTGCCATTGCCAACACAAATTCTCCTTGGATAATCATATATAAAGCCAAACTCCAAGGCAAACGTCATAGGGAGTGACTTCGTAAAACCCTAAAAATCACAAGAATAAATCACATTAGTCTCTAAAACTTATATTAGCATAATGTTTAATGAAAAAAAAATGATAATAGAGAGGAAGAGAGTACGTTACCATCGTTAAATTAAAAGTATTGACATATATTTGCCTTTATTTATAAGGAGAAGAAGTGTGTCCAACAATTTTAACAAATAAAACTTAACAAAATATTTGATATCACCATTCAATATCTTAATTGTTTGTCAAAATCTATTTATTGTTTGTATCCAAATTCAAAAAGAATTATTTCTAGATATACATGATTTCTGTAATTAATGATTAATTACGCTAATATTATCAGATTTCTCCGTTTTTAGGTAATTCAAATTGATAAATCTTAACAAAATATTTGATATCACCATTCAATATCTTAATTGTTTGTCAAAATCTATTTATTTTTTGTTTCCAAATTCAAAAATAATTATTTCTAGATATACATGATTTCTGTAATTAATGATTAATTACGCTAATATTATCAGATTTCTCCTTTTTAGGTAATTCAAATTGATAAAGATATGGGAAAGTCTCGGAACATATTTCCATATTTTTTATTCTCATTAATCTTTTCATTTTATATATTAGAAATATTACAAAATTGATGATAAATGTTTTAATATAATTATAGTGTTCGTTTTTGTATAGCTATATATATATATATATATAT
>NC_025693.1:16819133-16824429 GCF_000633955.1 Camelina sativa
GCGAAAGTTTTGTCGAACGGATATTTTTCCAGAAGAAATCGAGAGTGCAGAAGAAGTTGTCGAAGAAATTAATGACGATGATAATGCTGAAGTACTTACAACCCAAGAACAACAAAGAGAATATGCCAATGAGTGGAGAGAGACAATAGCATCAAACATGTGGACTGATTCACTTGAGAATACTACATAAGAGATTATTTTTATAAGTTCTATTTCTTTTATAATTTTTGAATTCTATTCTCTAGGATTTTCAAATCCACTTTCTTTGACTTTCAAATCCACATTATTTGATTTTCAAATCCATATTATTTGATTTTAAAATCCATGGATTCCATATGGATTTCCAAATCTTATAAGGATTTCAAATCCATTAAAATCAAGGATCCAATAACCCCCCTAAGTATCCTTCGTTATAACCAATTATGAAAAGAGTTAATCATTTATTTTTTTAATAATTGTTACCATTGTTTTAGGGAAATTTAATTATTATTTTAATTATGTAGGCAAGTTGGTATGTTTGGCAACATGGATATATGTCATGTTTTATTGTTTTTTTTAATCCCTAAGTGTACTTCCCAATTAATAGTATAGATAAAAAATAAGCAATTTACTAGTGAGAATATTAACTAAAGCCTCACAAGTTGAGTATACCAAGATATTTTTTGAGTGAAACAAATCCCTCACAAATTAATCTTTCCATATTAAATTTAATTTTTCGCCTCTCAATATTTGTTCTCATATACCTCTTAAATTGATATAAATGGGTATGTATTATTTTATTATCGTGTTCTAAGCAGTTATAAGCTGTATCAAAGAAAAAATTTTGTGAAAACGGAGAAAACATATACAGTATGATTTCTCTCATTTATCAAAAAAAAAAAAGTTAATAAATGATGTCTCTCTTTATTTATCATAGAAAGTACGATATATTACCGTTTAAAATATATGAAACAAATTTTTTTAAAAATAACACTGTCAAAAGATAATGGTTTTTACCCTGATGTTTCCATATTATATATATCTACATTTGAAAGAACTTTTTTTTTTTTTTGGGTATGTTCATGATAAGGTAATATAGGTTTGGATGAACTTGAAAATTATCAAGACAATAATATCTCCATCTATCAGACCTGTGGTCCTCCTTATAAATAGAAAATGTTAGAAGTCACTGTGTCCACACCTCCAAAAAAAAAAAAAAAGTCATGTTTGGGATTCTAGGGTTTAACGCCGCCATGGGAAAAAGGCAGAAGCAAGTAGTTCCCAGCCCAAGCAAGTCCCCACCAAGAGAAAACTTGAAGGAGATCCCAGCTGATGTCTTGGTTGACGTATTCTCAAGATTGCCATTGGAAGACGTTGCGAGGTGTCGTTGCGTGTCAAAGCACTGGTCGTTTGTACTGCGTCGTCAAGATTTCACCCAACTGTACCTGGAATTGTCATCGGCTCGGCCTCGTATCTTATTCACCTTCGTGCACGAGGGCAAGCGGATCTTCTACTCCATACCTCAGGATCTAGATCCAGACCGCGACTACTCCACTCCTATATCTCCCCATTACCAGATGCATTTTCCTATAAAGGTTTGGGTTCTTTTCATGATGCGTGTCCCTCTATACGTGGCTTCATCTGTAACAAATCTAGGAAGCCGATGATCTGTAACCCTAGCACAGGACAATACATATCTTTACCCATAGGGACAACCAGGGGAAATCAGATGAGACCCTATTTCGGATATGATCCTGTCGGCAAAGTCTTCAAGGTATTTTGCGTGTCCGATGATTTTGTGTGTCGAGTTGCAACATTAGGAACAGAAGTAGTGACCTGGAGAAGGGTCGAATGTTTGATACCCCATTGGTCTTTACATTCTGAGATATGTATCGACGGGGTGTTGTATTATTTGGCTGGGTGCTTGGAAGATGGAACTCGTCTAGGTTATAGGGTAGTATGCTTTGATGTTAAGTTGGAGAAATTGAAGTTTGTAAGTGGTGTTGTTGGGTCATTAATTATGTATTCATCTTTCATAAACTACCATGGTAAGCTGGGCATATTGTTTCCGAGTTCGAGTAACATGGAAAGTATTGATCTGTGGGTTCTAGCGGCTGTTGAAACCAAATTAGTGAAATGGTCGCATACTGTCCACGAATTCCCAGATTGTTGGTTTGATTTTGTTGCCGATGTCGACATAAAGATTGCCGGGATGACTAGTGCAGGTGAAATCATACTCTCGACATGCTCTCTAGTGGAACCTTTCTACGTGTTCTACTTCAATGTAAACAAGAATACTCTTGTTAAAGTAGAGATCGATTTCGGAATTGTAGCTAAGAAAGCTTCCAACTCAAAGGTTTCGACATTGATAAACCATGTGGAGAATGTAGAGCTTATGGATTAGGACTTTATAATATATGTAGCTTGCCTACTATATAAGTTTATTGTTGCATCCATCTTGTATCAATGTTTGTTGTAACCTTGTAAGCTGGCTATGTTTTTAGCTATTTGAACTTTTTTCTCTTCATGAACATTGAATTTTACTGTTAAGTTGTATAATTAAACATTGAATTTGATGAAATGTACAAGCCAGCTTCTCTGAAAGAGATGGCACACATGTTAACTCGGAATGAATGATTCTCATTATTCATTTCTTCTCACCAACAAACATAAGCGGCACATGGTTTGTAGACGTACTTGTAGTAGTATATGAGAATCAACTGTCTAAACAAAGTTTCCTCTATTGAAACCAATAATATAAGAATTTTGTCTTCCTATAAATTTCACAAATCAAGCTACTCGTAAATCAAGTGTCCATTTATTGCAAAGGAAAAAAACAAGACAAATAAAACATTTGTACAATAGTTTCTTGTCGAACAAGAAAGCAAAGACAATGACAGAAGCATCACTCCATGCATTTGCTGTGAATTATTTAAAAATAGAAATTTACAAACGCCACTCATACTCCCATCATATCAAATAAATTTCACACTTGCACACATTTCAACAGACCGGATTTTAGTTCTCGGCCAAATGGTAGTTCAGACCGAAACCAAGTGGAAACAATGGATTCGAATTGGCATCAGCGGTTAACGGCAACTGGTCAACGCTTCTGAACCAGCTCACTGGTAACTTCCCCTCGAAGTCATAATCTCCAAAAATGACATCAGTCATCCCTTTCCCTTCGGTTCCAGGAAGCCAAGCAGCAACCAAAGCCTCAGTCTTTTCAAGAACCAGTGGCTCAAGAACCAATGGCCGTCCAGAAAACAAGACCACTAAAGTGGGTATTTTCTCTGCAACCGCAGTTATAATGTCGTTACCGTTTAACGGCACTGTGAGTTCCGAGTTATCTCCCAATGTCTCTGCGTAGGGAGGTTCCCCCACCGCAACAATGGCATAGGAGAAGCCTTGACCCGAGGCTAAGGTTTCTTCAGAAGGAGTCTTCTCGTAAATCACTTCGGTGTTTTTTCCAACTACTTCTTTAATGGCATCCAAAAGCGTTGTCCCTGCATTTTTCAGACCATATTAGATACGTTACCATTAAAAATTTCTAACAACATTGATTGAAGTCACTTTAATTACCAATTGTGATCCTCCCGCTTAGACCGAACCATGCCTTTGTCCAACCCCCGCACTGATATCCAAGATCGTCAGCGTGAGTTCCAGTGACCAGAATCCTCTTGGCATTACGATCTAAAGGCAGAAATGGCTTCTCAGATTCTTTTCCATTCTTTAGGAGAACTAAAGACTTTCTAACCGATTCACGCGCTATTTCTCTATGTTCCTGGAGTAATGGAAAAACACGTCAATCATGTTCCCAACAGGTCCCAACACTCATGTCTAATTAAAATCTAGTGGCATTAAATCTGTGTACAGGAGATCTCACCAAGCAGCCAACAGTACTCAATAAAGAGCGGTCCGTTAGAGGATGTTCGAAAAGACCCGCAACAAACTTCACTCTGAGTATTCTCTCAACAGCGTCATCGATCCGAGACATCGTTACTTCCCCTGACTCCACCAGATCAGTGAGGTCCTTTATAAACTGTTGATACTGGAAAGGCACCATCACCTGGAGTAACATTGATTAACTAAATCTTAGCTCTTTGTATCATCCCAGAGAGATGAAAAATCATTAACTAGCTAGGAGTTTTAGAATCTACCATGTCGACTCCAGCATTAACTGAGATTTTGACGCAGTTGCGGTAGTTTGAACCGAACGGCTCGCTAAGCCGTTCCAAAGCCTCCCAGTCTGAAATGATAAACCCCTAAAAATAAAAATAAAAGGCAAAGGCAACACAGCTTTAAAATCATACACCTCTTGCTTATATAGCTATTTCATATCCAAATCAAATTTATTGGCTAACCTTGAAACCGAGTTTCTGTTTGAGAAGTTCGGTTAAGAGGAAATAGTTGGAATGGAGTTTACTTCCGTTCCAACTGGAGTAAGATGCCATAACCGTAGAGACTCCCTGAGCAAGACAATTCAAATATGGAGCCAGATGTACTCTCTCCAACTCTTCGTATGACACAATGGTATTCCCTTCGTTTACGCCCCCTTCGGTACCACCATCTCCAACAAAATGCTTGGCGCACGCCACCACGTTGTTTCTATCACATCGTGAACAAATCCATAAGAAATTACATCAAATCCACAATATATATCTAGCTAGAAGTATATGTTATATACCTTCCTGCAACAAATGGGTAACCATTGTGATGTTCTTTGGGTGGCTCGCCTTGTAGGCCAGATACAAGCGTACTTAACTCGCAAATAACGTCAGTATCTTCACTGTAACTCTCATAGGATCGTCCCCATCTCGGATCTTTCAAAGCCTGTCAACAAAAAAAAAAAACTCAGTTTCATTATTTTCTTCCATTCCTCTTATATATAATCTTGATTTTCACTACGCCTGTATAGGCAGACGTCTAAGGATTAGGCAATAATCTCATGTATTGAAATATAGCTCATACTCACAATGTTGTTAAGACATGAGAGATGCCAAATAAAACATATTCTCAAAAGAACACTCAAAGGTATCCACCAAAGGCTCCATTCAATTGAGTAAGCGATTAGGAACTTACGGCCACACATGGAGCAAATGCCCATTGAGCGCCACTAGCTCTAACTTCAAGTGCTGTTGCAGCCCCGATTCTTCTGATCAAATCTGCATCTCTATCACATTTTAAAACAACCACTTGGTTCAAAATATACTTCTAGGGTAAGAATCCAATCTAATTGGAACAACACTATAACAATTAACACCCTAATCAAACACACAACACTACATCTCAAAGTGTGAAAAGAGAATGGTAAAAA
>NC_025693.1:16824450-16827058 GCF_000633955.1 Camelina sativa
AAAAAAAAAAAAAAAAAAAAAAACCTGGTGGCACCGAGGCCGATGTTGTGGGGAAAGATGGTGGCTCCATAGACGTTGTTGTTGCCGTGGACGGCGTCAATGCCATAGATGATCGGGATACCCAAACGCGTAGCCAACGCTGCGTTTTGGTAGCCGTCGATCATATCAGCCCAATCCGACGTCAAGGCGTCCTCGAACGGCCAACTCCCTCCACCGTTTAGTACACTACCTGTAACCCCCAAAAAAGTTTTGGAACTTGGGAAACTAAAAAGTTTTGGTCGTTGACTTGACCAAAACAGAGAAAAAAAAAAAACAAACCAATGGAGTGTGGATTGTTTCGTATATACCGATGAAGTAATCTGTAATGACGGGATGAGTAGTGACGACACGTTCGATCTGAGTCATCTGGCCGATCTTTTCCGGTAGAGTCATACGAGAGAGAAGGTCCATTACACGCGCCTCCACTGGCGCGTCTGGATTCTTGTAAACGCATGTTTCGTTGCTTCCTTCCATACTAATTTTTTTTTGCTTCTTCCTTTTTTGTTTTGTTTTGTTTTGTTCTGTTTAGCCTTCTGTTACAAGTTTTTGCAAACTTAACCTTTATATGTATATTGCAAAGGTTTAGGATATGTGGCGTGATTCACACAAAATGTTACCGTAGCCGACTAGATAAAGAATAAAGAAGTAATGATGTGAATCTTTCTCCAGTTTTATATTTTTTTTTTATGTTTTTTTTTCAATTATTAAGGGAAAGCTTAAATCCTAAATTTTGAATAATGATCAAGTCAATCTAGCATAAATCACAACCTAAATAGAGAATTAAAATAAGAATCCAAGTAGTCATCATCTAATCATTTGAACATCCTAATTCCTAATCTAGTCTAATTCATGTTTCAGCAAAAAGTATACTCATTAACATGATGTGAATTGATGAAGATTTCAGTTCAAAATGTAAATACAATATTTAGTCTTGATCTTAGTTAGACGGAGGAAAACTTAGGTAAAAACTGTCAAAAGATTGTTTAAATACATAATAAGTTTGGATTGGGACCCAAGTTTAATCTGCGTTGGATCTAATGAAAATGGCTCGCAATGACTTGTTGCTTGACGGTTTGGATTGACAGCGGTCAACCATTTTCTCATGTTTATAAACGGTGGTTGACTGTTTTGGTCATGTTACTGGTTATTGGTTAAACGTGCTTGTGATCCTCGTCAAGTTGTAGTCTTATAAATTGTTTTATGAGCAACTTTGGTAGATAACCATGAGTTTAAAAAGAATAGAGAAAATAGCCTTGTGTCAGAATTTATTGATAAATAAGGTTTTGTGGAGTGGAAGAAATACTAAAATATCCCTACGTTATTTTGTTTTTACAAAATGGAACACTTATCACTTACGAGATCTGATATTATATGATTCTAAAAAATCACATGATATATTGATATAATAGTGTAAGATTATTAAAATTCATGTGATTCTGTGATATAACATGATATATGGACAAAATATCTATGTTGTTGTGTAGAATTGTTAAAACTCATGTGATTATGTGAAATAACATAATATATGGACAAAAACATCATGTGATTTTATTTCATAGCATGAAATTTTATACGTGTTTTGAATATCAGATCTAATTTTAAATGTTACGTCGGTGAGTGGCGGAGAATTCCCGACGAGAGGAGAAAACAGAGAATAGACTGTGATGAAAGAAGGATAGATTTCCAAAGAGAAAGAAAGATAAAATTGGTGGTAAAGAGATCTGATGAAAGAGAGATAAGAGAAAAAGAAAAAGAAAAAAAAAGATTAGATCTAAGGGTGATAGCGAGAAGATAAAAAATTAAGAGGAATTGAAGAGATTATGAATATGGTAGTGGTGGTGGCTGGACACTGGCATAAGAGAGATAGATATGGAGGAGAGAAGATGACAGAAAGAAAGAGAAAAAGGAGAGAAAGAAAGAGAAAAAAGGAAGAAGGAAGAAGGAGAGCTTCCTAATTTTAAGTTGCATGGTCGACAGAACTACATGGGTCATAGTTATTTTATGAATTAATTCCAAAAGTATAGTCATCTAGTATATATACTCTTGTTTTATCTATGCAACTTCTCAACACCTAAAAATGAAATAAATAGGAAGAAGACAATAAAAAGACAGTTTACACACTTTGACAACTAAATGCAAAAAATCACCAAAAATGACAAGCACCCCATAAATTATGCATATATGCATTTAGGATTTAATATTTGCCTCACACAAACAACCCCTTTAACCTTTAAGGAAAAAAAAACTAAGCGTTAATAATCCCACCAAAAGTACTCCTATGATCCTATACCCAACCGCATGAATCCATATATCTTGATCCTATTTTCTTCTTTTTTTTTTTTTTTTTTTTTAACAGCTTTTTGAATTTATGATGGTGTGTTGCGTTTAAGTGCGCTCTAGTGGCTGTTTACCGAACCTTTTTTACTAAAAGTATCTCTCACACTGTTTAAAGTCATTGTCTTTATAAGTGTTTCTGTTCTTGATTTGTGCAGAAAGGAAAGAGAGAAGAGTGTGGAAAGCATTTTTTGTTAACTAGACTCTGAAGAGAGCTCTTTTGGTTGTAAATTAC
>NC_025693.1:16827662-16832312 GCF_000633955.1 Camelina sativa
TTTTTTTTTTTTTTTTTTTAACAGCTTTCTTTCATTTATGTTGAAAAGAAGTGATCTTCATGGAGGAAAGTTACAATACATGAAGGTACAAAATGGTGAATAACATATTGATCATTAGTTGGAATAGGCTGTTTTGCTAGGCAATCTGCAACTTTATTGTTGTTTCTTCTTGTCCATTGGAATGATGCATGGTGAAACTTATCCTTCCAATAATGAACCTCTCTTATCCAGTTGTGTACTCTGAAATTTTTGGTCACATTATTAACCAATCTTTCCATCATTTTGTTGTCCCCTTCGAAGATAACATTCTGATAACCTGCAGTCCACATATGTTTCATAGCTGATATTAGGCTCTGCAGTTCTGCTTCTAGTGCTGATGCCACGTTAGTTTGTCGACTTTGTCCTGCTATTAGGTAGAAACCTCTATCGTCTCGAGTAATCCAAGCTGATTGTCCATTCTTTCCATTTCGAATAAACTTGCAGTCGTAATTGCACTTGACATGATTCTCTGCAGGATGTTTCCATTGTGATCTTGATGCGTGGTTTCTTCTCCTGGTTTCCTCTTTCTGTAAATTTAATAATGAGTCTGCCCAAATATCAATCCATTCTCTAGCCTCATCTGCAGCCAAACTTAAATATTGTTGCCAAGTGAATCTTTTTTGCTGAAATGTGAGTAGGTTCCTGCTCTTCCATATTCTCCACAATATCCACAAAGGTATATGATGCTCAAATAATGTAAGTGACTGATCATTGTAACAGTCAAGAATTGCTTGAAATTTCATCTCAAGCGGAGTAATAGGAGAACACAAAACCTGGTTTAGATATCCATTACGTCTCCATAGGTCTTGTGCATGCTGACATTCAAAGAAAATATGTTCTGTTGTTTCATCACTTTGGTGGCATCTTTTACATAAAGATGAGGTTGTTATCCTCCGATGTACCAGCGTAGATCCAATGGGTAATGATTTTGAGATTATTCGCCAAAGAAAATGCTGAATTCTTGGTGCTGTGTTTATCTTCCAAATGGCGTTCTTTATATTATGTGAACCCGGAATATTCTGCACTCTATTTCGTTCCATTGAGAGGTTGTATGCTAACCAATAACCTGACTTTACTGTGTAGAACCCTGAATCAGTAAAATGCCACCCTAATAAGTCAGAGCAATCAGTAGGGCTTAGTTTCAACTGTTGTGATATATCATGGTTTTTAGGTGTTTTTAGCCATGATATAAGTCTTAATTATAGAGTCTTTTTGGTATTTTTAGAGTCTTTTGAGTCTTTAGAGGATTTAACATTGATGAGAGCATAATGGAGCTAAATAGGAGGATTTGGAGCACATTCAAGCATTGAGGCTAAAGTTGCAAAGTTGGGAGACATGTTCAGAAGAGTGCATCGATCGACACAGCATATGCATAGATCGATGCTAGGCCAAAGTCGAAATCGGAAGTTTTCCTCACAAGTTTTGAAGATTTACAAAGCTACCCCAAAGTTTTCCATATTTGCATCATTAGTCCCTGGACGTGTTTAGGAATATAAATAGGATTTTTATGGTCATCACTACAAGAAAAATCAATATTCATAGCACACGATAAATGCTATCGTACGTGTTTAATAGCGTTTTCATAAATGCTATGTTATCGGCAGCTATCTTAGGTGTCACCTCTATTATAGAGTTTTTGACATGTGCTATTATATGTCATTCTTTTATAGCACTAATCAAATGATATAATAGTTTTCCGTAACACATATTTTCTGCCATTTTATATTATGTCATAGCATTTTTATTTTGCTATATGGAAAAATTTAAATTTTAATTTGATTTTTATAATTTATTTATTTGACCCCAGTTTTGCAGACTTATTTAAATGGATTGATATAAAAAAAATTATTTCATAAATATCATCAACATACATAACATTAATTTAAACAAGTCTTACATATCATACAAGTAATTGTACTATGCTGCCAAGTTTTATCCAAAAAAGCTAACATTAAAACTTATAAGGATTGAGACAAACTTGCGATATCTTCCGTCTCTTCTCCTCTATCTATTTCGCCTTCCCATCAAAAGCAGTACACATGTCTGAAGAACTGTTCCGGTTAGCATTCCCATCCATATTCCCTGTAATCATGTGTATCCACAATACTAAGGTGCTTTTGTGGTAAAGTAAAGAAAGATATTCACGAATCCAAAACATTGACAGATAGAATAAAGACATTTTAGCTCAAACTCAAATATCTGAGACTTATGGATGAGTAGAATCAACATTAAGGTTTTCTATAAGACAAGTAGAGAATCAGATAAACAAAGCATTCACCATTCTGATAATCAAAACAAAGCATTCACCCTTCTTAAACAGCTATCACAACTTATCCATACAATGGTGCAAATAAGAATGATAATAGATGGGGTAACATCCAACTAAATATGCAAACATCCACTAATGGAAAGGTAATAAGATATATATAATTACCTCTGTATGGGCTTGTCACCAGATTCTGGCCATTCCACAATCTCTGCAGGAGGGTTTTACTGAAAATAATTTCTTCTGTTACCTCTGATCAAATGGAACAATAAAGTCAGATGGGCTCGTCCTGTATCAAACAAAACAGCAGTGCATGAACATTAAGTAGAGCAATTCACTGCCAAGCATCAGACAAATAGAGACAAGCCTTGAACATGAAACTGAACACATGAACCAGCAGGATATCAAACAACTAACGATTCACCAATTGATGTTTCATAAACCAAACCAATTAAACAAGTTTGATGCTTACCTTCACTATCAACCATCTCTCAATGCAAAAACCTGTAACATAGTTAAACGTTTAGACAAAACAAGAATAATCACACTAATGTACTAACTAACCATTCAAAATACTAACATGTCTTGTGATTAAAATAATAGAGAAGCTTCTCTAACTCTAGAACTTGGAGCACACAAGAAGAAACGAAACAAAGTTCAGCAGTTTTAGAAAAGAGAAGCTTCTCTATCTCCATTAAAAGATGACAGTACACACCAAAGCTCCTAAATTTGGGTGAAAAACAACAAAGCTAAGAGTAAAAAAATCCTACAAACTTTTGGACTGAAGAAGCAGACAAATTCAAAGAACCATAAATAAACCCATGTAAGAAACACCATGGAAACAAACCAAGTTCTTAGATCCTCACCTGCAAACCATAAATAAACACCTTTATTACTTAGCTTGGCCATCAAATCAGATGAGAGTAGAAGAAACACCATGGAAATAAATAAAGTCCTCTTCACATCCTCACCTGCAAAGACACCAAAACGACACCTGCACAGACACCTGCACCACACCAACGATTCTAAGAACCATTATTAGTTTTTGAAGTCTAAAATAACAGTCAAAGTTCAAACCATAAATCCCACATGTATCAATCTTAAAATCCAAGTGAAAAAGCTTCATACCTTCTTAGACACTTCTTTCGTTAAAGCAATTGAAGATGTCTCTGTATACCTGCTTCATACCAAATTAAACGAAATCAAAAACCAATACAAAAAGTAAACCTAAATTGCTCCTATTTAAGCTATAAGACATCTTCTTAGACACTTCTTTCGTTAAAGCAATTGAAGATGTCTCCGTATACCTGCTTCATACCAAATTAAACAAAATCAAAAACCAAGACAAAAAGTAAACCTAAATTGCTCTTATTTAAGCTATAAGAAACTTCATCCATTAAGCTTAATCAAAGCTTGCTTCATCATCCACTCATCCCCAATCTTCATTCTTGTCAACGAATCCCTAATGTAAAACCTCATATCGTCTCTACAAGTTTTATCACTAGGCTTCAAGACAAAAAATACCTCATTTGAAATTTACAAAATCAAGCTCGTAAATACAAATTCATCATTAAAGATAGATGGAGATTAAGAGGAATTTGATATGTCTATATTTTGTCTCTGCTAAGCATGTTTTTGTCACGCATCTAGTTAGGATAACTAATTGTTTTGCATGAATTTCTACTCTCTTTTGTACACTTTTTATATTTAGGTAGTTCTTGCATTATCTTCGCATACCTCGTGCATTTTGGAGTATTTCAGGTATTTAGGAGACTTTGGAGCCAGGCTGTCTCGAGTCGCGCCATCATTCCGTCATCACACATCCGCTCGGGTCGCGCCATCATTCCGTCATCACACATCCGCTCGAGTCGCGCTGTCATCCCGATCAAGTCGCGCTGTCGTGCCGATCGAGTTGCCGTTCGAGTCGCGCTGTCATGGGATTCAGCTTTTGACGTCTTCATCAAAGTTGTATAGAATTGAGTCATCTTTCCAATTCCGTTTATTTCAAGCCAATCGGAGGTATGGTTCAAAAGTTATCATCGTTTTAGTGGAGGCGTATACATCCAGATCGAGTCGCGCTGTCGTGACGATCAAGTCACGCTGTCGTGCCGTTCGAGTTGCGCTTTCGTGCCGTTCGAGTCGCGCTGTCGTGTCGAGCCAACGCCATCACTCCACTCGAGCCAACGCCATCACTCACTCGAGCCATTACTCGTTCGCACATGTCAGGGAGACGTTCCATCCTACACGCTTCAGGAGATTCCCAAACCGACGCTTGATCTTGTCGTTTTAAGTTTTAGGGATTTTATGTCTTTACTATAAATACGTTTTGTTAAGTCTTTGCGACA
>NC_025693.1:16832790-16834779 GCF_000633955.1 Camelina sativa
ATGTTAAACACTCTGTAGACTAGGATACTCCACCGACATCAATTACTCCCATCCTTAGGACTTTTATCCTTTTGATTGATATTACATTCCTGAGATTGTTTCACTTCTTGCTTTTTAGTTCATGCTTAGACTCGTTTCTGTTTTTATTAATTTTCATTTCTTGTCTTGCATTCTCGTTTCTAGTTCCAGAACACATTTCCGTTCGCATTTTTGTCATTCTAGGATTGTTAGAAAGAACACTCTTTTTGAATTGGCTTGACTTGTGATTCCTTGATTGCATCTTGATTGCTAGCAACATCCCATTTGGATTGACACCTTAAATACTACAACACTTAAGGTTAATTGAACCTGCTAGGATAAGACACACAAAAAATCCTAGTATCAATTTGGCGCCGTTGCCGGGGAGGATTTTGGTCAGGATGACGCTCAGACGGAGAACCCAGACGAAGCAGTCAAAGACTCGGTCGAGCCAGTGAAGCAATCCGAGCCTGAAGCTGTTAAGGAGCCTGCTGTTCCTGAAGACAGACCTGCGAGGTTCATCCCTCCACCGTACAAGCCTCCTCTACCTTTTCCAGTGAGGTTCAAGAAGCAGCTTACTGAGAAGTACAAAGCCTTGTTCGAAAAGCAAGTCAAGGAGATTGAGTTGAGAATGCCATTGCTGGATGCATTCGCACTTGTTCCTCACTACCAGAAATTCCTCAAGGACTTGGTGATGGAGAGATCAAAAGAAGTTCAAGGCATGGTGGTACTAAGTCTTGAGTGCAGTGCAATCATCCAGAAGAAGGTTGTACCCAAGAAGCTCAAAGATCCTGGATCATTCACTCTTCCCTGCTCCATTGGACCCATGTCTTTTGAGAGGTGCTTATGTGATCTTGGCGCTTCAGTGAATCTGATGCCATTCTCTGTGGCTAAGAGGTTGGGTTTCACAAGGTTTAAGGGATGCGACATCTCCCTCATCCTTGCAGATAGATCAGTGAGACTTCCACATGGTATCTTAGAGGACTTACCTGTCAGGATCAGAGACGTGGAAGTGCCAACCGACTTCGTGGTTCTGGAGATGGATGAAGAACCTAAAGATCCTCTGATTTTAGGAAGACCCTTCCTAGCGACTGCTGGAGCCATCATTGATGTCAGAAATGGCAAGATTGACCTCAATCTGGGCGACGACTTCACTATGAAGTTTGACATCAAGGATACCTTGAAGAAGCCAACGATAGGAGGACAAGTCTTCTACATTGAAGAGATGGATAAATTGGCTGACGAGTTGTTGGAGGAACTAGCTGAAGAAGATCATCTCAAAACCGCTCTAACCAAGGATGGAGAAGAAGGGTTTCTGCATGGGGAGACCACTTGTTACAAGAATCTGCTAGATTCCCACAAAGAAACGGATGGATCAGAGGAATTCGAGCAGATATCTGACGCAGAGGAGGTATGTGCAGTTGAGACAGAGAGTTTAGAACGTGATATCTGCCGTTCGACCGACGTCAAGACCCGACTCGAGACACCATTGTCCCGTTCGATCGAGTCGCACCCCTCTCACTCGACCGCAATCATTCAAGACTCCCGTGCTGACGACTGGTCGGAACTGAAAGCTCCAAAGGTAGAACTCAAGACTCTTCCTTCCGGGCTCAGGTACGTCTTTCTGGGAACCAATTCAACTTATCCTGTTATAGTGAATGCTAGGTTGAGTGATGATGAATTGGGGATGCTAGTAACTGAGCTAAAAAAGTATAGAAAGGCTATTGGTTATTCTTTAGGTGATATCAAGGGAATTTCACCTAGTCTTTGCACCCATAGGATCAATCTTGAAAATGAATCATATGCTAGTATTGAACCACAAAGAAGATTGAATCCTAATCTGAAAGAGGTAGTGTAGAAAGAAATCCTAAAACTACTTGATGTTGGAGTTATCTATCCTATCTCTGATAGTACTTGGGTATCTCCAGTACATTGTGTACCTAAAAAGGGAGGAATTACTGTCATCAAAAA
>NC_025693.1:16835893-16844682 GCF_000633955.1 Camelina sativa
CCTTTCATTGATCAAATGTTGGAAAGACTAGCTAGTCATCCCTATTATTGTTTCCTTGATGGGTATAGTGGATTCTTCCAAATCCCTATCCACCCAAATGACTAGGAAAAGACAACATTTACTTGTCCTTATGGCACTTTCGCTTACAGACGCATGCCATTTGGTTTGTGCAATGCTCCTGCCACCTTTCAGAGGTGCATGACTTCAATTTTCTCGGATTTAATTGAGGAGTCAGTGGAAGTGTTTATGGACGACTTCTCTGTATACGGTTCCACTTTCTCCTCCTGTTTGTTGAATTTGTGCAGGGTATTGACGCGATGTGAGGAGACAAACCTGGTGCTGAACTGGGAGAAGTGCCATTTCATGGTTGAGGAAGGGATCGTTCTGGGACACAAAATTTCTAAGAAAGGGATTGAGGTTGACAAAGCTAAGATTGAGGTCATGGTTCAGCTTCAACCACCTAAGACAGTGAAGGACATCAGGAGTTTTCTGGGACATGCTGGGTTTTACAGGAGATTCATCAAGGACTTCTCAAAAATTGCAAGACCTTTGACAAGGTTGCTGTGAAAGGAGGTTGAGTTCGAATTTGATGCAGCATGTTTGGAAGCCTTCAGCAAGATCAAGGAAGCCTTGGTATCAGCACCTATAGTGCAAGCTCCGAATTGGGATCATCCTTTTGAAATCATGTGTGATACTTCAGACTTCGCAGTTGGAGCAGTTCTGGGACAGCGTATTGACAAGAAGCTTCATGTCATCTACTACGCGAGTCGCACCTTGGACGAGACCCAGGGAAGGTATGCTACCACAGAGAAGGAACTCCTGGCAGTTGTGTTTGCATTCGAGAAATTCAGGAGTTATCTTGTGGGTTCGAAGGTCATTGTGTATACCGATCATGCCGCTCTGAGACACATCTACTCGAAGAAGGATACCAAACCGAGACTGTTGAGATGGATCCTGCTTCTCCAGGAGTTTGACATGGAGATAGTTGACAAGAAAGGAATAGAAAATGGAGTTGCGGACCACTTGTCAAGGATGAGGATCGAAGATGCTGTTCCAATAGATGACTCAATGCCTGAGGAACAACTTCTGGTCGCCCATGTTTGTGAGCAGATGCATGACGCCGGGGTTGAGAACCTAAAAATCAACTGTATAGCGATCACCTCGGATACTGCGCCATGGTATGCTGATTTCGTGAATTACAAGGTCTGTGGAGAAGTTCCTGATGATATGGATCCCTACAGGAAGAAGAAGTTTTTCAGAGAAGTCAACCACTACTTCTGGGATGAACCCTATCTGTACAAGAGAGGTTCTGACGGTCTGTTCAGAAGATGCATAGCAGAAGGGGAAGTACAGGGAGTGCGTGAGCACTGTCACGGCTCCACCTATGGAGGTCACTTCGCCACATTCAAGACAGCTCAGAAGGTTCTCCAAGCAGGTCTCTGGTGGCCAACCTTGTTCAAGGACGCTCACAGTTTCATCACCAAGTGTGATGCTTGCCAGAGGATGGGCAACATCACGAGGAGGAACGACATGCCCCAGAACCCGATCTTAGAAGTTGAGATATTTGATGTTTGGGGTATCGACTTCATGGGTCCTTTCAACCCGCCATCGAATGGCAATGTCTATATTCTGGTGGCAGTTGATTATGTTTCTAAGTGGGTCGAAGCCATTGCCAGTCCTACCAATGATCACAAGGTTGTTCTGAAGCTGTTCAAAAGCATAATCTTTCCAAGGTACGGGATACCCAGAGCAGTGATCAGCGATGGTGGTACTCATTTTGTCAACAAGGTGTTTGAGAGTATGCTGCAAAAATACGGGGTGAAGTACAAGGTGTCTACTGCGTACCACCCTCAGACCAGCGGACAGGTAGAAGTCTCAAATAAGCAGATTAAAGGTATCTTGTCAAGAATTGTTGGGGTTTCGAAGAAAGATTGGTCTGTGAAGCTGGACGAGACTCTCTGGACATACAGAACAGCATTCAAGACGCCAATAGGCAGAACACCTTTTCAGTTGATCTATGGTAAAGCATGTCATCTCCCTGTAGAGGTTGAGTATAAGGCACTTTGGGCTATCAAGTTGCTGAACTTGGATATTGACGCAGCTCAGGCTAAGAGGACTCTTGATCTACATGAGTTGGAAGAAATCAGACTTGACGCCTATGAGAGCTCAAAGATCTACAAAGAAAGGACCAAGAATTTTCATGACAAGAAAATCGTTGTCAAGGAGCTTAAGACTGGGGATCAGGTTTTGCTCTTCAACTCCAAACTTAAGTTATTTCCTGGAAAGCTTAAGTCTAGGTGGTCTGGACCTTTTGATGTCAAGGAAGTTCTGCCATTCGGAGCCATCACTTTCCTGAACAAAGATGGTAGTGAATTCACTGTAAATGTCAGAGAGTCAAGAAATATTTAGCTGACCAAGTCCGACCAGAGGGGTTTTCAGTTCCCCTCTATGAACCCCCAAAAGCCTAAAAAGCTGAAAAGTCAAGCTAGTGACTTTAAACAAGCTCACTTGGGAGGAAGTCCCAAAGGTATCACTGTAAATATTTTTTTTTAGGACTCTTGTGTTTTTAATTTTTGTTTTGGTTTTCTTGAGTTCAGGAATCTACAGAAGGGAGTCTAAGCAACAATAAAAAAATGCGGTTAAAAGAGTGAATTTAGAGTGAAGTCGAGTATAATGAGTTATACAGAAGAGATTGGGGAAAAAAAATATATAAGGGAGAAGCAGTTCAAGGAGAGACTGTTGGTTTAATGAGGGAACAGAAGACAATATGGAGAAGGAGTCTTAATTATTGGTTTTATCAATCTTCTCCTCTCACCCACGTGCCCATCATTTCACCTCCTCTCACCCTTTGTTCCCCCCCACTAGACAAACAACCTTTATGTCTCATCCTCTCACATCATCCCACCACCACTCTCTTTTCCTCTCCACTTGCACTCTCTCTTTCTTCTCCCACTTGCACGACATCTTCACCATCCTCATTATTTAATCAAAACTCTCCTCACTCTTTACTCCCACCAACCAAACACAATTCTCTCACACCTCACCCTCTCTCTTTGTTTAATTTTCAAGACATCCTCACGAAAAGCAAAGGCACTGCGTTTCAACCACCGCCAACCCTCACCGCCCCAACCGACGACCCAAGCGGTGAAGCTGCATCACTCGAGCCAACATTTCGAGCTCCCTCTATTCCCCGCTCGAGCCACCATCGAAGTACACTCGAGCCGTCGTCTTCCACTCGATCCCTCCACCTCAAGTCACTAATCAAGTCACGCCATCAAAGCTCCGTCACGCTCTCCACTCGACCCTCTCCGGACTCACCTCGTTCGAGTCGCACGCTCTTCACTTGACCCTTGCCGTCAAAATCTCGATCGAGTCGCGCCATCACAGCTCAACTCACGTCCGCTCGAGTCGCCGTCAAATTCTCCCTCGAGTCGCGCCATCACTATTTCACTCGATCGGTTTTCTCGCTCCATCGTCACCGCTCGATACACTCGATACACCGAAGTCACCACCGTTCGATTCGACCGAATCCGACTCCGCTCGAGTCGCCGTCAGAATCACGAGTCGACCCCCGCCGACGTTGTGCCTCCGCTCGAGTCGACCCTTTCTCCACTCGATCCACACGGCGAACTCACCAATCGATCCATATCCGACTTCCAAGTGAAACACTAAGTCACGCCGACGACACAACTTGATTTACTACGTTATCGGTTCACTCTCTCTTTGCACTTATTATTTTCTCACTAACGTATTAACGTTTAATTTTTAGTTTACATGTTTCAGAGAAACAGAAAAAGTATTGAGCTTATACACGAGATGAGAGATGCATATGGTTGTATTGCTGGAGAACGTTCATCCCCAGAATCCATGGCGAAGCATTTCATGAAAATGAGAAACATGGTTGACGAGGTTGTTGGGGTTCAGAACAACTAGCGGGTTCGAGCAGACCAGACAAACCGCTTTCCAAGAGCAAGAGTCGCGGGAAGAGACCGGCCCGAGTTTCCCTCTCCATAGACGAAGGCAGTGACTACGAACAGGAAGAACCTGCGTCGCGTCCAGCACAAGAGCCAAGAAAATCTGTACTACGACGACAATATGAGACGAAGCTGACTCCCAAAGAGTACTACGAGCTGTTCCAAAAGTGCGAGTTTAGTGGAACAAGATATCCACATCCTGAGACGATGGAGCTACTAGGGATTGGCGAGGATGTTCAGTACTTGTTTCGGCGATGTCATCTGGAGAGAATTATGAACACCCCCAAGAGTGGATACAGAGAGGAGACAATTCAGTTTCTTTCTACCTTGGAGATGCACTGGTACGCGGATGAGCCAGGCATGATGTCTGATGGAGGATTGGGCTACATTACCTTCCGCGTTCATGGCCAGTTCTGCAATCTTACATTCCGAGCCATCGAAGAGATATTCGGTTTTCCCAGCAGAACAGGCACCACGCCGCAGTTTGACAGGAATGAGATATCTGCTCTCTGGGCAACGATCGGAAGCACGCCAACATTTACTACATCAAAAACAAAGGCGACGAAACTGAGAAGCCCGGTGTTGCGTTACTTCCAGAAAGCGGTCGCAAATGCCTTTTATGCCAAGGAGATTAAGGGATATATTACTTATGGCGAGCTTGAGATGATCGATCTGGCACTTAAAGGACTCTCGTTCACTTCCATGGATTGTACTGCGCTGCAAGGCGATATGTCCAACACCTCCGTCTCGCTCTACCTTCTCAACTACATCATGTCATACAAGACTTGGGTCTTGAGACTCACCAGCAACCGCACTCCAGGAGTAATGTGTATGGGAGGTATAGTGACTTGGTTTCTTGAGGCTGCAGGCGTTGCTCTATAATCCGAGCCGTACCCACCACGCTGGATAGACATAAACAACTTGCGGCAGCTACGCACTTTGGACTCGGGTTTGAGGAATGGACGATTGCTATACAAGTTTGTGCATCCTGCGGTCGGACCCTCGAGATTACTCCTCCCTTGCGTCGACCTGACTACAATCTTGAGGGGTGAGCATGTCGAGTTCATTCCCCCTGCGGATGCATTATACCACTCTGATGTGGAAGAGCAACATGTCGACGTCGCAGAACCAGGAGAAGATCCGATGGAAGAAGACGCAGTTGAGTACCGCCCTGAGCAATTCTACTTTGAAGAGTACACCGAACCGAGAATGAGCAGAGGGGTCAAAGCAGCTCATGACCGCCTCAACAAGCTTCAACAATGGGAGAAAGCCAGAGACAAGGCGCTTAGCAGCCTTTCCAAGACTGTCAAGAACCTCGTGCGTTTGTTTAGCTGCTCGACTTCCACAACCGCCGTCCCCAGGTTTGTCCCCGAGGATAACAGACCAATGTCAGGACGCCCTTCCACGAGCCTAGCGCGAACACCTTCCCCGAATCCCTCTCCAGCGCATCAATCTTCATATGTGCCACGGCAGCGTCAGCCTACACCCGTCCCTTCACGCCATTCGTCACATGAATCTAGGGAGAGAAGGGGTCAAGGTTCGCGTGGTTCAGGAGCCTCCTCAAGTCGTCGATCAGCGCGTCGTTCTGCAGCTCATGCTGAGCAAGAGGTTGAGCAACAAGTTGGGCAGCAAGGTGATTATCAGCCTACGGATGTGGTAGTATTAGTCTCNTGATTGATAGGATTGCATGTGTAGATCAAACGAATGAAATTCCTTCACCACGCATCATAGAACTAAAAACAAGGACCTTGATTCTAACTACTCTATTCAGCATGTTATAGGTTTTGAGACCCCATCTTCACACCTCTTCTCCATACCTTGTTCTTGATCGTTTGCTTGAGGGCAAGCAAAGAATAAGTTTGGGGGAGTTGATATGTCTATATTTTGTCTCTGCTAAGCATGTTTTTGTCACGCATCTAGTTAGGATAACTAATTGTTTTGCATGAATTTCTACTCTCTTTTGTACACTTTTCATATTTAGGTAGTTCTTGCATTATCTTCGCATACATCGTGCATTTTGGAGTATTTCAGGTATTTAGGAGACTTTGGAGCCAGGCTGTCTCGAGTCGCGCCATCACTCCGTCATCACACATCCGCTCGGGTCGCGCCATCATTCCGTCATCACACATCCGCTCGGGTCGCGCCATCACTCCGTCATCACACATCCGCTCGGGTCGCGCCGTCACTCCGTCATCACACATCCGCTCGAGTCGCGCCATCACTCCGTCGTCGACTACCGTTTGAGCCGACGCCATCACTCACTCGAGCCACTTCTCGTTCGCACATGTCAGGAAGACGTTCCATCTTACACGCTTCAGGAGATTCCCAAACCAACTCTTCATCTTGTCGTTTTAAGTTTTAGGGATTTTATGTCTTTACTATAAATACGTTTTGTTAAGTCTTCGCGACAACATCTTAGTTTTTATCTCGTTTTTATTTTGTAAGGTTTCCCTAGCCACCAAGAACCGTTCTCAGACTTTGTATCCAGATATCTTTTGATACATTGAGTATTTGCATTTGATTTCTTCTACAAACTTGTTTATCTTATTTTTACCTATCTAAGAATGCTTGTTTCAATGTTTTCTGAGTTTGTATTGTTGATGATGATTTCCGGATCTGAGTAGTGCGTTAGTTCTTGAGGATGGGATAGATTAGGTGGAGGATCTTAGGATGTAGGGTGTTTAAGCTTGATTTGTATGATTCCCTTCTGGACTAGAGTTAGAATTACTAGTTTCTCTCTGATCAATTGGAACTAGGTTCGAGACATTTCCACACCCAAAAGGTGTTCGATGAAATGTCTGACCAACTAGTGCCAGAGACTTACGTTCCTAGCCTAAGAGATTAGTTGTCTAGGATGTTTGTTGACGTGAATGAACTTGTTTGTCATGCCTGCTCGACCACGTTTCTCTAGCGAGAGCTAGGTATGGAAGTGGTTGAGTCTGAGTAGCTTTTACCAAGAGATTGGATTAGCTAAGTTGTGATGTTCATTGTTTAGGGATAGATTGCTTGTGGCATGTTAAACACTCTGTAGACTAGGATACTCCACCGACATCAATTACTCCCATCCTTAGGACTTTTATCCTTTTGATTGATATTACATTCCTGAGATTGTTTCGCTTCTTGCTTTTTAGTTCATGCTTAGACTCGTTTCTGTTTTTATTATTTTTCGTTTCTTGTCTTGCATTCTCGTTTCTAGTTCCAGAACACATTTCTGTTCGCATTTTTGTCATTCTAGGATTGTTAGAAAGAACACTCTTTTTGAATTGGCTTGACTTGTGATTCCTTGATTGCATCTTGATTGCTAGCAACATCCCATTTGGATTGACACCTTAAATACTACAACACTTAAGGTTAATTGAACCTGCTAGGATAAGACACACAAAAATCCTAGTATCAGAATTACCATGGCTGCTTCTGGGTTTCTATAGAAATGGATTTTTGTGCAGTGGAGGTAGCCAGATCTGGAGTTAAGGTGACAAGAAATGGTGGAAGATGAGAAAAGAGGACTGAGTTTTGGTTGAATCGGGTGGGTTTGGTGTCGCGGCGGCGGAGGAAGACGACAATAAGAGAAGAGAGAAGAAATCTGGAGACGAAGAGGAGATCTGAATACGATGAGAAGAGGAGATCTGAAGAGGAAAAGAGATTTTGAGACAAAGAGAGAAGAGAATATCTGGAATCGAAGAGGTGAAATTAGAAGGAAAATAAAATAGATAATGGTTTTTTTTATATATTTTTTATTCCATTTAAGCAGAAAATAANTCCGTCATCACACATCCGCTCGGGTCGCGCCATCATTCCGTCATCACACATCCGCTCGAGTCGCGCTGTCATGCCGATCGAGTCGCGCTGTCGTGCAGATCGAGTTGCCGTTCGAGTCATGCCGTTCGAGTCGCGCTGTCTTGGGATTCAGCTTTCGACGTCTTCATGAAAGTTGTAGCCAATTGAGTCATCTTTCCAATGCTATTTATTTCAAGCCAATCANCTAAGCTTTATTTTTCCCTGCAACTTTTGAGAGCAAAACCCTGAGAGATATTTAAAGAGCTTTTGGAGAGAATAATCAAGACTCCTTCAGAGAAGATTCAGCNTCGAGTCGCGCTGTCGTGCCGTTCGAGTTGCGCTTTCGTGCCGTTCGAGTCGCGCTGTCGTGTCGTGCCAACGCTATCACTCCACTCGAGCCAACGCCATCACTCCACTCGAGCCAAGGCCATCACTCACTCGAGCCATTACTTNGGGATTTCATGGATTGTTAGATCTGTTAATTTAGGATTCATTATCTTTTGTGTTCTTCACCATAGGTTGTTTTTAATGCTAGATCTTTGATTATTCATCTGGATTTAGATCTTAGGATTATTGATTTATATGAGAATATAATTGATTTTCCTGATAAAAACCTTTGGTGAGCAAAATTACTTTTTTACAAAGAGATTTGGATTAGTGATTTTGTGAACTTATCTAAACCTGATTTTATTGCTGGTTTTTAACTTGAATTTTGCAAAGAGATTTGAATTTTCTGGTTTTAAAACTTAGATAATATTTGCAGTGAGAACTGATTTATTTTATAATTGTGTTTAGAGTTCAAGAACGGTGCTTAATTGTTGAATCCTGCTTACTTAATTAATTGATCTGATTTTCTATGATTTCTTGAGAATTTCCCTAGGCCTAGCGTTTCATCCTTCTGAATTTACAACTCTTTTATTTTCTGTTTTATTTTACAATTTAATTAAATATTTCTGTTTAACATAATTAAAAGATTATTAAATCTATTGTGTGAATCTAGAGTTCTTGTGGATTCGATCCCTAAGTACTACAATTGAT
>NC_025693.1:16845698-16848628 GCF_000633955.1 Camelina sativa
GGTTAAATTTGAGCATATCAAATTTTGGCGCCGTTGCCGGGGACTCTTTTGATTCACCATTAGATTAAAATCTTTGATTTTGTCTAAATTTTTCTTTTTCTGTTTTACTCACACGCTTTTGTTTCTTTTCTCTTGTGTGTTTCAGGTACATGCCTAAGCCTAGCACCAGGAAAAATCCTACTGGTCCAGTTGTTAAGCTTACAAACCAAGAGTTAGGACAACTAGAGCGTGATAATACAAAAGCAGCCAAATCAGCGAAGATGGCCAATATAATCATATTGAGACCTGATGAGGCTGGGGTTTTGAAGGATCAAGAGGGTAATGTGCGCAACGAACGTGGCCAAAAACTTGATGTTGAAGGCCAGGTTATTCAAGAAGAACTCGTTGTGGCCAATGGGAATGCAGATGGCGTCGATCGACGCAACGATGGCATCGATCGACGCAACCAGGAAGGCATCGATCGACACAATGCTGGTGTCGATCAATGCAATGCCAGAGGCGACGGGACAACAATGGAGAACTTTTCAAGACTCTTGCGGACTTCAACAGACCAGACTTGTTCTATGAGAACCGCTCTGCAATTGTCCCTCCTCCATTCCCAAGGAATGATTTTGAGCTGAAGCCTGCCTACTTCGCTCTTGTTGGACAAAGGCCATTCCAGAACTTGCCAAATGAAAAGCCTCTAGACCACATTGAACACTTTGAGGACATAGTCACAAGCATCAAGGCTAATGGAGTCACAGAGGACTATCTCTACTGCAAGCTTTTCCCCTACTCTCTTGATGGGGAAGCTTCTCATTGGCTAAGGCAACTCAAACCAGGATCTCTGACAACCTAGCATGACATCAATGTGTCATTCTTGAACTACTTCTATGTTGATGCAATGTCTGATGAGCTGAGAATTAAGCTCTCCACCTTTAGACAAGGACCAGCTGAATCTTACAAAGCTGCTTGGGTAAGATTAAAAGCATACCAGAGAGACTGTCCACATCATGGGTTCTCAGAGGTGCAGCTGATTAGTATCTTCTTCAGTGGTATTGATTGGAGATATCAGATGGCTTTGGATGCTGTTAGTGATGGGAACTTCAAGACAAGGTCCCCAGATGAAGCTGAACAGTTGATTGAAAGGCTAGCATCCAGCAACAGTACTAAGAATGCAGACTTAGAGCGGAAGAGAGCACATGAAGGCCATGATTCAAATCAGTTTGCTGAAGTGAATGCTAAGTTGGATACAGTGCATAACCTTCTTGTTGGAAAGAAGTCAGTCCATTTTGCTGAAGATGTTGAGATTTTTGAGCCAAAGCCAGAGACTACAGAAGAAAATGTCAACTATGTGTATGGAGCTGGGTATCAAAGTCAGAGATTTGGTCAGAAGAATTCCTTCACAGGAAATTCAAACAACAACTTCACTAGGAACTATGGTTCTTCTTCTTACCAACCCCTCCCTCCACCCAATTCAGAGAGCAAGATGGAATCAATGCTTGGACAAATTTTGGAAGGTCAATAGAAGTTAATNGGGTAAGATTAAAAGCATACCAGAGAGACTGTCCACATCATGGGTTCTCAGAGGTGCAGCTGATTAGTATCTTCTTCAGTGGTATTGATTGGAGATATCAGATGGCTTTGGATGCTGTTAGTGATGGGAACTTCAAGACAAGGTCCCCAGATGAAGCTGAACAGTTGATTGAAAGGCTAGCATCCAGCAACAGTACTAAGAATGCAGACTTAGAGCGGAAGAGAGCACATGAAGGCCATGATTCAAATCAGTTTGCTGAAGTGAATGCTAAGTTGGATACAGTGCATAACCTTCTTGTTGGAAAGAAGTCAGTCCATTTTGCTGAAGATGTTGAGATTTTTGAGCCAAAGCCAGAGACTACAGAAGAAAATGTCAACTATGTGTATGGAGCTGGGTATCAAAGTCAGAGATTTGGTCAGAAGAATTCCTTCACAGGAAATTCAAACAACAACTTCACTAGGAACTATGGTTCTTCTTCTTACCAACCCCTCCCTCCACCCAATTCAGAGAGCAAGATGGAATCAATGCTTGGACAAATTTTGGAAGGTCAATAGAAGTTAATAGTGGACTTCAATGGGAAGATTGATTCTGTATACACTGAGCTGACTGGGAAGTTTGATGCATTGAATACTCATGTCAAGAAGCTGGAGAATCAAGTGATTCAGACTGCTGGGTCTGTTAAAAGACAAGAGGAACTTCTTTCTAGAAGAACTGAGAACCCCAAGCATGCTTGTAATGCGATTTTGGTGAAGGAAGGAGACGAAGATACGTCACTTGATCCAGCATCGACCGATGCAGCTGCTAAGCATCGATCGACGCAACCCACGGTGGTCGTAGAAGGGTTGACTTTGCAAGACAGCATCGACCGATGCAACTCTAGCATCGACCGATGCAATGTCGAGACCGAGAAGGGAGTTACGAAAGCTCCGATTCCAGTTGCTGAGAGAGTGTACAAGCCTAAGGTTCCTTTTCCTAAGCCTAGGAGATCCAAACAGGAGATTGAAGAAGCTAGATGCAAGGCTATGATGGACAAGGTAATGATTGAGATGCCATTAATTGATGCTGTCAAATTTTCTCCTGGGATTAAGCGGTATGTCAAGAGAATGGTCACCAATGTTTTGAGTCCTGAGGAAGGAGCACTGCTTACAAAGGATGTCAGCTCAATTCTGTTGAAGCAGCCTCCACAGAGGAAGAAGGATAAGAAGCAGGAGGTGGTTGTCTCTAAGGAAGTAAGTGTAGTGATTCAAAATAGGATTGCAGAGAAGTTACCAGATCCTGGAAGTTTTGTGTTAGATTGCTCTATCTCCACAGGAAGGTTTTCTCACTCACTTTGTGATCTTGGTTCTAGTATTAACCTGATGCCCCATTATGTTGCTGTGAGACTTGGGATGACAGATTTCAAGCCAACTAAGAT
>NC_025693.1:16849661-16852969 GCF_000633955.1 Camelina sativa
GTAGGATTGCAAAGAAGTTACCAGATCCTGGAAGTTTTGTGTTAGATTGTTCTATTTCAACAGGAAGGTTTGCACACTCACTTTGTGATCTTGGCTCTAGTATTAACTTGATGCCACATTATGTTGCTGTGAGACTTGGGATGACAGATTTCAAGCCAACTAAGATCTCTCTTATCTTAGCTGATCGGTCCCGCAGAATCCTGAAGGTGTCTTAGAGGATATTCCAATCAAGATTGGAGATTGCATGATTCCCACTGACTTTGTGGTGCTGGAATATGACAAAGAGCCAAGTGATCCTCTCATTTTAGGACGCTCTTTCTTGGCTACAGCTGGTGCTATCATAGATGTGAAGAAGGGACACATATCTCTGAATGTGGATGATTTGGTCATGAACTTTGAGATGGACAAGCTGAGAAGGGCTCCCACCATTGATGGTCAGACATTTTCTATGGAGATTGCTTCTGATGATGATCTGATCATAGAGCTTCATGAAGACATTACTGCTGGGTATGTCAAAGAGTTGGAGACTCTTGAGAAAGTGAGCAAGCAAGTTTTTAAGCTTGAAGATTGGATTGGAGATCATCTAATCAGTACTAGAGATCATGATGAGCATCTGATGCATAACAAGTCGCTGGTAGATGACGTTTTTGTGATGGAAACACGGATTGCTGAGAAAAGCTGCGGAATCGTTGAAGAAACACGAGTAGCAGGCCAAGCATCGATCGATGCAGCTGTTGCATCGATCGACACTCCTTCCAGAGACAGTTTGGACTTGTCCACAACCACATATTCTCCCGTTGGATCCTTAGCTGCAAGTCCTAGACCAGTTATAAAGCTGCAATCTCACCATTCCACAGTCCATAACCCACAGTTAAGGCCAAGGTATGCATCTCCTTCTCCCAAACCTTCTCCATTCATCAATAAGAATTTGAAAGGTACAAAAACTGTTGTGCAGTTAACCAAGCCACGAGATTATCGTAGAGCACTTGTTTCTTCTGTTGATGATTTTGCAGGACAGAAAAGAAATCCTCCCATACCTAAGTCTCGCCCTTGTCCTGTTCCTCACATCCTTGGCAGATCTCATGCACATACTGCCTACACACCACCTTGGATGAAGAGGACATACTCTCGGAAGCATTCACTGCCATGTTCCGATCCACCGGATGCCAGAGATCCGACACAGTCAAGCTAATGACTGAAAACAAGCGCTTAGTGGGAGGCACCCCACTAGTAGGTTTTTCTTTTTCCTTGTTTTTTTTATTTTCATTTATTTTTATTTTATTCGCCAATCTCTTACTTGATAGCACTGGGGACAGTGTTGTTTAAGTCTGGGGGAGGCAGTTACTAACTACATTTTTGTTTTGAAAAAAAAAATGGTTTTATTGAGTCAAAATTTTGTTGGGAACTATGATTTTTCTTTTTAGTGTACTGCCTTGGTTGATTAATGCTGCAGATTGAATCCACAAATCCGACTAATGAAAATTCCAATGGCTGACCAGTGAACCAGAGACATCCGAATTTCCAACAGAATCCATAAAAGCTTGAGGTAATTTCTGTACTTTCCTTTTTACCTCATCAAGGAGATTGATGTTCATAGAGCTTGACTCCTTGTTCATACCTGACAAGTAAGACTTCAGAAAAGAAAAATTTTGGTACTCTTCTCCCTTATTTAAGTTTAAAATATTTTTTCTGAGAGCATTGTAAAGAAAAGGAGAATGAAAGATGAGATGATTTTGATCAGTTTAGAGGGTTAGGTAAAATACCTGTGATCCCATTATTCTACTCTTGAGTCAAATGATCACACAAAGCTTGGAAGCGAGGGGTAGGTAAATTACCAATGACCCCGGTATTCGCTTACACCTTTGAAGAAAAAAAAAAGATAATAAAAAAAGCAAAGCTCTAAGGAAGAATAAATAGAATAAGTCTGGGGGAGAGAAAGAGTACCACATGTGGTAAAAAATATGTCTTGCTTGTTATAGTATTGTACGGGAATTAGTCTAGAAGGTTCTTGATATTGTTCAAATTGATGAGACTCACCGATGAAAGCTTAATGGAGGAAGTAGTGAAATTTGGTTTAAATTTGGGATGCTATGAAAGTCAACGGAGAAGTACATGGTGGTTCGATTTGGATTTATCTGCTAAGCATGTGGATTTAGGTTTGGATGATCATGGCATTACATTAAAAAGAAAATGAGTTCCTACGTTTTCAAACCTCTTTCACAGGGCTAAGTTTATGTTTTGCTTGAGGGCAAGCAAAGGCTAAGTCTGGGGGAGTTGATATATCATGGTTTTTAGGTGTTTTTAGCCATGATATAAGTCTTAATTATAGAGTCTTTTTGGTATTTTTAGAGTCTTTTGAGTCTTTATAGGATTTAACATGGATGGGAGCATAATGGAGCTAAATAGGAGGATTTGGAGCACATTCAAGCATTGAGGCTAAAGTTGCAAAATTGGGAGACATGTTCAGAAAAGTGCATCGATCGACACAGCATATGCATAGATCGATGCTAGGCCAAAGTCGAAATCGGAAGTTTTCCTCACAAGTTTTGAAGATTTACAAAGCTGCCCCAAAGTTTTCCATATTTGCATCATTAGTCCCTGAACGTGTTTAGGAATATAAATAGAATTTTTATGGTCATTGTTTAGACCTAAGCTTTATTTTTCCCTGCAACTTTTGAGAGCAAAACCCTGAGAGGTTTTTAGAGAGCTTTTGGAGAGAAGAATCAAGACTCCTTCAGAGAAGATTCAGAACTCCTTTATTTCTTCCTTTAATTTCTTAATGCAATTTATTCAGAAGATGTTTTGTGTTCTTACAATTATGTCTGAGTAGATCTGCTTGTTAGGTTTAGGGTTTCTCATTAGGGATTTCATGGATTGTTAGATCTGTTAATTTAGGATTCATTATCTTTTCTGTTCTTCACCATAAGTTGTTTTTAATGCTAGATCTTTGATTAGTCATATGGATTTAGATCTTAGGATTATTGATTGATATGAGAATATAATTGATTTTCTTGACAAAAACTTTTGGTGAGCAAAATTACTTTTTTACAAAGAGATTTGGATTAGTGATTTTGTGAACTTATCTAAACCTGATTTTATTGCTGGTTTTTAACTTGAATTTTGCAAAGAGATTTGAATTTTCTGGTTTTAAAACTTAGATAATATTTGCAGTGAGAACTGATTTATTTTATAATTTTGTTTAGAGTTCAAGAACGGTGCTTAATTGTTGAATCCTGCTTACTTAATTAATTGATCTGATTTTCCATGATTTTCTGAGAATTTCCCTAGGCCTAGCGTTTCATCCATCT
>NC_025693.1:16853805-16866956 GCF_000633955.1 Camelina sativa
TGATTTTATTGCTGGTTTTTAACTTGAATTTTGCAAAGAGATTTGAATTTTCTGGTTTTAAAACTTAGATAATATTTGCAGTGAGAACTGATTTATTTTATAATTTTGTTTAGAGTTCAAGAACGGTGCTTAATTGTTGAATCCTGCTTACTTAATTAATTGATCTGATTTTCCATGATTTTCTGAGAATTTCCCTAGGCCTAGCGTTTCATCCATCTGAATTTACAACTCTTTTATTTTCTGTTTTATTTTGCAATTTAATTAAATATTTCTGTTTAGCATAATTAAAAGATTATTAAATCTATTGTGTGAATCTAGAGTTCTTGTGGATTCGATCCCTAAGTACTACAATTGATATCTTAATTTGTGAGAGTAGCTCAGGGTTAAATTTGAGCATATCATGCTGTATCAGCTCTTTATCTTCCTCGGCAAATAATTCTTCAATCAACTCCATATTCCATCGAAGAGGTTGTTCATCAAGCATTAACTCACTGACATACCGCAAATTTGTTTCTATGCCTTCTTTACATCGTGGTGCTCTTGGTGGATTTGTTGGTAACCAAGGGTCTGATAAAATACTTGTAATCTGACCATTTCCTATCAGGAATCTCATACCCTTCTTTAATAGATCACGTCCTTCCAATAGAGATTTCCAAATAAACGATGACTTGTTGCCATTTCCAGCGTTGAATATATTATCATCAGGAAAGTACCTTGCTTTTAAGAGTCTGGAAACTAAACTTGATGGAGCTTGTAAAATACGCCATACTTGTTTCCCCAGTAGAGCTAGATTGAAGTTTTCCAAGTCTCTAAAACCAAGCCCCCCTTCCTGCTTCGGCACACTTAATCTATCCCATGAGAACCAATGAATCGATCTTTGTCCGCCCTTTTTGCTCCACCAAAACTTAGCCAAGGCGCTGTTTATTTCTTCATAGACTCCTTGTGGCAACTTGAAAACATTCATAGTATAAACCGGCATTGCCATAGCTACTGTTTTTAGCAAAATTTCTTTTCCTGCTGGTGATAAGTATCGATGAGACCACCCATTCGTTCTCTTTTTAACCTGCTCCACCACATAGTTAAACACATCTTTTTTCTTTCCCCCTATCTGCTCTGGTAGTCCTAAATACTTTCCACAACCTCCATCATTGTGAATATTAAGAATTCGCCGTAGTCTTGTCTTGACATGTTGGTGAACTCACGAGCCGAATGTAATTGCTGACTTGTTGAGGTTAACTGCTTGTCCTGAAACTCGCTCATAATCTGCCTAGATCTTCATGATTGTTGAGCAGGATCGTGTGTGGGCATGACAAAAGAACAGAGCGTCATCAGCAAATAACAAGTGATTGATCGTAGGTCCTGTTGTGCTTATCTTCATGCCCTTCAGCTTATTCTCTCTTTCAGCTTTCTGTAACAGATGACTCAAGACTTCTGCACAGAGGATATATAAGGTGACAAAGGATCACCTTGTCTGATGCCACGTTCTGGAGAGATCAAACCTTGAGGAACACCATTTATCAACACCGAAAGTTGCACTGATTTCACACAGTCCATTACCTAATTGATCCAGTTGGCACCAAACCCCATGTGATGCATAGTGTCACGTATAAATTGCCACTCCATACGATCATATGCTTTTGAGATATCAGTCTTCACGGTCATATAAGAATTAGCCCATCGTTTCCGGTTTTTCAACGAATGAAGCATCTCATGAGCTATGATCACGTTATCCACAATGTTTCTACTAGGGATAAAGGCTGCTTGAGTCTCAGAGACAATCGAATCCAGATGCTTCTTCAATATATTGACTAGGATCTTTGAAATAATTTTATAGCTTACATTGCATAATGCATAATGCAATGGGCCTAAAATCATTTTATAGCTTACATTGCATAATGCAATGGGCCTAAAATCACTGATAGATTTTGGAGTATCTATTTTTGGTATTAGGCAAAAATTAGTATGGTTCATCGTACCTCGCAAAGATCCTTCCTCAAAGAAATGGGTGACCTCTTCAATGATGTCTTCTTTAATATCTGTCCAAAACTGTTGATATAATGTAGCTGTAATACCATCTGGGCCAGGTGCTTTATGTGGACCAATCTCAAAGACAGCTTTTTTAATTTCTTCTTCGTTACCTCTCTTTGTAGATCCCTATTCATCTCATCAGTAACCTTTGATTGAAAACCTGAGAAAACAGCCGTGTCGTCAACATTTTCATCTCTTGTTGATCGGAATAAGTCCTTAAAGTAGTCTTCTGCAACAATACCAATCTTGTCATCACCACTATGAATCAAACCATTGTTATCCTCAATTGCTGTTAACCGATTCCTTGCCATTCTCTGCTTTGCTGTAGCATAGAAAAATTTCGTATGTCGATCTCCCAACGTCATCCAACTGTTTCTACTTTTATTCCGCCAATAGTGTTCCTCCTCACCATAAGCAGTATTTAACTCTGATTTGATGGTGTTAATCTCGTGAGAAGATATTCCAGCAGTGATGGCTTGGTCTAACTGTTTCTTCAGAATCCTGATCGTTACTGAAGCATTTAGGCGATTCTCTCTTTTCCATTTTGCCATATGTCGTCTACTGTTTTGTATCTTATCACATAGATTGTTTGAGCTCTCGTCATTCTTCCATGCATTCACAATCTTTTCCTTGAACCCCTCTTTCTGAAACATACGACTATCATATTGAAAGATATGTGGTCTTTGACTTACCAGTGGACATATACTTGCAACTAAAGGTCGATGGTCTGAAGCTTCAAAAGGTAAAAATTCTACTTGAGCTGATGGGAATAGGGCTAGCCATTCGCTATTAGCCATAGCTCGATCCAAACAGCACCAGATGTCATGCGTATGTCTTTTACCAGTCCATGAGAATCTATTACCCTTGGCCCTGATGTCGTGTAGATCACAAACGTTAATCATGTGTCTGAACCCTGCAAATGATCTTTCGGGTCTTCGTGGTCCTCCATATTTCTCATCATTGCTCATTATCTCGTTAAAGTCACCCATCAAAAACTAAGGTGCAGTTCTTGTGTCAGACAGATCTTCCAGCTGTTCCCATAACATATATCTCAAACTTTGGTCTGGGAACCCATACACAAACGAGCAGTAGAAAGGAATTCCATTGAAAACAACATGCATATTTACAAGATTTGCTGAAAGGGAAACAACTGAAACTGAAACAGAGTTCTTCCAAAGGATTGCAATTCCACCACTCATACCTTGTGGTGAAACTGTTACATAGCTAAGGTAACCTAAATCATCAGCAACCTCTTTTATCTTGATGTCACCTTGCTTTGTTTCTAGTAGGCATATCATGTCTGGGAGATATTGGCGAGATATCTCCTTTAGGCGTCGAACTGTAGGGTCTACGCCCAGATCCTGACAGTTCCAGCAGGCTGTAATCATGGAGGCTGTGGTGGTTTAGGGCCCACCGCGCCTCTGCACTTTGTGTCCTCTGCAAGAGAACCATTTCCTACTTCCCACGCACTGCTAGACTCATTACGAGGTTTGCTCTCGACAGACTGTTGCAAATACTCTTCTAGCTTCCTCTTTCCCTTGTCTTTTGATCTGGTCCCCTGTGCATCCATTCTTGCTTCCATGACCTCTGGTCTTGGTGTGATCCTCGGTGTATCCATTTCCATTTGGAGACCATGATTTGTAGGGTTGTCTTCCTCCCAACCAGCGATTCCAACCAGAGCATCATGGTTCGGATCAATATCATCAAGATCATCTGCTTCCTCCACTATAGGTTGATCATTACCCTGACCCATTTCCTCTGCATCTTCCGCTTCAGCATCGTCATTAATCTCTCGAATTCGTACACCCTGGTTTGCAGGTCCCATAACTTGTGGTTCAACATCATCTTCATCATCAGAATCAGCCAAACCTTTTCCACCCCCATTCTGAATAAGACATGCTCCTGAATCATGTGTGAGCATACCACAAACTTCACAGAAACCTCGCAGTCTTTCATAACGAAAGCGAATCAAAGTGTTGACACCCTCTTGAAACTGGAAGTTGCGTTGAAAGCGAAGTGGTTGCTCAATGTTCCAGTTGACACGAACCCGTACAAACTCTACTCTTGCTGCAGCCTCTACATCATAGTCTACTTCCAAGAGATTTCCCAAGGCACGCCCCACAACACTAATGACTTCTCGATTGAGGACTTGGAATGGAATTCCACGGATCTGGATCCAGAAAGGTATGAACGGTAGCAAAGGTGGGTTTTGGAGAGGAGTCCACCGTTGAAGTATAAGCATACGATCATTGAATGCCCAAGGACCTCACCGAATCACGTTCTCAATGGATTCTTCAGAAGGGAAGATAAACTGAAATTGGTTGTCAGCCATGATATGCCCATGAACTAGTCCAGTTTGACCCCAAACTCGTGGCATATATGCAATGAGTGAACGAAGATTCTGCCGACACGACATCACTGGTTGTCCCAGAAGGATGAAACGGTTTTTCTCCACGGCTCTAGCAACAACCGCTGCCGGAATTGCAATAGGTTCCTCTTCCGCCCCCAAATTAATGTTTTGAACTGCTCTCCTTAGATTATCCGCTATGAGTAAACGAATTTGATAGTATCGAAATGGGAAAAGCAGAGTAGATTTGAATTCTTGGTTACGAATAATAGAAACAACGCAAATATGACTGCGTTTATATAGAGAGCCTCTTATAACCGCAACAATTGCATCACACTGAAATCAGGGAACCAATGTGGAGATAACCGCCGGAGTGGTGGAGTGGTTGCTATCCAGAACACTGGAAAAACCGCGACACAAGTGAGGGTTCTAATCTATTATGATAAGAAACATGTACCAATCAATACAAATTATAAACATTTGTATGAAATACTAGCTTTTGTCAAAAATGTAAACCGTAAGATAACGTTTTTTAAAAATAAAAAATATTATTTGAGAGACAGCGCATAGTACTACCAAATTCTCTATAAATTTAATGAATCAACTATTCAAAATTTTAGTTGAGAGTTAAAACCTTATCGCTACATATGCAAACCTTATCACCATATCGGTTTGAAAAAGTCATGTAAGCAACATTGCATTTAACAATTTTGCACTCAACAACCAGGAAATTTTCCGGATACTGCATAAGAATTTTTGAATCTATATTTAAACTTTGACCAGTAATTTAAAAAAAAAACAATAACCAAACCTTAAGAAATCTTCTTTTGCAGGCCTTCATTTAACTTTATCATCATAGGATTTAGAAATCCTACAATATATAAAAATGAGCAGTTAGACTTTAAAAGCTTAAAAAAAATGAAAAACATGATTGGTAAATTTTTGATTTTTAAGATTTTTAATTAAATTGAAAACTTTTAAATCCTCTCCCAAAGCCTTAATATATCGCTAATAAATGTTTATTTATTATTTATTATGAAATAAACAACTATGATCATAATTGGTAACTAATGTTACTTTTGGATATAGAGAATATCCAAAGCTAAATTTAGTTCCAGTTAATGTTCTATTTGATGAAATTTATCATTCATATACAGCATCCAAAATCGTCGTGCCTACGTTTACCTTTTGTTACCAATTCGATTCTTCTGCTTGGGCCATATTCCAGTTTTTTCTTTATTTTTTATTTTTCGTTTTGCTAAATTTCTAAATTTTAAGGCCTACAGCGACAATTTGGCTGCAAGGGTTAAAATTTTGTTCAGCATATTCCTATGTTTAGAGTCACCGAAGTGGTAATAAAAAACAACAAAATCACTTAACCGCAATAACCGCTCCAATTTAATTATCTATTTCAATTAATTTTTGATTAAAAGCTTTTTGAATTTTTTTTTTAAATGTTAAACAATTCCCTGAAAAAGTCATCAATCAGTTGACCTTATTCATATCTAAGGATTTTTAAATCATATATATAAAGAAGTACTGTATAATGTGGGTTGAAGGAAGACTACCGAACCCAAAATATATAAAGAAAGACTGACTAAATATAAAATTACAACTAACTCATAAAATCTGTTGGTTTTTGATTAATTGAATACAAAAAGCATAATAGTTGGAACCAGTTCCTGCGGTGGGAGAAACTAATGTAGAGATAATGTAGAGATAATCAAGGACTAAAATAACGTATGTAATTGAGACGCTAATTAATATGTCTTCTAAAGATTGGCGAACGTATTTGAAAGACCAATCTTAGCATATAAAGCATATGAGAGAGACATTTTTGTGAATGAAATCCACCACCAACTGATCAAAATGTATCTCCAAGAATTACAAATGAAATAGATGAAGGACGTATGACGCATCAATACACACACTTTTCATTAAGAAATCCAATATCGAGACGACAATTATTCCAATGTATGAACACCAAAGTTTTGAACCGTTCAAGAAGATCATTTTTTAACAGAAAGAGTCCCTTGATATTCAACAACAAGTTCAACCCGTGTTAGAATTGTCCACCGAATCACGATTGAGACCAAAACCAAGAGGAAACAATGGCGATACCCATTTGATTCAATGTCTAGCGGCAACTGGTTTTCGCATTTGAACCAGCTCACAAGTAACTTTCCTCGGAACTCATTATCTCCGAATATTACATTAACAATCCCTTGGAATTTAAGGGGGGGGTGTATTTTTTTTTTTTTCGTCTGAATAATTTCATTGATAGACCACAAATAGGTTACAACAAGATGAAATACATGAGCTGGCAAGGATATCAATCCTTGCAGAGAAAGAAGTCGGCGAGCACAAAACTCTCCCGGAGACAAAGAGGAAAAAACCCAGAAAAACTTAAAACATTACATCCAAATAGATTACAACCCGAATCAAGATCTAGAGATCCAAAAAAAAGACAATAAAAACTTAAACCTTCTTATAAATTAAAATTAAAACAGATCTGAGATAAGAAAAACCACACAAACGGATTTAAATACCAAAATCTCCTTTACCACAATACTTGACCTGGATTGAAGTGCCGTGCGATCCTCTTTTTGTTGCTCCGGCGTGGAACTACGGAGGCGGTGAGACACCTTCAAGCCCTAAAGACTCTTCAAGAGGAAAGAAAGGGATTTAGATCTACGATGGTGAGATTTCTTCATCTGAGACAGTGAGCGGAATCGGTTGAAAGCTGTCTCTGCCAAGGAAGGAACGGCCAGATCTGCAACTGTGCTTGACTGAAACACAAGAACCAAACGACAAAGCAACAAAGCTAAGGATAAGAAGATATAAGCTTTTTAAAATCTAGATCTGAAAACTAGATCTGATGCCGTTGGGAGAAAGAAGATGGATGAGCCGAGATATAGAAGAAACAAAGCTAAAACAAAAGAGAGAAACCGACTCCGGTGCTAAGGAAGCCACCGGAGCCGGTTAACATAAGCGGCGGCGGCGGTTTTAGGTTAGAGAGAAGGCAGAGAGGTTTTTAGGTTTTTTGAGAGAGAGAGCGAGGTTTGTTACTTGGTTTATAGTGTGCTGTTCATGGGGGGTGTATTCAACTTGACATTTTAAGTAATTTGTGTAAAATTTACAAATCCTATGTTATTCAATTATGAATTTTAAAAAATCTTATGAAATTCCCTGTTATTCAATCATGGACTAGGATAAGACCCGCACGTACGTGCGGGAAATATTTTTTAATTTTATTTTTTGGTTAATATTGTATCTTTAAATATATTGTATTCTTTGGCCAAATAATATAATTTATTTGAATATAATTACATTTGTACAAAATAAAATCAGTTTTTAATGGGCCAGAAATCTTAATGGACCATAAGTGTATAACTGTTAGTAAAAGTATATTTGGGTTTTCCTGAATTTTTTCTGCGGCCCATTAAAATCTTATCTTCTTCTCAATCGATTTCCGGAAACCAAAGAGACAAAAAAAAAAAAACCGAGATACAGAGAGAATTGTCTGATGTTGCGAAAGAATCGATTAGAGCAATATAAATCGGATATATCCGATAATCTCTGAAGCTTCTTCTATTCCCAGTTTGGAATCACACTTAAACCAACATGATCAGATTTATTGGATAATATGTCTTATTGTAATTCTCTGATTTCGACTTCAGTGGATAAGGTAATAAGTCGATCTTTTATTTATAGATTCGTCTTTCAATTATCAAGATTCGGCAAAGATTTATAATTTATCTGTTCTATTATGCATGTAGCGTCGATCTGGTTTCCAAAAAGATTGAATCGAATATGGATCACCTTCTTCAGGTTTGAATCTATTTCCAATTGGTTATTTTTCCTTTTTTTGTTAGATTTGAATCAATCATTCTATACTATTGAATATTCATGTATTCCTCTTTGTTCATTTTTTCTAAAAAAAACAGGAAACCAAACGGTCTGAAGCGTAAAATAAAAGATAAGCACAAAACCCTTTCGATTTCTGTTTATACATCTAGTATGACTTATTTCGAAATTATAATATTTTTGATATTGATTTCTTGTTTACTTGTTCTATTATGTATGTAACATCGGTCTGGATTGGATCGATAAAGGATCTTCTTCTACAGGTATTTTTTTTTGATAATTAATATTTGCTTTTTATTGAATTTTTATATTATGATTAATATTGAATTTTTATTTCTCCTCTTTGTTGGTTTGATCTTAGCTAAGGAAAACAACTAAAGAAGCGTTAATAAAAGATAAGAAAAAACTCTTTCGATTCGTGCTTATATTGCTAGTCTGATGAATTCAAAACTCTAATATTTTGGTTTTGTTTGGTCAGTCTAAAATTTTCTCGAGTTAGACGGTCATTGGACTTGGCAATTGGATTGAAGGAGGTGTTAGTGAATACTGGTGTATCTATACCAAATTGCTTTGCATAAAGTTTTCAAATGAAAGGTAAGAAAGCAAATAAATTTTAGTTTAACCCTTACTATAATGTTCATTTTCTTTTAACAAAACTAATGTACCATTTTTTATTTGTGCGAGTAAAACTGGTGTTTGCCTAAGTTTCAATAATCACAACAAAATGGGACGTGTAGAAAAGAGGAAACCTATACACAATCCTGGTAAGTTACTATCCAGATAAGTTAATTAAGTTTTAATTCGTTGTAAATTTGTGCTTTCAGCTAGTATTGTTCAGTAGTTATTTAAAGAAACCTTAAACCGTTTCTGCTGATATCTTCTCATATCTATACTAAACTGTTGAATTTTCTGTATTCTTGTTTGTTGATTTGTTCTTAAAATACAGGAAAACAAATAAAGAAGCCTAAAAGGAAGATAAGAAAACAAAACTCTTTCGAATTCTGTATATACACTCTTTGTTATCTGCTTTTTGGTCATTATTGATGTTTTTGTTTTGTCTGGACAGGGTTAAATTCTTTGAATTAAAAACTCATTGAACTCAACAATTGGATTGAAGAAGGACTCTGAACATACTGGTCTATTGAATACCTTTTGCTTTGCAAATGGTTTTTAAATCTATGGTAAGAAAGCAAATTTACTATAGTTTAACACCGTCTCTATTAATCATTTTCTATTAACAAATCTAATATCGAATTTGTTTATTTCGCATGGTAATTCTGGGTTTTGCGTAAGTTTAAACAACTTGGTAGTTTCGAAGGTGGAGATTAGTACCAAGCATTACACAATCCTGGTAAGTTAATATCCTTGTAAGTTATTCAAATTTTTATTCGACATCTTTGTTTTTTTAAGGTATTGGCAATTGGTTGTTTAAACTAAGTGGTTTCTGTTTTCAATTTATAAAAGTTAACAATAGTCTTTATTATAAAATTCTATTAAAGAAAAGTTTCAATAGTATAGAAAAAAGTTTGAGACTAAACCTACTGCTGACACAGTATGTTTAGTTCAAACATAAAAAAACCATACTAAATTATTACTGTCTCATCCTAAATCTTTAAAACAAAACATCTGCTCTAAAGCATACCAATCCACAAACCTCTTTCACTCATTTAATTTCTCCACTTCACCATCCTCGTCTGTCTTTTCCTCATTTATAAACTTCCTGTAATTATAACACAGCCCAGAATTAAGTTTTCCTAAACACATTTTAGACTTAAAGTACATATTTATCTATCTATAATAAAATTGAATGAATAACAGTTACCTTCGGAAACGACTTTGTCCTACATAAGCCGACTCATTTCCAATTCTGAAACACTTCTTTTAATACGACGTTCATTGTTTCCTTCTGAGGTTTTCCTTCTTTATCTACAATCAAAACCTTCAATCCTTTTTTATTAGTCACTCTTGAAACTACCACATAAAGCTGACCATGTGAAAAACATGGCCTAGGCAAATACAACCCAACATAATCCAAAGACTGTCCCTGACTTTTGTTAATAGTCATTGCAAAAGCAACAACTAAAGGTAACTGTCATCGCCGCATTTTGAATGGTAGTTTAGTATCTGAAGGAGTGAGCAATATCCTTGGAATGAGTACTTTGTCGCCGACTCTGTCTCCTGTAATCACAATAGCTTCCAAAACAAACTCAGCCAATTGTGTGATCTGCAACCTTGTTCCATTCATTAGCCCTCCTCTTGGATCTATATTCCTTAACAACATTACTGGACAACCCACCTTCAATCTAATTTTATGATTTGGAACTCCAGATACCTTTAGGCTATTTAAGAAATCGGGTGTAAGCACTGGATTATTTTCAAAACGTTTATCAGCTGGATCAATAGAATCTGAACTTAGGTATGTTCTTTCCTCACCTACAAATCAAATTCCACGTTTAATAAGTGTTTGTATATATATTAGATCTTTGAGAAAACGTAAAATATTTTAGAAACATGAATATTTTAAAAACAAATATTACTAACCTTCAAGCTGATCAAGCATATACTCATTGATTATGCCAACATCCTCATTGGTCGGACATAAGATTGCTCTTTCTTGAAAGAATTTAGGATCATCATTATCTTTCAAACATTTAGGATCTCCATAAACCTCTCTGCTTATTACCTCAATAGGATCATCTACCGATGTGATTAAAAACTCTTTGGGGATATCTATCATCACTTCACCATCGTTAGGTTTAGAAATCTTTCCATCACCAACTTTTAGTATCCATTATGAGAAATCCTTTATCTCTTTGGCTGCTGTAGGACTCAAATTATTCGCAAGAAGCCTCATATTCTTGGTCAACTTCAATACTTTACAATTCTTCCACAGATAAGAAGCATTTAGTGCACTCATACAGATTTCTGCTCTTCCTGCATTTGGGATGATGGGTAACACCTGCCTGAAATCTCCACAAAATACAACAACTTTTCCACCAAAAGGTCGATTACCAGCTCTTTTTATAATATCCGACAGACTTCTATCTAACGATTCAAAACAGTGTTTGCTCATCATTGGAGCTTCGTCCCATATTATCAAGGATGCTTCTTCCACCAGCTGTGCTTGATCTGAACCCGGACTCATTGTATAAACACTACTTTCATGCGGATTAATAGGAATTCCAAACCTAGAATGTGATGTCCTTCCACCTGCTAACAATAGAGAAGCAATGCCACTGAACGCAACGTTTAAGACGATTGATCCTCTCGCTCTTAATCCTGCTGATAGAGTTTTATATAGGAAGGTTTTACCAGTTCCACCAAATCCATAGACAAAGAACACACCACCCATGTCGTTATCCACTGCTTCCATGATCTCTCTGTATATTTTTTTGCTCGTTTGTCATAGACTTTAACCATGAATCATGTTTTTCTTGCTGCTCTTTCCGGTCATAGTCTCTCTCATCAACAATCAACACATTAGTATCATCAATTATATCTTCTGGAAGTGTAGGCATTGTGGCAAAGGCTGACAACCTTGTTCCATTGCCCTTTAATATGCTGTCTATTTCGAGTAAACCAAACCTCTGCTTATCGTCATTGGATAGAATAAGATCTTCACAAAATCAAAAAGAAAATCCTAAATCAGACCTAGATTATAACTCGCACATAATAGACACTGTAATGATCATAAAAGATTGATGTTTTACCTGTTCGGTTAAAGTATTCTCTCCGTCTCATCTCTATATCTTCAGTTAAAAGAGAACAAGTTTTTTCCCAAACAACTTCTGGTTGAGATAAACTAAAAGATTGTAGCATTATAGCGAATAGACGACGTAAGTAGTTTCCAGTACCCCAAAAACTTGTTCTCACTATATCATCTATATATTTTTGATCATTGTCTAGCAACCCTAAAGCAAAACATGCCTCTTTCTAAGTTCCATAGACGACTCCTTCAACAGTTTTAATGTCATCAAAANTTATTCGCAAGAAGCCTCATATTCTTGGTCAACTTCAATACTTTACAATTCTTCCACAGATAAGAAGCATTTAGTGCACTCATACAGNGATAATATCCATCTTCGAAACCAATTGGAACGTAGTTAATCCTTCCAATCGTCGNGCTCTTCCTGCATTTGGGATGATGGGTAACACCTGCCTGAAATCTCCACAAAATACAACAACTTTTCCACCAAAAGGTCGATTACCAGCTCTTTTTATAATATCCGACAGACTTCTATCTAACGATTCAAAACAGTGTTTGCTCATCATTGGAGCTTCGTCCCATATTATCAAGGATGCTTCTTCCACCAGCTGTGCTTGATCTGAACCCGGACTCATTGTATAAACACTACTTTCATGCGGATTAATAGGAATTCCAAACCTAGAATGTGATGTCCTTCCACCTGCTAACAATAGAGAAGCAATGCCACTGAACGCAACGTTTAAGACGATTGATCCTCTCGCTCTTAATCCTGCTGATAGAGTTTTATATAGGAAGGTTTTACCAGTTCCACCAAATCCATAGACAAAGAACACACCACCCATGTCGTTATCCACTGCTTCCATGATCTCTCTGTATATTTTTTTGCTCGTTTGTCATAGACTTTAACCATGAATCATGTTTTTCTTGCTGCTCTTTCCGGTCATAGTCTCTCTCATCAACAATCAACACATTAGTATCATCAATTATATCTTCTGGAAGTGTAGGCATTGTGGCAAAGGCTGACAACCTTGTTCCATTGCCCTTTAATATGCTGTCTATTTCGAGTAAACCAAACCTCTGCTTATCGTCATTGGATAGAATAAGATCTTCACAAAATCAAAAAGAAAATCCTAAATCAGACCTAGATTATAACTCGCACATAATAGACACTGTAATGATCATAAAAGATTGATGTTTTACCTG
>NC_025693.1:16873067-16881835 GCF_000633955.1 Camelina sativa
ACTTTAACCATGAATCATGTTTTTCTTGCTGCTCTTTCCGGTCATAGTCTCTCTCATCAACAATCAACACATTAGTATCATCAATTATATCTTCTGGAAGTGTAGGCATTGTGGCAAAGGCTGACAACCTTGTTCCATTGCCCTTTAATATGCTGTCTATTTCGAGTAAACCAAACCTCTGCTTATCGTCATTGGATAGAATAAGATCTTCACAAAATCAAAAAGAAAATCCTAAATCAGACCTAGATTATAACTCGCACATAATAGACACTGTAATGATCATAAAAGATTGATGTTTTACCTGGTCGGTTAAAGTATTCTCTCCGTCTCATCTCTATATCTTCAGTTAAAAGAGAACAAGTTTTTTCCCAAACAACTTCTGGTTGAGATAAACTAAAAGATTGTAGCATTATAGCGAATAGACGACGTAAGTAGTTTCCAGTACCCCAAAAACTTGTTCTCACTATATCATCTATATATTTTTGATCATTGTCTAGCAACCCTAAAGCAAAACATGCCTCTTTCTAAGTTCCATAGACGACTCCTTCAACAGTTTTAATGTCATCAAAACACTCAGGTCCTGTGATAGTATTAAGAAGGACTCGTAGATAATATCCATCTTCGAAACCAATTGGAACGTAGTTAATCCTTCCAATCGTCGTACCTGGCCTCTTTCTTAAATTAAACTTCTTTTTCTTCCCATCCCATGTGAAAAACTCAGGGATTTGCGCATATGTTTTTGTTTTCGCCAATTCACTCACTTTGCATAACTCAAACCAAGCGAGGAACATAGAATTCACTAACTCCCCCCTCTCCAAAACTGTTTCTACTTCATCATCACCCTTTAAATATATTAGGTGCTTTCCTTCTAGGTGAAAAGACAACCTTTGAACTGATGTCGACCTGTAANCAAAGAACACACCACCCATGTCGTTATCCACTGCTTCCATGATCTCTCTGTATATTTTTTTGCTCGTTTGTCATAGACTTTAACCATGAATCATGTTTTTCTTGCTGCTCTTTCCGGTCATAGTCTCTCTCATCAACAATCAACACATTAGTATCATCAATTATATCTTCTGGAAGTGTAGGCATTGTGGCAAAGGCTGACAACCTTGTTCCATTGCCCTTTAATATGCTGTCTATTTCGAGTAAACCAAACCTCTGCTTATCGTCATTGGATAGAATAAGATCTTCACAAAATCAAAAAGAAAATCCTAAATCAGACCTAGATTATAACTCGCACATAATAGACACTGTAATGATCATAAAAGATTGATGTTTTACCTGGTCGGTTAAAGTATTCTCTCCGTCTCATCTCTATATCTTCAGTTAAAAGAGAACAAGTTTTTTCCCAAACAACTTCTGGTTGAGATAAACTAAAAGATTGTAGCATTATAGCGAATAGACGACGTAAGTAGTTTCCAGTACCCCAAAAACTTGTTCTCACTATATCATCTATATATTTTTGATCATTGTCTAGCAACCCTAAAGCAAAACATGCCTCTTTCTAAGTTCCATAGACGACTCCTTCAACAGTTTTAATGTCATCAAAACACTCAGGTCCTGTGATAGTATTAAGAAGGACTCGTAGATAATATCCATCTTCGAAACCAATTGGAACGTAGTTAATCCTTCCAATCGTCGTACCTGGCCTCTTTCTTAAATTAAACTTCTTTTTCTTCCCATCCCATGTGAAAAACTCAGGGATTTGCGCATATGTTTTTGTTTTCGCCAATTCACTCACTTTGCATAACTCAAACCAAGCGAGGAACATAGAATTCACTAACTCCCCCCTCTCCAAAACTGTTTCTACTTCATCATCACCCTTTAAATATATTAGGTGCTTTCCTTCTAGGTGAAAAGACAACCTTTGAACTGATGTCGACCTGTAAGTTATGGGATTTTTTAATATTCTCCAACCAGCTTCGCAAGCTGAAACATACCTGCCATTAAAAATTCGGTCATCATATGCTAAATTTTTTTCAAATTTCTGGTCTGATTCATTATGGTCAAATAATACAGATAATATAAATATTTACCTGCCATCGAAGAAATCTTTTATTTCATCAACAGTACCACTACCTTCAGTATTTTGAACCGGAGTCTCCTTTCTTACATTCTTAGCTTTCCTGTTCAGTGCTTTTTCTGTCGAAGATGGCTCAACAACAACTGATACACGATCAGGCCCTTTAGNTATTTTCAAAACGTTTATCAGCTGGATCAATAGAATCTGAACTTAGGTATGTTCTTTCCTCACCTACAAATCAAATTCCACGTTTAATAAGTGTTTGTATATATATTAGATCTTTGAGAAAACGTAAAATATTTTAGAAACATGAATATTTTAAAAACAAATATTACTAACCTTCAAGCTGATCAAGCATATACTCATTGATTATGCCAACATCCTCATTGGTCGGACATAAGATTGCTCTTTCTTGAAAGAATTTAGGATCATCATTATCTTTCAAACATTTAGGATCTCCATAAACCTCTCTGCTTATTACCTCAATAGGATCATCTACCGATGTGATTAAAAACTCTTTGGGGATATCTATCATCACTTCACCATCGTTAGGTTTAGAAATCTTTCCATCACCAACTTTTAGTATCCATTATGAGAAATCCTTTATCTCTTTGGCTGCTGTAGGACTCAAATTATTCGCAAGAAGCCTCATATTCTTGGTCAACTTCAATACTTTACAATTCTTCCACAGATAAGAAGCATTTAGTGCACTCATACAGATTTCTGCTCTTCCTGCATTTGGGATGATGGGTAACACCTGCCTGAAATCTCCACAAAATACAACAACTTTTCCACCAAAAGGTCGATTACCAGCTCTTTTTATAATATCCGACAGACTTCTATCTAACGATTCAAAACAGTGTTTGCTCATCATTGGAGCTTCGTCCCATATTATCAAGGATGCTTCTTCCACCAGCTGTGCTTGATCTGAACCCGGACTCATTGTATAAACACTACTTTCATGCGGATTAATAGGAATTCCAAACCTAGAATGTGATGTCCTTCCACCTGCTAACAATAGAGAAGCAANCGGAGACTTACATGAGACTGTCCGTCCTAACATATGTTTTTTTGTTAGATCATCCATTAAAGAGTTGAGCTTCATCTTGAACACTCTGCTAATAATCTCAGGCCTATCATCAATATTCAATTTTCTTGCTTCACAAAATCGAACCAGCTCAGGCCATTTAGGGTTGCAAGTGAATGTAATGAATAGATCAGGAAATCCATAATACTTACAAACTGCCATTGCATCTAGATACATATTTCTTATATATCTAGGTCCACCAACAAAAGAAGCTGGCAAGTAGCATTTGGTCCCTTGGTCATTCAAATATGTGTTTCATTGATTAGCAGCATCTTTCACCGTATTATAATTAGCAGCCCTCAAAGCTGACTGATTTAGCTTGAGAAAAGTTAACATGTTAGTCTCTATAGTCGTATAAGCATCCACTAAGAATTGCTGGAACAATCTTTTGGACATTAACAGACTATGTGATTCATTCTTCCTCTCCTGTATACGGAAGGCAAACCATTGGCGCATACTGATGCACTTCCTCTCTTTCTCCGGATCTCGATTCTTTTGATTTTTTTTGCAACCACCAGGTCCTTTAGGAAACAACAATGGATATTGTAGAGCAAGATAGGCTAGATGTATTTCACTTATTCTTTGTAATTCTCCTGATTTCTCTTCAATCACAATGTTCCGAGTAGGCATTGCAACATGGAAGTCTCCTGGAATTAATGCAGCAACAACCTCTGATGATGTCGGTACATCATAGTTTCGTCCGTCTTTTTGACGATCACTAACAATTCTCATGTGAAAACTTTCTTCAGGATTAGTATCTAGCCGCTCTTTAGCTGATCTAAAGTTTTCAACATAAGGGTTCACAGCATCTAGCATCTTGATTATAGCATCAATCACATCATGTCTTAACTTCTGTTTCTTTTTATATTTTCCTGAATTTTTTGCTTTACTGAAAAAAGAAAACAATCAGTTAACTATCGTAATTTATAATGTGTAGATGTTCATTGACATTGGTGTTTAACATACCTCAGAATGCCAGCTCTGTTTTCAACCTCATTCTCTATATCTACAATATACAATTGTGAAAACTTTAGAAAATCACTGTCTGTAGGCTTCAAACTACCAAGTAGATGATAGTTCTCTCCTTGTATCTGGAACATGTTAGGACCATGACCTTTGACAACTGAGTTTTCGCAACACCCACCAAGTGAGGTGAATGAAAAAATTATGTTGTATGCTCTGATATTTTTTCTGAAATTTCTACTCAATTCGTCATCATTTGTTAACAACGCAAATAACAACTCAGGCTGATTATGTAGAAAAGGAAGTTTAACAGATCCTTGCAAACAACATTGTGTGAAAGTAGGATTTTTATCCCTCTTGTGCCTATTAATCCGCTCCCCATACCACATAATAGCTCCACAATATGAACATGTAAAATCAGGGTCGCCATGGTCAAGATACTCTACATATAGTATAAAACATTTGTTAATATTACAAAATACTTAACTCATAACTCATCAATACTAACAATCATAGCACATATTAGATGATATCTACCTGTCGCTTTTTTCTTAGCTTTAGGTGTAGGAGTCTTTTTTGATTTGGATCCAAATGATTTTATCAAACTTTCATCTAATATGTCCAAAATCTGATATCCTTTCATAACATCTGCAGGAACATCTTCAACCCCATTTTCGCCTTCTGAGTCTTCTGAATCACCATCGTCCGAACTGCTACTACATTGGTATGTTTGTTGCTCTTTATCTCCATTAGCTTCTTCATTTTCCATTTTCAAATGAAGTTTGTATTAAAAATAAACTTGCAACCACGTAAAATCAATATTTATGTAAATCACATATGACTTCTTACTTGTGTTCATTCCTCTTTGTATGTGTTGGTTGTCGATGCTATCGTCTCCTTCTGTGAATGTTGCAGCTGGAATCGGAAGAGCATTTGGTTTCTTTTGCCTAGCAAGGAATTTTGCAAGACGGAACTGTGTTTTTGGTCTATGATGTTCATATATTTTACCATGTTTTCCCTTAGTTTATTCACATCTTTTGCATCTTTTGCTATCCATTTAGGCCATTATTGTGTAGCTTTAGCACTAATCATGCATTAGAGTTTAGTTGCATTGCATTTGCATCTTTTCATGCATAATCAGGTGATTTTGGAGCTTAAGGAGCACAGAAGCAATGCTGAGGAGAAGTTAGCCAATCATGAAGGGAAAGCAAGAGAGTTAAGGCTGAAGAACCAAGGTCCATAGTCCAACTCGACCGCACACTCGACCAGACACTCGACCGTGTGCTGAGGAGGACTCGACCGAGTGGAGAATGCACGAGAGAAGCCAGCTCAACCTGTCACTCGACCGAGCACAGGTCGAATTGACCGAGCCGTTGACTATTTTGTCTTTTAGCGTTTTTAGGGCTTCCACCTCCTCTCCTATATAAAGCCTTGTACCTGCAGCCACCAAGGGGTGCAAACTTCTTAGAGAGTCAGAAACCTAGTTTTTGCTTTTTAAGGAATTATTCCCTTTGCCTTTTTATTTTCTTAGATTTTGTACCCCTTTTAAGAAAACTCTTAGATTCTTCAATATTGTTGGTTCCATAACTTTCAATATATTAAGAATTTGGGTTTGATTCCTTTTGCAACATTGTAGATCTTGTTCTTATCTTTCATTTGATGCAAGTTTCGAGATTTTCTGGGTTTATGACTTTGATGTTCATCATGTGTTCTTGTGAGTAGTGCTTAGGATCTTGAGGATGGGTTAGGCTGGGCTGTGTTTGAGGTTTGTTTGCTTTGGTCAAGCTTGATTGTGGTAGAATCTCTTCTAGGCTAGATGTTCTTAATGCTAATCCTGAACTGAGAGGTTAGGGTTTGATTTCAAGCATCTTAGCATCACACCAATGTTTAAGGAGCATAGATAAGGCTAGATCTAGAGCTTACCATTAGGCTTGCTAAGAGATTAGAGGTCTTGTTTGGTTTGAGATGTATTGCTTAATGCCTGCTTGTGTAGATTCTTTACTGTGTGAGAACAAGTCTAGAATTGCATAGGTTTGATTGTTTCTTGCCATGAGAGTGGAAGAAACTTGTCTTAGATTTATATGTCTAGAGATTAGCTCAAAGTTTGCTTGAGATTTGTTGACCAAGTTAGATAACCACAATGATTAGTTCAGCCCATGAATCCCTCCTCAAGGCCTTCTTTGTTTATTGATTTTTAAGTCTTAATCATGTTGCTTGCTTGTTGTTTGATTCGTATTTGCATTGCTCTGTTTTTATTGTGTTGCTCTGTTTCTCGGATTTATCCAGCTCGACCCTGCACTCGACCTACACTCGGTCGAGTGCTTGCTTGAGTTCATCCCCAGAACTCTTGTTTATGATTTGTGATTGTTCTGTTTCATTCCTATTTGCATTACTGTTTCATCTACTCATTGTCCTGTTAATTATTGTCTTGTATTAGTTCATCATAGTAGTTTCTATTTCTGTTCTAGCTTCATATAGTCATAATCATTCTGTTCCATTCACATTTAGTTCTTAGTTCTTGTAGTTTTACTTTCTGCATCTTTACATTTTCATCTTAGGATTGTAGTGACAAACAATCTTTGCATTTGGCTTAACTTAGATTCATATACATATCTTAATTGTTCACAAACACTCATTTAGGATTGATACCTCTTATACTGCAACAGCATAAGGGGAATTGAAACACCCATCCATCTATCCATTCACATCTCACCATTGCATACATTCATCATTTCATCATCATTCACCACCCATGAAAGATACTTGTTTCAGTCTAGTCTCCTTTTCATTTTGATGCTATAATAGAGACAGATTAGTTAACTATAACAGTAAAGATGATTACCTACTAAGTGAACAGTCATAAGACATTTTCAAATCACTACTGTTGATAATAATTATGTGTAATACCTTGTTTGCTATTTACTGATGGAGAACTAAGTTGTTTAAATATCCTGCTGGTTTGTCTTTGTTTGTTAGGTGGAGTATCTTCCGCAATTTGTGAATGGTTGGGCAAGGTAATATCATGAGGAAGGAAGGTTCCTGAATACGAATAACACTTAGGTGTAGCTATTAGACGATAGCTTTTATATTAATGGTTATTTATGAACTAACACAAACCTTGTATAGTAATTGCAGATTCAAGCTTCCCATCTTTGATACTGACTGTATTAGCTATAAGTTTTGCTGCTGCCGCATGTTTGTCACGGTTGGGACCGCCAAGCAGGTTTGTAACATCTGACAACACTGGTCTTGATTTAGATGTAGTCCTAGTAGAAGATCCTATTAAAATAAACAGTTTTAGATAACATGTTTAAATAATTTCTAAGTATATTTAACATATCTACTATGGCCATACCAGATTGGAAGCTAAACACATGTGGGTGATTCGGGTGAAGATGAGAAACCTTTTTTGCATAATCAGGTTTGTGATTCAAACCATCGAAAAGTCAGTTGAAAACTGCTTCAACTTGAATTACTGCACTTTGATTACTGACTGTATTAGGATTTAGGTTTTCATCATTGAATTGTGACTTTCGTTTTTTTATAAAACTGCTTTGTGTGTTCTTTTGAGATCCGCATTGGAGCTTATTTTTTCTCTTCTTCATTTTGACAATGTTAAAATGAATTTTTCCACGATGAGGAAGCTTATTATTTTTTCTAATGTTTTTAAAAACCTTAGAATCTGAAGAATTAGTTATGGCATATCAATTTAGTTGTTTAGAAAGCATCTTAATATCTGAATTGATTTATTCCCATAATTAGTTAAACAGATATAAATTCTTCTTTCCCGCCTCAATATTATGTGATCACATAAATTCCTCTTTCCCGCCTTAATATTATGTGATCATTGCTAATATTGTTTTACTCGTAATCTGAAGAATTAGTTATGACATATTAAATTAGTTGGTTAGAAAGCATGATAATATCTGATTTGATTTATTCCCATAATTAGTTGTTGACATAAATTCCTCTTTTAAGCCTTAATATTTTGTGATCATTGCTAAAATTGTTTACTCGTAATCTACTCAGTTAGGGAAGATATTTTCCGTGATTTTCTGTGATCATCTTATTTAAAACAATTTTCTGTCGACACTTCATAAGTAATTTTTAATTACACTTTAATTATTGTTTGTTCTATGGAAACTATAGAAATTTTTTTTTTTTTTACGAAAAAAGATGGCTAGCTACACGAAGTATTGGTGAATACATGGTCACACATGCCAAGTATATTATTGTATATTCAACTACACAAAGTATATGTATTACATGACCACATGCATGAACTATATGACGTTATGCGGTCAACATCATAGACATATAATCCAGTACACCGGTCAATTGACTCCGGCAAAGACCGGCGTTGACCAACACTTAAAAAGAAAATTCTAAATTAAAAAAATATATATATTATAGTAAATTATTTATGGGTTTTCATGATTAAAAGACATTTTCTATTCAATATCCAAATATTTTTTATATATCTCTAATATATTCATTCTTATAATTAATTACTTTTTATTTTTCAAGCTAAAGTAAATAGTTAAATACAAATCATTTATAATTATTTTTAAGATATAAAAAATTCATTCATAATAATCTTCAAGATATAAAATCATTTATAATTATGTTCAAGATATAAAAAAAATTATAATTATTTTCAAGATATATATATATATATATATATATATA
>NC_025693.1:16882565-16936010 GCF_000633955.1 Camelina sativa
ATTTTTACCCTCTTTTGCACAAATACAATATGTTAAATTAATTTTTAGAAATTTTTTTAAGGTTTGAGTTCTCTATTTTACATTTAAGATATATTTTTGAAATATATATAAAATATTTAGATATTGAATAGAATATTTTTTAATTAATAAAAACCATAAATGATTTAATATAATAACTTCTTATTTTTTATTTTTAATTTTAGAAATTTTTTTTTGGCCAACGCCGGAGTCAACACCGGTTTTCACCGGAATTAATCAATCAGTGTACCAGATTGTATGTCTATGGTGTTGAACACATAACGTCATATAGTTCATGCATGTGGCCATGTAATACATATACTTTGTGTAGTTGAGTATACAATAATATAGTTGGTATGTGTGACCATGTATTCACCTATACTTCATGTAGCTAGCCATCTTTTTTCCTTTTTTTTATGTTCTGTGGTTTTTATTCAATTATGCTTATGTATTTTAACTGCAAATATTCTACTAAACTTGTTCCTCTATGTAGGATTATGAGTTCTTCGCAAAGGTCTTGGTACATTCAGCTTTATATTTTTTCCCGAACAGGTATGTTTGAGTCGACTACAATCATTATTTTTTTTTCACTAATGTTAATAATACCAGTAAGTTTTTATAAGCATAAATGATTCTGTTTTTTTTTTGTAAATCTCATTAAAATTAAATGTAACAACGAAAACTTAGAAATGTCTAGCATGGAAAAAAGCTTAAACTTAGACTATTCGGAAGAATATTCTAAATTTAAACTAAAAAAACCATCCTAGTTTATTTGATGCTAAACAGAAAACCAACTAATCAATTAAAACACTTCACGATCCGCTTAAAAAATTAAGGCCTCGCGTATTCCTTTCCTTGAATCTTGTCTTCCTCTCCTTGAATCTTTTCCTCCTCTCCTTGAATCTTTTCCTCCTCTCCTTGAATCTTTTCCTTTGCTTCTTCTATTGCCTGATTGATTGATGGTAGACACTGCTTCTTTGATGTTGAAGATTGTGTTGTGGCATCATCATTCGAATCCTCTTTACGTTTCGATGAGGGTGTGGTCACAGATGTCCCAATAACATTGCTATTCGTCTGATCCTGAAAATTGAGATGTTTAAATCAACGAACATGTTTCATTTTTTTGAAAAAAACTTAAAGAAAACGTTTTCTACCTGAACTTCATTAGAGATCATATCCATAGGATCATTCTGTTTTTCCGATTCTTCAATATTATCAAAAATCTACTCTTGTCACCCATCTCAACATAGGACACCTTATAAGTCTCTTTACCATTAACAATGTTAGCGGTTTCAACAGAAGCTAGGAATAAGAATGACTTTCCAACCAAAGCTTGCAAAGCAGGTGGCACAATAGTAGGATCCTGAATCTGGGAATATATTAATAGTACAATTTGTTTGAATTATTATTATCATGAGAAAATGGTCAATTGATAGCTAAATAACAATCAGTTACCTTATCATATTGACCCCCAAGTACATCTGTAGTAGTTTGATTGACTATCTTGATAGCATTGTTGTCAAAAAGAATAAACTTTGACTCACCAGAGCTATCCATGACATCAAGCACGAGTTTATACCTAGCATAGGCCAAATCAATAACCAAAGGGTCAATAAACATTTCCTTGATCTATATGTTAACAAAGCTATAAATATAAAGTATAGAAATCAAGTACCTGCATACAACCTTCGAAACATCTTGGTTGCAACTCTTGCACTCAAAGAGACTTTTTTTTGTTTTTAGTAATGATTTCATTCTCTTTTTTTGGTACCCTCAAACATGTTCCCTTACACTTAACACACGTAAAGTAATACCACCCAAACTCCATATCGATGTGGTAGATACTACAATAGATTTTGAATTTCCCCTCCTATAACACAGAATAGCAAATCAGAAATGAAAAAAATCAGCACTACATCTAGTTAATAAGCTATCGTAATTACCATCTGAGCTTCAAGAAGATCTGGTATAGAACTTCGTGGGAACTGGTTGATGTAATCATCAACCTCATGTTTAGGCTTTAGACAATCACAATTCCTTTCACCGAAAGTAATCTTCAAATCATCTTGTGGAAGCCTGTTTAGTAGTAAGAAAACAATTGTATAAACATTGATTTCTATATTATTAATAGTATAGATTGATGCAATAGTATAAATTACGAAATGTGGAATAGTACTTGATGACAAAATCTTGAACAGTAGGGTAGTCTTCAGCATTGATTAGCAGCAACGACATATCAAAGGCATTTGAAATGGTTCTTTCTCCTACAAATATTAGATAGACATCATTAAGAACCCTACACATAATTCCGTAAAAACAAAGTACAAATACTCTATAAATACATACCATTGTATGTGTTAATCTTTGCACAGCGGATCAAACAGGTGACTATTGCCTCATTTGCCTCATGACATGTTGTCCACATTTTGTCTGCAAACTTCCCCCAAAGGGTGCATGACAAACGTTGGTCACTGTAATACCACAAAATTTAATACACACGTTAGTCACTGAGATGATTAGTTAATAAACAAAATATCTATTATAGTCTTGTTACCTTGTATCTCGAAGGATGACCTCTAACCTCTTTTTGGGGTTTGTCATTAAGCTCTGAGGTTTTTATTTCTCCAGACGAAACAACCTGTCCAACAACATCTAAAGTAGGGGAATTTATATTATTCAGGTAATAACATAGGATAGTAATTCAAACCATTAATAGATAACTAAACCATATATTAGCGTACCAATTAGAATGTTTTCATTCAAACCATCATCAGCGAGTATGTTATCGAAAGAAGCTAGATCCAAATAAAAATCATTTGAAACAAAATCACATCGGCTTATGATGGTGGAATTCATGATGGTCATTCTGTATTGATGCTTTGTTGCCCGGAACTTCCCTGTTGATCTTGACAGCTGAAAGTTCTCGATAATTCGCCAATCACCAAAAACAATAAGTCTTTGGCGTTTGTTGAATTGCTGCTTCTTAATAGTAGCATGAATGAGGTCTCCCTATAATAACATAATTGAAAAAACATTAAAACATTAGTTAACTTTCTGGTTTGAAGTATATATGTTTATAAGTTATAAGGAGAAATCAAGAAACTTACTTTAAAATCAGCCAGAATCATTTCTATAGTTTCTCCCGCGTATGTTGTGTATTGTTTCCATGTGTGGACAATCCTGACTTTGATTTTCTACGTTTTCTTGTAGGCTTTGAGATCCAAAACATGTGTGAATCCATTCACCGCAGCCATGACTTAATCGAAGGTAAATTTCTATTCTTTTTTCGTAGGTTTGATGAGTTTTAAGATTTGCAATGTATTCTATGGTTTATATAGATATTTGAAGTTGGGTTTGGTTTAAATGTAGAATATTCGATGCAATGAATATAAGATATTCTCTTCTTGATTTGATTTTGGGTTTAATACGATATTTCTGCTTTTAGTTTTGATTGTTGATAAATGCTATTAAATAAGTCATTATAAAAGATAATGAAATCGAAATGGTTGTTGTGATTGTTTGATAAGAGAATATTTGTGATTAACGATTAATATTTGCAGTTAATGTTTTGATATGATCTTGATGATTGAATGTTTATACGTATGTTATTTTGAATGATGATTTGAAGATTATGGAAATGATAGAATCTGATTATGTTAGTTTTGGAAATACTTAAGTTTCGGGTTTTGATTATTCTTGATTTGGGACTTTAATTTAAAAATTAAAACTGGTTAGTTGCTATAAACGAGATTTTCGAGTAATCAGTTTTTTTTTGGGGTTTTAATGGGATCAAACCGTTGATACGGTTGTTTCCTAATTATCTGTTGTAATTAGCATATTTATCTCATGTTTAGTTAATTTGCTCGCAAGTATATGAGAAAGAATGCGTTTGGATACAGTTGTACCTTAAACATGATCCGAATGAGATTATAACAAAGACTTAGGATCCGCGTCTGTTTTCATTTTTAATTTACCTTGTTGCCCTTATTTTTTTTTCTTTCTTCTTCCTTGTTTTCTTTGGTAGGGGTATTATATGGCATTTTTTGCCAAAAGTTTGTTTTTTTCTTTTTTTTGTACTCCCCAATTAATAGTATAGATTTTAAAAAGTCTCCTGAAATCCACTGTTATTGAATTAATGATTTAAAAATCTATCTCAAAATCCACTGTTATTCAAAATAGTCTGTAGAATTGGATTTTAATAATTTTTAGGATTTGAGAGGATTTCTTTAGTTAAAAATACAGAAATCCAAATCACATGGTTTTAGATGGGATTTGAAAGAATTTTACAACAAATCATATCAACTTCCCTAAAAAAAAAAAAAATTAAAATCTCATGAAATCTAAAATCACTTGGAATATTAGTTTGAATACACCCCCTAAGTGATTTTGAGTGGTTTTTTTTTTCTTTTCTAAAAGAGTAGGATTGAGTAGGCCTATTTTTGGGCTTCCTTCGGCCATGAAACTGTTAATCCACGTGTCCTCTTTTGCACCATTTGGTCCAGTGCGCCGTGTCACACTGGATTACTCGGCTTTGCCGGTGCCCGGTGTTATAATTTAGTCGCCCCTCGTGATATCGACGGTCGATTTTTAATCTAACGATCGATCCAACGATCAATATTCGAAGTTGAATTTCCCAGCGAACCTCTGTCGTCTTGAATTAGACAGATGGATATATATATAAAAAAAAAATATGAAATGTGCGTTCTTTGATTTCCCCAATTTCTAGGGTTTCGAAATTATGACTACCACTACTACAACATTCGAATTTTCTCAACCAAGAATCAACTACCACTACGCTAGGTTCAAATTCGCTACTTGTGTTAGTCATAATACTCTATTGTACTCGAAAGCTTCGAGCTTTTTCAACCATCGTTGTAGGGTTTATCCCCAGAACCCGAATCGCTTCGTCTCCAACTCAATCCCGCTTCCTCTGGAGAAGAAGAAGAAAGCTGTTACGGTGTTGAGAAATCAAGAAAGGTTTAATCTTTTTGATGGGTTTTCAAGGAAGACGAGCAGAAGAGTTGTTGTGGATTGTCAAGAAGATGATGATCAGATAGAGGGTTCGAGTGAGAGTAGTGAGGATGAAGAAAGAAGCCAGAGTACTCCGGGGAAGTCGGGTTCATCGTCGAAGCAAGGGGAAGATAAGGTGTGGTGGTCATCATCAAAGGGGAAGAAGAAGAAGTGGCAGTGGCAGCCTATAATCCAAGCTCAGGGGATTGGAGTTTTGTTGTTGCAATTGGGTGTTGTTATGTTTGTGATGCGATTGCTTTGGCCTGGGATACCTTTACCTGGCTCGGAGCCTCGAGTTCAGACGACTTTCGTGAGTGTGCCTTATAGTGAGTTCTTAAGTAAAGTTAACAGTAACCAGGTTCAGAAAGTGGAGGTTGATGGGGTTCAAGTTTTGTTTAAGTTAAGAGATGATGGAAAGTGGAAAGAGAGTGGAAGTAATAGGTTGTCAGAGTCGTCTGAATCGCTGCTTAGAACTGTGTCTCCCACGAAGAGAGTTGTGTATTCCACCACAAGACCTGGTGACATCAAAACACCATATGAGAAGATGCTTGGTAATAATGTGGAATTTGGATCTCCTGAGAAACGCTCTGGGGGCTTCTTCAACTCTGGATTGGTAAGGCAACTGGTGCTACACCGCATTTTTCACTATTTGTGCTACTCCTTAAATAGGATGGCCTTTTCTAAAGAATGGACTTCATTTTCACTTTTGGCAAGCATTTATTCGAAAAGTTTCTCTCTTTTTATCTGTTGTTGCAGATAGCTCTTTTCTACATAGCGGTGCTTGCAGGGCTTATTCGATTCCCTCTAAGCTTCTCCACGGTTTGCATCTCCAGTATATTTCAGTATGGTTGTTTAAATTATTTCAAGTTCCTAAAAAGACTATGGCTGTACACAGAATACAACTGGCCAGCTTAGGACCCGGAAGTCTAGTGGTCCGGATGGGGGAAAAGTCTCTGGTGGAGGTGAAACAATCACTTTTGCAGATGTTGCAGGTGTTGATGAAGCAAAGGAAGAGCTAGAAGAAATTGTGGTAGGTTTTTCAGTCCTTAAAGACTCTGCACGTACTTATTGTTAGAGCATTGTTCTCAGTCTAGTATTTGTCTTTTTACACATGGATTAATTGATGCAGGAATTTCTTAGAAATCCTGACAAGTATGTCCGTCTAGGTGCACGTCCTCCGCGTGGTGTCCTATTGGTGAGTTATATCATTTGATTTCGCTTTAAACGTTTGGTTACAATGGCTCTCCTCTAGACTTTGATGCCTTTGATTCTTTTCTTTTTAGGTTGGTCTTCCCGGAACAGGGAAAACCCTTCTTGCGAAGGCTGTCGCTGGGGAAGCTGAAGTCCCCTTCATTAGTTGCTCTGCAAGTGAGTTTGTAGAGCTGTATGTCGGCATGGGCGCCTCACGTGTAAGGGATCTTTTTGCACGGGCCAAGAAGGAAGCTCCATCAATTATATTTATTGATGAGGTTAGTATCCGTAGTCAGATTACTTCCAGTACGTTATATACCTCTGGGCATCTTAAACAACATTTTCTATTTCCTTTTCTCCAGATAGATGCTGTGGCAAAAAGCCGTGATGGTAAATTCCGAGTCGGCAACAACGACGAACGGGAGCAAACTTTGAATCAGTTGCTTACGGTAAGTCTTCTCTCATGCACATTTCCTGCATAAGTAGCACGCTTAATTTTTCTTTGAATCATTCATACGTTGGGAACTTTTCTGCAGGAGATGGATGGTTTTGATAGCAACTCTGCGGTTATCGTTCTTGGAGCTACAAATCGTGCCGATGTCTTAGACCCGGCCCTGCGTCGTCCTGGGAGATTTGATCGTGTTGTTACGGTTGGTAGAATGGATTAACTCTTTATATTTGTAAATAGTTAGGCATTTTGATAAGGTTCTCTCAAAGGCACTGATGCATTTTTCAGGTGGAAACGCCAGACAAAATTGGAAGAGAATCCATTTTGAGAGTCCATGTGTCAAAGAAAGAGCTTCCTTTGGGACATGATGTCAACCTTGGTAATATTGCCTCAATGACCACTGGTTTTACGGGGTACAATTTTCTATATTATCGCTGATTTGAATTTACTTCAGTTATACGTTTTTGGGTGTATAGTATATATCATAAACACTTTTTTCCTATTTTTGCAGGGCAGACCTTGCAAACTTGGTAAATGAGGCTGCCTTGCTAGCTGGAAGACAGAACAAGGGGACTGTTGAGAAAATTGACTTCATTCAAGCTGTGGAGCGATCAATAGCGGTACCTCTATAACTTTTCTGTTCTATTGATTATTTAAGGCAATTGTCAAAATATGATTTTTACAAAGCATCTGTTTCAGGGCATAGAGAAAAAATCTGCAAGACTAAAAGGCAATGAGAAGGCAGTGGTTGCAAGGCATGAAGCTGGGCATGCAGTGGTTGGTACTGCTGTTGCAAATCTTCTTACTGGACAGCCACGCGTGGAGGTAAAATGCAAAAAAAAAAAAAAAAATTATATATGTATGCTCATTGTCTCTGCTGTTTAATGTGTGTAGATGATTCAAGTCTAACTCATCTTCATTGTCTTGTCAGAAATTAAGCATATTGCCAAGAACAGGAGGGGCATTGGGATTTACATATATTCCTCCTACCAGTGAAGACAGATATTTGCTCTTCATTGATGAGCTGCTTGGACGTCTGGTTACCCTTCTTGGAGGTCGTGCAGCCGAAGAAGTTGTATACTCAGGGCGTATATCAACAGGTGCCTTTGATGATATAAGGCGGGCGACTGATATGGCATACAAGGCCGTAGCTGAATATGGTCTTAACCAAAAAATCGGACCTGTGTCTGTGGCTACACTTTCTGGTGGTGGGATTGACGACTCTGGAGGCTCACCATGGGGAAGAGATCAGGTTACAGTCCTTTTACATTGCACTTTCCTAGGTTTCTATAATATCCCTTGAAAGAATGCAAGAGCTAACCTTCCATGTTACAACACAGGGGAAACTAGTTGATCTTGTTCAAAAAGAAGTGACAATTTTGTTACAATCTGCTCTCGATGTTGCACTGTCTGTTGTACGCGCTAATCCAGAGGTATTGGAAGGGCTTGGTGCTCAACTTGAAGGTATAGTAGTATAAGGTTATTTACTTTCATCGAAACAGATTTTGAAAACGTTTAGGACACTATAAGATATCATCGCTAAAAGTTTTGTTCTTCCATGGCTTTGCTTGAGTTTGATGTGATAATTGGCTCATTTCGATGAAATGTCATGTTTTGGTGCAGAGAAAGAGAAAGTAGAGGGTGAAGAACTGCAGAAGTGGTTAAGTATGGTGGTTGCACCAGAAGAACTCGCAGTCTTTGTCAAAGGAAAGCAAGAGCTTCTACTCCCGGCACAAGCTAGCTCCAGTTAATAGCTACTATGTTCTATCATCAATTATAACCATAAAGACAGTTTCTAACACGGTTTATCAGCTCTTTCCTGGCTGCCTTCTGGTATCTCCAGGTCAGGTCTAGTTATCACCATTGCCTAAGCATAGCATTCATGGTTCCAGCATGCGTATAACACTTGAATCAAAATTGGAAGAACCATATTGGAGTATGACTTTGGTGATATAACTCGTAGATTTTGTTGGATGTTTGTTATTCTTGCTAGATACAGTCTCTTAAAGAGAACTTGGCAAAAGTATATAATTGATTCGGATGTATAAAAAGCCTTTACATATTATATCTGCTTTGAAAATAGTGTGAATCACACTCTTGAATTCCTACAAGGTCCTCTTTGTATATGAATCATCCCTTTGCTCTGTTCTTGAAAGGACTGATGTATGTGTAAAGCAACTCTTAAAGGACCCTCACTAAAGGTTGCATTACCATTACTCATTTTCGTCCACAAAAATTTGCATTAGCATTTTACTCATACTAGTCTATTAATCTCAGATTTCTCGAAGAAGTGAGTGAATCTTGATTAATTGTTCAGAAAAACAATAACTAGATCATGTGATGTCAAAGAAGATGAAGAAAGAGTAGCTTATATATATAATTGAAATCCGAAGAATTATAGAGAATAAAAACAGAGGCATAAACAATGCAAATTACTATACATGTTTCTTTTATTTTTTGAAGAGGCCACCTAAGCCACCAAATCCACCTTCGTTCTTCTTCGGGGCAACAGGCGTTGGAGCTGAGTTCTTACCACCGCGAACGCTTCCTCTGCCACTGGTAGTGCCACTGCTTTTGGTAGCTCCTCTGCCACTGGTAGTGCCACTGCTTCTGGTAGCTTGCTTCTCCTCCACCTTCTTGAGAATTGGATCAGTCTCGTAGAACTGATCTTGCTTTGTCATAAACCCAAGAACAAAGTCGAGGGGATTCTTCTCCTCCTTTGCGGGGCCTGAAGCTCCCTTTGCGCCTGTGGCGTAAACCCTGACGGTGGCCGGAGCAAATGACAGAAGTGAAGAAACCATTGTTGCTTATCTCCTCTCTTCTTCTTCTNTTTCCCTGTTTTTTTTTTTTTTTTATCGGAACTGTGTGTGTTTGTCTGTCTGTCTTCGTGTGGCATTTGTTACAAAAGGATTATAATGAGGTTAGGTGAATCTGAGCCGTTGGATTTTTCTTGGCACAAGCTCTCCACAAGTGTCTTATCCTATTTCTCTTTCCCCTTCACACATTTTTCTTAAATTACTTGGATACATTTTTATTTTGGTTTTAATATTATTTAGATATATATGGGCACAAATATATGTAGTAAACAGGTTATTGTGATTATATTATTTGTAAGAGGTTCTTTAGCTTAAAATGGAAGATTGCACATAGTCAAATTCTCCCATTTGTCTGATTTATTTCTTCAAATGTAACGTATGAATGAGGAAGAGACACGTCTTGGTTTTTTGAGTGTGCGATGTTGTCACAATACATGGCTAAAATTGGGCCGAGGCCCATTTATTGGAAAAGGTTGTTCAACGCTAGAGCGGTAGACTCTTGTGTGTGAGTCTCTGTTTGCACCACAACACTGCTGAACGAAGCTCAAAGACAGTAACAATTACATTAAACGATGCAAATATGCTCACTTATTATTTCACCAAAAGCAATGCTCAGTGATTATTATTAGTAGTGTTGGATCTACACATGTTCTTTCTTATTGGACGCATCCATGATCAGTAAGCCAATGGAATCTACGACCGTATTTACTACTGAGTGGAAAGTTAGGCAAAAGCCAAAAAAACAAAAAGAACCAAAGAGAAGCAATGCTCATCAGCTGCACTGGTTCACTCAAAAACACTACTTACAGTTTTCCTCTTGCTTCTATCGTGTACCTAAGTTCTGTCCCTGTCTCTCTTCACTGCAGACTGCTGCTAACAAACCACATCATTCATTCGTTCCTAAGCCATTTCCTGAGGAGACTCAGACGATTCTAATGGGAAGCATGTTTCTTCACCACCCGTTTGCCAGAGGAAGTTGGCGTAGTTGGCGGCGTAGAAGGAGTTGGTAGGGTCTGCAGATATAGCTTCTAGAAAGTTCTCCTCAGCCGCCCAGAGATCGTCCCGAACTTTCCACAGGAAGATAGCATATTTGCTGTACGCTTCCGCATCTACATCTTCTGACTCTATGGCTTTCTTGAAGCAGTTCTCCGCTCTAATACACATCCAAAAGCAAACATCATTTGTCAAGTTCCAAAGTTATATAGAATCATGACCAATCTACACACCTTTGACGTTCAATGAGCAAAGTGCAAGGATATACTTCACAATGTACAAGTAATAAACTCTTGAATGTTAGATGTAAGAATAGGTCAAGGATATATCACCTGTCGTAGTCTTGAGTAACGAGGGAAAGGAACTGAGCGTAGTTAGCTAGGAGCAGATGGTTGTTCGGCTCTTGAGCCAAACCTATCTTATATAAAAGCTCTGTTCTAGTGTAATTGGCATAATCATCCAATTCAATCCTTGCACTGACCGGTGAAACAAAGCTCAATCTCATGTCACGGTCAATAGGGGAATCCTGCATTCGATTTGCTACTTCAACCATAGAATTCCACAGACTCAGCTCCTCCTCTCTCATCCCTTCTCCTGAAACCGAGTCTCGATGTGTCGGTAAGTGGGAGCCCTTGTCAAAACTGATCGAACCTAACCATTTGGACTCATCAATCCCTTTACCATCTCTTCCACTTACACTAGACTCCTTAAATGAAGAAAAATCAATCCTTTGATGCGTCTGATCTGTACCTTTACTACCCAATGGCACGTCTTTTGTCTCTGAGTCTGGAGGACATGCTGCAATAGGTAGGTTTGATGCAACTGAATGCACAGTGTAGTTAGCCAATAGAACCATCACATAAACCATCAAAGTAGGTGTCTGAGAGAACACGCGTTGGAAAATCCAAAGCAAAGAAGCATGCATCTCCTTCTTAACCTGCCTAAGAACACCCACCCTAGTCTGCAACGCAAAGCTATGTAGCTCCTCAAACATGAAAACCATAGAAGAAAAAGCTCTATTGATAGAACAATAACTAGATGCACTAGCTTCTTTAAGCGCTTCTTCTTGTAGCTTCCTCTTTATTATCCTAAGCGACAGAGGCAAATCAACACTGTTTGCCTTACGCTCAATGCTTGAATGGTTAACCATCTCTGCCCATGGTGCCTCAAGAGAAGCTAAACCCGGAACAGACTCTTGTAATAGCTTCACAGAACCAAATCTACGAGTACCTACTGGTTCTGATTTGTGTTTGTTCTCTTCTTCGTCATCTTGACCTGCAATCCTGAATTGTGAAGCTAACTCCTGCATCTTTACAGAGAAGGCTTCGTCCGAGAAGAAACCAGAGCTCGCACTACAAACTCTCCTTAACGGACTATTATTTCTCTTGACCACATCTGTTGTTGTTGTTGTTACCTTAGAGAATTGCCAAAGCTCACAAGATTTAGATCGGTTAAGCTTCCCAGATTGTGTTCCAAGAAACGTGGAAGGTTTCAGTCTGCTCTGACAAGATAAAGAACCTCCAACAACGGAGGAGGCATCTCCGGCTCTTCCACGAGAAGAACGACGGCGTTTAGAGGAAGTTAGGGTTTGAGAAAACGACGGACATTGAGGAATCGCCGTGTGATGTCCTGACCAATGAAACGACGTCGTGGTAGCTACTTTCACCTCCATTGTTTTACGAAGAGACGCAAAAAAGATCTCAGAATCTGTATAAATCGAGAAAAAAAAAAAACTACAAAGATTAAAGACAAAATTGATTACGAGAAATTGAAAGATAGAGAGAATGTGGGAGAGAGATAGAGAACCTTCTTGGTGAGTTTTCAAATTCGTTCGGTTGAAAGAGATTTTCTCGGGAAAATTTTGGGTTGTGAGGTCAAAATCGAATTCAGTGGCTTATACGACGAGCTCTCTCCTGAAATTTGTTTAGAAACAAAGTAGAAGGAGAAGAAGAAGATAAAAAGCCCTTATACGTAAAAATTAGCTAAAAATATATATAATAATAGAGATTGGCCAAAAAAAAATATATATATATATAATAATAGAGTAAATTACCGGATATAGCCGGTGAAAAAGGCGTGTGCTATTTTAGAGAAGAGAGATGATGTTTTTTTTTTAATCCACGGGTAGAGACGGTTACAGGTGATGAATGATAAAACTGAGCAACGCGGTTTGTTCGGGAGAAAAAGAAAAAACCTACGGATGGTAATAAATCACGTGTTGGGTTTGATAAAGCTGGCTTGATAGTATTTGACACGTACGGGATTGGAGATGGGTTCACGGGACTCCAGGCCGAGGACATTGTAGAATAATAGTACTAGTAAATTAAAATTTGGTTAGAAGTTGAATTGAAATACATATCTTTTAGACTTTAGTGACTAGTAGTATATTAATAGATCTAAAAAGTACATATCAGATGCAAAAATGAAGTACATGGCACCACTTGGCTTTCTTGATTTGGAGTGCTATGAATTTTAAATTTGTCGTACACATTGTTCACGTCGATAATTTTTAGTATAAGCTTGATATAAGTCCAACAAAATGGATTATCATAACAAATACAGAGGCCATGCAAGAACTAATTGGGCTTTATATATTCTTAACCCAAGCCTTGTTCGGTAAGATGATTTTAATGGAGGCATTACATGTCTTTTTTTTTTTTTTTCCATCAAACACTCTATAGGTTTTACGAGCTTCAAAAGAAGTCAAATACACCAATAAACTTACATAGAAAGACAAAATAAACTACAAACATCGATCTTAAAACATGATAGTCTTAAAACATCGATCTTAAAACAGGAGGCATTACATGTCTTCTCTGCCAAGAAATTGCAAATATTGTAGTCTTAGTTTCCAAAATCATGATAGACCAAGAACGTAGCAGTTAAGACAATGATTCCCAGGGGCGGACGCAAGGCATTAAAGGGTGGGGCACGTACCCCACACTGTTTTTTTTTCTTTATACCATTTACTCAATTATCAACACGATCCATACACTTTATGACAGTAATGGCGTGAGAATAGAAGCGCAACAAGGCATCACTGATCACTGTGTGAAGTATTTTGAGAATCTCCTGGGAGCTGAGGTAGGCCCCTGTTTACTTGAGCAGGAGGACATGAACCTCCTATTGTCGTATCGCTGCTCTCCTGATCAAATCAGAGACCTTGAGCGCCTCTTCACCAAGGACGAAATCAAGGAAGCATTATTTTCTCTACCGAGAAACAAGACGTGCGGTCCAGATGGCTACTCTGCTGAGTTCTTTCGAGCAACATAGAGTGTCATTGGTGCTGAAGTCACTGAAGCCATAGAAGAATTCTTTAGCTCGGGTAAGCTTTTAAAACAGTGGAATGCTACCACGCTAGTCCTTATCCCTAAGACCATGTATGCTACATCCACTGCTGATTTCAGACCAATCTCGTGCTTAAACACTCTTTACAAGGTCATTGCGAAGCTCCTCACAGGCAGACTGCAAAAGCTTCTTTCCATTGTCATATCACCGGCGCAGTCTGCTTTACTTCCAGGTAGGTCGCTCGCTGAAAATGTCCTCTTAGCTACCGAGATGGTCCACGGTTACAACTGGAGAAACATATCACCCAGGGGCATGCTCAAGGTCGATCTTCGCAAAGATTTTGACACGGTACAATGGAACTTTGTCATAGCTGCCATGCGTGCTCTTGCCATCCCTGAGAAATTCATCAACTGGATCCATCAATGCATTTCCACAGCATCATTCTCAAGCGCAGTTAATGGTTGCAGTGGAGGTTTTTTCAAGAGTTCTCAGGGTTTAAGGCAGGGAGATCCCCTCTCGCCGTACCTGTTCGTCCTTAATATGGAGGTTTTCTCCAAATTGCTACACTCTCGCTTTGCAAGTGGCTATGTTCACTACCACCCTAAAGCCTCTGAATTGGACATCTCTCATTTGATGTTTGCAGATGATGTTATGATTTTCTTCGATGGTGGTAGCTCCTCCTTGCACGGAATATGTGAAACTCTGGATGACTTTGCTTCATGGTCGGGTCTACAAGTGAATAAGGATAAAAGCCAACTCTTTCTTGCGGGTCAGGATCAAACTAAAGTATCAACTGCGGTCTCCTACGGCTTCCCACCTGGCACCCTACCTATAAGATATGGGCCTCCCTCTCATGTGCAGAAAGCTCCGTATTGCTGAATATGAGCCACTGATCGATAAGATTACTCGAAGATTTAGATCCTGGTCAACTAAATCCCTGTCTTTTGCGGGTTGCGTTCAGCTGATCTCTTCGGTTATATTTGGCACCATCAACTTCTGGATGACCTCATTTATCCTCCCAAAGGACTGTATCAAAAAGTTGGAAAGTCTTTGCCAGAAATTCTTATGGTCTGGAAATATCGAGGAAGGTAAAGTGGCAAAGGTGTCTTGGAAAACCTTATGCCTGCCTAAGGAAGAGGGTGGACTTGGTTTTAGAAGTCTCTTAGAGTGGAACAAGACCCTTCTTCTAAGACTCATCTGACGGTTGTTCGAGAGTAATGGTTCGGTCTGGGCTGCCTGGCACCATCATCATCATATCAAAACCAGATCCCTCTGGGAAATAAATGCTTCACCATCTGACACCTGTACTTGGAAGATGCTACTTGGCTTAAGGCCACTTGCGGAGCAGTTCATTAAGACTTAGGTGGGAAATGGCTTAAAGGCATCTTACTGGTTTGATAGCTGGACCTCTCTTGGTCCTTTATTCAAGAAGCTTGGTGACTTTGGCTATCGGCATCTGAGAATTCCGCGGGAAGCAAAAGTTGCAGACGGTTACAATAATGGTGAATGGATTGTTCCCTTATCTAGATCATCTGAAGCTCGTGATATTCATGATCACATCTCCTCTCTCCCGGCCCCGTCCCCTGAGTTGCCTAATGATGCCTTTGTTTGGTCGGTGAATGATGTGATTTGTCAAGGGTTTTCCTCTGCAAGGACTTGGGACGCTCTACGACCTAGGGACTCTCTGATGAATTGGGTCCCTTCTGTTTGGTTCAAGAGTGCAATACCCCGGTTTGCTTTCCAAATGTGGATTACCACTCTTGACAGGCTACCTACCCGTCAAAGACTTGCTGCTTGGGGTCACTTACGATCCTCAGAATGTTGTATTTGCACGATTGAGTCGGAATCTAGAGATCACCTTATGTTGGCTTGTGAGTTCTCCGCACAACTTTGGAGGTTGGTTTTCAGTAGACTGTGTCCCCGGTAACGGCTATTCAGCTCCTAGAACTAGCTCCTGTCTTGGACCAGACAATCCACCACTTCTGCCCCTGTGTTGCTCAGAAAAGTGGTAACTTAGGTAGTCATCTATAATATTTGGAGGCAGAGGAACAATCTTCTCCATAACTCTTGCAGGCTTCCCCCTCCAGTCATCTTCAGGATCATCGACCGGGAAGTCCGCAACATTATCACTGCAAGAAGGCTGCAGAAGCATTGGCAAAATCTCATGCTCCACTGGATCCGTTAACAACCCAAATCTTTTTGTAACTCTATAGTAGCTTTGTTTTATTTTTTTTGCCAGAGCTGCTATCTTGTAGGTCTTACCTTTTTGTAAAACTTTTTTCATTCTAATGATATTTACATATTTAGCCAAAAAAAAAAAAATTATAATCAGTTCAGTAGGTATTTTTAAAAGGTGGCCCACTCTAATTTTAAACAAAATATGTGCCTTAACCCCAAACGGGCAATCAGTTCTATTAAAGAAGGAAAAAAAATATCTGAACCCAAAAAATTAAGTAAAACACCCATATAAATGCATCCTACAAATTTTATTTTATTTGTGCAAAGGAAGCCTGCAACGATGGAAGAATTATATATAGCAATATAGCATCATTGACCTTTATATTAAGTAATTATTTTGTGATTAATTTATATTATGAAAAATTCTCTAGTTAGAATAATTGTTTTTTTGTTTAGTTTTATAAAACTTTTTTCTATGCTTAAAACTTATGCATTATGTTATTTTATATTCTAATTGATAATTTGTTCATATATCAATATTTTAATCCAAAATATAATTAATGGTTTCTAAAGAATAGTCTAATTTTGTCTAATTTGTATTGTTGATAAAAAAAATTGATAAATGACATGATGAAAATGTTATTTAGTATAAAAAACCTATTATAATTTTATAGGTTTTTAAACTTGATATACAACTTCTTTTCATGTTTGTATGATTTTTTTTTCGTTATATTGTGCCCCATACTAAAAAGGTTTTCAACTTCTTTTCATTGATTCCTCCTTTACTTTGAGTCACTGAGCTCGTATTGACGAGTTGTGTGTTAACACATGTACTTCACTTTTTGTCTAGATTATTATTCTTCCTAGAAAATGTAAAGCTGGAAACACAAACATTTTAATTTTAATCTTGTCTGGAAACAAAAGAGAGCATAAACAGAGGAAACAACACAAATTAAACCACACATTATGAAAATATGATATTTATAGAGAAAACCCTTTCACACTTCAACGTCTGGTTGTTCTCTTAAAGAACCTGATAAGAGAGCAATGTGGGAGAGAAAGAAGCACGTGTCAAGAGCTAAAGAGAAGATTATAGAATATAAATAGAAATAGAGTACGATGGTGAACATCATCCTGCGTGATCAACATTGTGAGTTTGTTAGATCAGAGCTGCGACTCTGTTCAAGGTGATAAGAGAGGAGAACTGTAACTCCAATCTTATCAGTTAGGGTTCATAGTTTGTATTGAGGAATTGAGAAGAGATAAGAGAGAAGATTTCTTCCTTCAATCTTAACAAATGGTGCGCTTGGGAACACGGATCGAATCAAACACTGAAGAAAGTTAGGGTTTTTACAATTTGGGGATTTTAATCACAATGTGTCTTGAGGGATTTCCAATCATCGATGGTGTTTCTGGTGAATTGTGACCATGGCTTTCATGGATAGAGGATTTCTTTATCCAGGAGGCTTTCATGGGAGATGAGAAGCTGAATCTTGCACAGAGTCTTCTCGAAGGTGACACTGAAGCTTGGTTTTACTGGCGACAATCACTTTGCACTTTCTCAAGCTGGCAGAAGTTGAAGGAGGCTTTATTGTTTCAGTTCGGTGAAGATGACGATCCAGAGAAGCTTCGATTGCAAGAAAGGAATGACCGACTCATCCAGCAATGGCGTGAGAACAAAATACGTAGGGATGTCACGACGATCCAACAAGAATCAATTCCTTCAGTGGCCATGAGTCAAGAAACGAACACCGATGAGAGATTCCATGTTCAACATCAAATATCACCGGAGCAAGACGATGAAATAGCGGAGAAGAAGAAAGAAGTGGATTTGTGTTTGGGGAAGATCACGTCGCAACCGTCGGACATAATGCAATCGCAAGAAGTATTAAACTGGAATTGTAACATGAACACAAGTGTGACATTGATTAGCCCTCGGTTAATCGATTCTGATTTTGAGAAATTGCAAAATGATGATCTAAGGGAAGTGGAAGCCAGTTCTGTGTTAGTCAAGCTAGACAATGTTGTCAAGAATAGGAACCAAGAGAAAAAAGCCATCCATAATACTGAGAGTAATCAACTGGAATCGATTCCACAAGTATCTCATCAGCTTGTAGAGCTTTCACATCTTCAGGTAACAATCCCGACGTTGGAACCTAGCCTTAGGATTCGAAATGTATATCCAAGTGTTCTTGAGGATTGGCCATCTGCTAGTATGAGGTTCAATAGTTCACAGTGTCTTGAATGTGTCAATGGCAAGCAATGTACACACCATGTGTTCGACAGATTGTGTGAGAGAAGGAATAAATTAAATCAACATAAGAAGTTGAATTTGTCTCGTAAATCATGGATGTTTAAGTATAAAAGGAAGCATGAACGGTTTGTTAGCTTTGGAGAAGCTACTGGAAGAAAGCACAGAAACAGAGTGCTTACCATACACCAAATGTTTACAGCTCCACTTATAAGGGAAATTCTTCATACGGAGGAAAATAAACTGGTATTGGAACAGTTGGGTGACACACTTTGTGAAGATGATAGGGTCGTGTTGCAATCTAATATTGAAGCTACTGTCTCTTAATCAGAAGCACTTCTACGACATTTGGCCACTTCTGCTATCAAAGTCACCAAAGTTGTACCTACATCGCATAAGATTCATGATCTTGACATGGAGAATAGGCCGGATTATATGCTTGAAAGGGTACTGGAGCGGATCATGAAAAGAGACATTCATATTATGCATCTTACTCCATTTGCAGGAAATAAATCTGGAGAAACTAAGAGTGAGAGGATGCAGGTTGTGTGTGTATTTAGCTTCCAGGTAAGGTGCATCTGCACTAAGTTTTGTATGCTCAAGTGTCACAAAAAACTTTATTTTTCAGTGTGGCATTGTTGGAAGAGCAAGGCTGAGGAGATCCAGTCAGTTTCAAGGCTTTTATGGTTGGGATTGACAACTACAGTGTTGAAGCATATATTACAGATATATCTCCGGTTGAAGAAGCCAAAATTGGTCAAAACTTGGCATTACAAGTACAAAACTAAGAGCCATGGGATAGACATGGAAGTGACTATGCAACAGACATTGCCTCTCAAGTGTGGCCACATTGGAGAATGCTGCATGACACTAATCATGGGTTTATTGCATAAATTGTATTACATGCTGTATGTGAGCAGATTTTACAAAAGACTTGAGAGAATAACGGGTTCAATAAGTTCTGCAAGTGCCTGCTCCATCAGATGGCCCATTTAAAGTAGTGACTTGTTTGCAGCCGGCTGCAGTTTGGCTGTCCTTCCCTCATGCTTCGGGAATCTCTATGAGGTTGCTTCCATTCTTGTTTCTTCACTTGTACCAAAATGCTACGACACAAGCTTGAGGACAAGCTTGTTTAAATGGGGGGAGTATTGATAAGAGAGAAATGTGGGAGAGAAAGAAGCACGTGTCATGAGCTAAAGAGAAGATTATAGAATATACATAGAAACAGAGTACGATGGTGAACATCATCCTGCGTGATCAACAATGTGAGTTTGTTAGATCAGAGCTGCGACTCTGTTCAAGGTGATAAGAGAGGAGAACTGTAACTCCAATCTTATCATTTAGGGTTCATAGTTTGTATTGGGGAATTGAGAAGAGATAAGAGAGAAGAGTTCTTCCTTCAATCTTAACAGAACCTTTCTCTTATTGAGATTAACTCTTTTCTGGCTTCACTAGTTGCCAAACAATTCGTAGGTGATTCTTCACAACACCGAAGTCCTACAGCAAAAACCAGTGTCAAGCACTCAACAATAGGGAAAATGACCCTCAGACCGCTCTGGAAAATCGATTTGTCTGCAATGTCCAATATTCTTTCTGGCAACGCCGACTTTGCGTAGCTGTGCAGGGTGAAGTTTTCACCAAATAAATCATTGGTTGGCTGTCTTCCAGTGAATATTTCCAAAATGAGAACCCCAAAGCTGTACATATCACCATGTATTGATGGTTGTCCTCCCAATCCATATTCTGCAAAATATTTCACATAAACAAAATTGGAGTACCAAAACAAAATACAATAACTTTCTTCATTTAGACATTACAAATGTGTGATAAACTTACCAGGTGCGGCATAGCCGATGGTACCTCTAACAGCGACTAAGCTTAGTTGGTTAAAGAACGACTCATGAATTTGAGGAGAAGACGTGTGCGACCAAAGTCGCTAACACGGGCAGTCAAATCATCATCTAGAAGGACGTTGCTTGGCTTTAGATCACAATGCGCTATTGGTTCATGGCAATGAACATGAAGATAGTCCAAGACAGAAGCCACATCTATCGCTATGTTAAGCCTTTCAAAAAGTGTCAATGTTCTTGAGGGTCTATAAATCTCTTTCATTTCCTCTGGATGCAGCCACATATCTAAACTTCCATTAGGCATGAACTGATTTCTTTGAAAATCAATACTCGAACAAGCCGTCACTAGCTTCATAAGATTACAATGCCTTATGTCCTTGAGCTCTCTGTCCATAAAAACAAGAATCTATATAATAATAACAATCCGAATAAATGTGACTAACAGTTGTGTTTTTTCAATCGTACATTTTGGATATTTTCTGAAAAGTTGTGATGGATCATTAAAACGGTTATTTATAAAAAGTTACAACAGTGAAGTTGTGTTGATTGGAACATTCATATCTTTTGAAATATATATATATATATATATATATATATATATATATATATTTGTCTGTTTGAACTGTTTTCATTTTTTTTGTTGTGACACAAAGTCAACTAAAATTTCAGTCTCAATGGTTTATGCATTTTTTTTAATTATTTTCTAGCATTCATTCTTTTAAAAGTCAAGAAATTCCTCTAATTCTTGATTTAACAAAAGTTTTTTGGAATGATGAATCTAATTTACATCTTTTAGTTAATTTTAAATATAAAAGTTTAATAAAAATACCTAAAGTGTTTTTCCTAGAGTTAGATGGATTACATAGTGAGTTTTTGGATTTGACTTTTCAATATATTTATACCTAATCCCAATAAATGCCACTAAAAGTTGTGTTTTTTCAATCGTACCTTTTGGATAATTTTTTTAAAAAATCGGTAAAAAAATTTAAATTGTATGTTTTACAAAAAGTTGTGATTGTTCATTTTAATGGTTTTTTTGTAAAGTTGCAACTGTTCATTGTAGAGTTGTGTTTATTCGAATATTCGTATCTTTTGAAATCTATATGTTTGAACTGTTTTCATTTTTTTTGCCATGACACAAAATAATATAAAATTTTAATGTCAACAGTTTTGCAGCTTTCTAAATTATTCTCTAGCATTCATTCTTTTAAAAATAAAGAAACTCTTCCAATTCTTGATTTAACAAAAGATTTTTGGAATGGTGAATCTAATCTACAACTTTTACTTAATTTTAAATATAAAAATTTAATGTCTAGATATAATAGCAATCCGAATAAATGCCACCAAAAGTTGTGTTTTTTCAACCGTACCTTTTGGATATTTTAAAAAAAAAAAATCTGTAAAAAAAATAAATTGTGTGTTTTACAAAAAGTTGTGATAGTTCATTATAACGGGTTTTTTTGTAAAGTTGCAACTGTTCATTGTAGAGTTGTGCTTATTCGAATATTCGTATCTTTTGAATCTAGATATATTTTTCGAACTTTTCTCATTTTTTTTGCCATGACACAAAATAATATAAAATTTCAATATCAACAGTAATTACACATTTCTAAAATTCTCTGGCATTTATTCTTTTAAAAGTAAAAATATTCCTTCAATTTTTAATTTAACAAAAGATTTTTGGAATGACGAATCTAATTTTACAACTTTTAATTAATTTTAAATATAAAAATTTCATGAAAATAACTAGGATTTTTTTTTTCAAGAGTTAGATGGATTATATAGTGAGTTTTTAAATTTGACTTCTTAATATGGTAATAGATATGTCTTCTATTTAAAAGCAGTGTATATGGGTTATTAGGTGAAATCAAGTGCAGACACAACATTTACGATTTTTTGTAGCACATTTTCATAATTTTTTTTTTTTTAAATTCAAACGATTGTATCTGTTCATTGTAAAGTTGTGTCTTTTCACTATATTTTATTTATATCTTTTCATCATAAATTTTTGGTCTAATAGGTGTATCTATTTAAATAGTCATGTCTTTTGAATTCTCTTTATATTTGTCTCTTCATCAGTAACTAACAAGTTCGTTGAAACAAAAATTTTCATTTTATGTTGAATCTAAATAATTAAATATTAATATCTAATATTCAGCGTTATTCTATAATCTAAATAAAATTTTAGAAATGATTATAGCAGTAGAGAAATTTAATACAACTTAATATAGAATTTATAGTTGCCACTATTTTTACCGTAACTTTTTGTTAAAGAAATAGTTTAATATTTAAAAATTAGAATAACAATTTGAATAAATACAAACAACAGTTGCGACTTTGCTTAGTATTTTTTTGTAAGAAAATTGTTTTTATTCCTTTTTTTAAAACTCAAACAGTTGTATCTGTTCATTTTAGAGTTGCGTCTTTTCACTATATTTTATTTATATTTTTTCATCACAAATGTTTTTTCTAATAGGTGTGTCTATTTAAATAGTCATGTCTTTTGAACTTTCTATATATTTTTCTTTTCATCCATAACTAACAAATCATTGTTCGTTGAAACAAATTTTCTGTTTTATGTTTAATCTAAATATTAATATCTAATATTCAACGCTATTCTATGATTTAACTAAAATTTTAGAAATAATTATAGAAATTTAGAAATTTAATAAAACTTAATATAGAATTTATAGTTGTGTTGCGTCTATTTATCGTAACTTTTCGTTAAAAACTATTTTAATATTTAAATTTTCTATTATTTTGTTTTTAATTATAATTATTTAATAGAAAACTATATTTACTCATTACAACCATTAGTTCAATATTCTCAGTTAGGATCACTTTGTCATAATGATTTTTTTAATTGTATCTTTACCATAATTCTTCATAAAAAAACATTATATTTATAATGCTTTAAAAAATATTTTTTTACAAAATTGCCTCTATTCTGTATAATATTTTTTGTTATAAGCTTTCATTTTGATGATTGTGTTTTTAGTAACAGTTTATGTTTAATGTTTATGTCTTCAAACTATTTTATTACATTCCAAAAATTTCATGTATAATTTTAAATTCTAACTTTTATTTATTTTTTTCTAGAATACTGGTCGAGTCCTAGTAATAATAATAAATAAGAAAAAGGTTTATTACCTTTTTTTTATCAAGTATTTATTCAAAATCATTTGTTGAGTACATCATCATCCAAATATTTTAATTGGCTCATATATACGTATAAGGTGATTACGCCATTGCTTACTTTTTCATCATGGGAAAATTTGCAAGATCACCACGAGTACATTCTCCCCTCTGTAAAGCTCTGCATACACCGCGAGCCTCTGTGTTCTGCCATTACGTCCTTTCATATTTTGTAGAATAGTAGTGAATATTACGGACTAAAATCAAAAATCAAAATGTATGTACCTTGTGGTGGTAATGCAGCTCAAAGATAACAGGAGAGTAAATATATTTGGCTCAAAATCACATTATAAATTTCCAGACCGATCCAAAATAGCATGAGGACTCTTGCCCTGTAAGTATATAACTAATAGAACAAATTAAAATATAATCGCTTCTTTGAGCTACGATGCATTAAAGTATATCTTATATAATAAGAGAAGGTTTCTTCTAAACTTTGTTTGAAGTGATGACATCTGGCGCTTTATATAGTTGACACTTGTCCATTGCTAAGAAAATATGGTCACAATTGTCAACTCAATTCCTTGGTAATTACAAAATATGCCTTAACAAACAAACAAATGGGATCTGAACATGCAGCAGCCCTTGTGTTTCTCTTCCTCCCATATGGTATTTAAATTGAAGCTCGAATTTAGTTTTAGTTTTGTATTCTGCTTTTGAAAACGTAACGTCTTGCCATCAAAGTAAATTAAGTCATTTGATAATTGCTTACTTATTTATTTCCAATTAAATATTAGTAATCTATTTTCCATAAAATTATAATCCAATAGAATTTAATTTCTGATTACTTTTATTATTACTAGGTGTTAGCTCACGCTACGCATGAGTTATTACATAATACGCGTGAGTTATTTCATAATCACTATTATATTTTGAAAAATTAATATAAATTAACATGTTATTATTATTATTTTTTCGGTATACATCAAAATGTAAAGACTACATAGTATGAATTTAAATAAAATAAATTAATCAAACTTTCTTTTGATGATAATATATTTAGTGCAATTAAGTCATATTGTATCTTACATGCCATATGCCATATATTTTTGTAGTTGTAGTCATATTTCAAAATCATTGAGATATATATATTTCATAAAATTTATTTTGTGGTGTTAGTTATGCATTTTTTTTATAGTGATAGCTTAAAAAGATTTAAAATGTTTCAATTAAGACAAAATCAAAATGATAAACAGTACGTTTGCAGTGTCTCATACATATATAACTAAGTGAGCCTAACAATAGAATATTAGACTAATACATTTTCCATTAAAAAAAAAACAGCAACTACTTCATTCGGTTATTATCTTGAGGTCTTTAATTCTGCTAAACTTTGATTTATATGAAATGATAATGTTTCATATAGAAAAAATAATTAAACTATATATCATATATTATATGTATATCTTATTCAAATAAACTGAAATGTTTATTAAGTTAAGATATCATTGGCCAAATCAAGAAAAAATAATGATATTGAATAATTTATATAATTATGTGAGATTTGAAATATGAGGCCATGAGGATTATAATGAGATATGTGTCTTTTTCTAATAGATAATACAGAAATCGATGTGTAACTACATAATATGTAATTTAAAAGTGAGTGTTGGTGGTTCCATAATTAAATGGGTCTAACTACATAATATGTTACACATTGATCATTTAAAAGGAATACGAACATCTAATTCTCAAATAAACTTGATTTTTTGTTAAACCAACATATGTGAATTTAAATTTAACTATGGAAATTTTTTAAAAAATATGAATAGATTAGAAAGGCAAGAAATATAAAAGAAATATTTTATTTTTATATAATTAAACTAAAAATTGAAAACAATGTTAAATATATATAATACTTTCTAAATTAAAATATAGAGAATCAAACTCTTACAACACATATGAGATATAATAACATTTGATATTGGTGGGAGAGGAGGAGAGAATGATTACTTATAAGTTGATAATCCAAATTATATAATGGAGATGAATCTTTAAAAATAAGAACAATGTAAAATATATATCATGTAGTCTCTAAAATTAAAATTTAGCATTAAAAATTTACAATGATATTTCATTTTTTTTTTGTAACCCATACAACAAAAATAAGAAATCGAAAAAAAAGATTTACAATGATTTGAGGTATTGTGGAAGAGAATGATAGAAGTGGAAGAGAATGAGAGAATGTGAAAATGAGAAAGTAAAAGAATGTCAATACGAGAGAATGAGAGAATGAGAGAATGAGAGAATGAGAGAATGCTTATTTATATGATGAATCCATGGAAATTACATTATAGTAATTTATTGTGTTTGAATAAAATTGAGTGGTGGAATATGATTAATGCATAATTTATTTTATTTTCAGTTATAAATTATTTTAATGTGTGAGTTAAATGTATTGTGTTAATTGGGTCTTAAATATTATTTAAAGCAATTAAAAAATTGGAAAGCAAATAAAAATATAAAAAATAAAACAAACAAAAAATGATTTGAGGTATTGTGGAAGAGGATGGGAGAAGTGGAAGATAATGTGAAAATGAGAAAGTAAAAGAATGTCAATATGAGAGAATGAGAGAATGCTTATTTATATGATAAGAATTGATGGAAGTTACATTTATAATAATAATTTATTGTGTTTGAATAAAATTGAATGGTGGAATATGATTAATGCATAGTTTATTTTATTTTGAGTTATAATTTTATTTTAATGTGTGAGTTAAATGCATTGTGTTAATTGAGTCTTAAATATTGTCTAAAGCAATTAAACAATTAGAAAATAAAATAAAAAAATAAAAAAAAATAGAAAGCATTAAATGGAAATCAACCAATAAGTAGAGACCAAAACCTTACTTTTATGTATATGATTATAATCTCTCTCCCTCAATCTACTGGGAATCAACACTCCCACCCCACACACTAACTACGTGTTTAAAAGTGTTACAACCTAAAAAAATTGCTCTCTACTCTACTCTAGAGTTACTCTCTAACGATGATTACCGGTAAAAATATGATTGTTTTTGGGAAGCTTCATACTTTAGAAGAAATAATCTCTTACTCAGCTTTAAATGTCTCTTTCTAGACGAAAATGTAAATCAACTACCTAATCCACACTACAACTATCACACCTAATGTATATTAAAAACTTCCTCTCTAACTAATTTTTTACTTGCTTTCAGACATGCAACTCGCCTATCTAAGTTCGAAGATCTGTTGATTCGGGGAAAGCAGTTTCTCTCTTTGGAAAAAACTTGCCATTGAAACACATGCCAAACTTCTTACACTCTGGGCAGACTATTTATATTTGAATGCAACATCGTCAACCCAATATTTTTTGAACTCCAACAATTCCGCAAAAAATATTATATTTCATATACATCTGGTTAATTCTGTATTTGTTTTTTCCCCATTCTCCAACATGTAATATATATTGCTTCCAATTAAATCAGTTTTTGTCTTACTTTTCACATCAGTTTTTCCCAATATTCGTACAATAATCTTTTAAAATGAACAACAATCTTATAATCTTTAATATTTTCTCCAGTAACTATTTCAAGGCAAGTAATGTCCCGTCAATTTTAGTTGGCAAAATTTATTAAGACCTAAAAGATTTGTACATGATTGAACAAATAGAGACTTACGTCAAACAACAAGGATGGAGGCCAGGTAATATGACCAATTTATATTTTATATTTACTACTATTACTTAAAATATCATCTTGATATTTTTAAGGAACATTTGTTTTTGGTGTAAAGCGAAAGTGGTTGAAGTTGTGTATTGTGCAATAGATGGCACTACATTTCATGCACTAACTGTAATTTGAAAATGAAAAACTCTGGTTTGACCTTGACACGTCACACTTTCTCTCCATCCGAAGCTGTGGGAATACTCCATTGTGTTGTTTTCAATGAGTCCGGAATGTGGCAATCCGTTGTTTCATACTCCCTCTGTCTCCCAAAGATTGATGTTTAGAAGTTTTTACACATTTTAAGAAAACAATGATTACTGGTTTAAAATAAATTATTTTCTCTCACTAAAAAATATATTTTTTAATTGTAGACCAATAACAGTTTATAAATTAAAATGTTTTCAATGATTATTTCTTGAAGTTTACAAAATATTAACTTTAATTAATTCAAAATTGTAGAAAACCAATCTTTGTGGGATAAAAAAATATCCCAAAACATCAATTTATCAGGGACAGAAGGAGTAGTTCTTTTCATATGTTTTTTATTTTATTTTATTTTGTGTACTAACTATTTGAAGGTACTATTCAAACTAAAATTACCAACCCAAGTCACTTTTTTATTCTTAGGCCAACTTAGATGAATTGGACGACGAGGTGGCTTAGCTCATCAAAGACTTAATAGGGAAGTCATTCTATTCAAATATCAAAGAGTCTACATACAATTTCACGGCTTTATGTACGAGAATTTCACTGTCAGTCTGTCACATTTATCAAAGACGATCAACACCACTTACCCTTAGAACTTGAGACACACATGTAGAAAAAATTTCAACAAGGAATCATAAACCATTTACGCTTGAATTTTAACATTTTCAATTTTACATTTTTCCCTTTGTTATTTTAATAGATAATTACTGATGATGTAAACCAAATCTTAAAACTGAGATTAAAGTCTCTCCAAGATTTGCAAGGGATAAAGTCATTGATTGGAGTTTTAACATTACTGGTCTATTGTTGAAAGGAAATACAACAACAAAAGTAAAACAACTTATGATGTTGGGAGAAACCAGCAGGAAAAGGGAATAAAATCACTTATCGTTTCATCTGCAAAGCAAAGACAAATACAAGCCACATAAAAAGAAGACAATATAAATTTCAAATTTGACCGTATATGTATTACAAATTGGTAGCATCCCAAAACAACACATTCTAATTGTAAAACAGATAGATATTATAATCTTTTATACATTTTATTATTTAATAAATTAAAAAAGACTAATAACTTAAATTATACATCAAGTTTTGTTTTTAGTAATGGAGTGTCGGTTGGGGTTGGGTATGGATAAATTATTATTTATGCTATGGATTGTTCAAATCTCCTTGTGATGATGATGTCAAATATTGACAATTAACCGATCTTTTCATCAGAATTGAATGATTTTAGGTTTTTAAAAATTGATTTATTGAATTTAGTATTAAACATATCTCTTAAGGATAATATATGTACCAAATGAAATTTACAAGAACAGGAAGTTTCTATTTTTTTTCACTTAAGCTTGTGGATTCTCTTTTGAAGAAAAAAAAAAGACTTTTTCAATAATTTAATATATAAGATTTAATTGTAAAATAAAAATAAAAATAAATCCCGGAATAACCGGTTACGCGTAACTAATAGAAGAAACTTTTTTACAGCAAATTAAAAAAGACGAACAGAACCAGAACGCCAGGCAAAAATAAATAAATACAGGGTGGATATTATTAAGTGGACTGAAGAACGGAACACTGAAATTTCAAATCAAGTTGGGGAAAAAAAACATTCATATTTATTCGAAAACTGAGAGTTACTGTAAAGTTGGTAACACAACATTTGTTGCAAATAGCACAACATTCATATTTTGTCTTCATAAAAAACAAACATTCATTAATGCAAGCCTTCTTAAGTATGTGTAATAGAGAGAAACAGAAAGCATAGATTATGATGGAAAATATGACATAGGCTTCAGAGTAGAAGCCTTTTAATTCGGTTACAAACTCTGTTGAGGAAACCATAATAACTTCAACGTCTGGCTGTTCTTCTGGCTTTAAAGAACCTCTCTCTGATTGAGATCAACTCCTTTGCAGCTTCACTCATTGCCAACCGGTTGATCGGGGAATCTCCACAGCACCTAAGTCCCAATTCTAAAACCAATTTCAAGCACTCAGCAACAGGGAAACCGACTCTGAGACCGCTGTGAAGAATCGATACGTCCATAATGTCCAATACTTGCTCTGGCAACGCCGATTTGGTGTAGCTGTGCAGGGTAAAGTTTCCTCCAAATAACTCATTGGTTGGACGTTTTCCAGTGAACATTTCCAAAAGGAGAACCCCAAAGCTATACTCATCACCGTGTATTGATGGTTGTCCTCCCATTCCATATTCTACACCATAGTTAAAAAAAAAAAAGACAACAAGATTGTAACAAAAAAAATTACATAAACTTTTCTCTTCATCTAAACATTCCATATGTGTAATAGTTTTACCTGGTGCGGCATAGCCAATAGTTCCTCTAACACCAGCTGAGCTTAGTTGATTCATGAAGGACTCCTGGTCGAACTTGAGAAGAAGACGAGCGAGACCAAAGTCGCTAACATGGGCGGTCAGATCATCATCTAATAGGACGTTTCCTGGCTTAAGATCGCAATGAGCTATAGGTTCATGGCAGTGAACATGAAGATAGTCCAACACAGTAACCACGTCTATGGCAATGTTGAGCCTTTCAAGAAGTGTCAAGGTTCTTGAAGGCCTACGTATCTCTTCCACTTCCTCTGGATGCAGCCACATATCCAAACTTCCATTTGGCATGAACTCATATATGAGAGCTCTGAATTCGTTTCCTTGGAAATCAATACTAGCGCAAGCTGTCAATAGTTTCACAAGATTACGATGCCTTACGTCCTTCAAAGATTCACATTCTGCCACAAAGCTCTTCATCGCTCCATGTCTCTGCATGTTAAGAACTTTCACTGCAAAAATCTTGTTATCAATCGGGAGCAATGCCTTAAACACAGTACCAAAACTGCCTGACCCAACTATATTGCTCAAAGAGAAGCCATCTGTCGCATTTCGGAGGTCTCCGTAACTTAACTTCTCATGGAAAATCTCCAATGTGGTAGGAGCAGAATTATTGGTCTTCTGGTTCTTCTTTCTTTTTCTGAACCAACGTAGAGAAACAATGAACACTAGCAAAAGCAAAGTTATTCCTACGCTGACCCCAATCGCAACTTTCCTCAAAAGCACAGGAGATGGATGCTTCGCCTCTATTGGTGGTGCTTGCACAATGCATGGTTTTAGTTTCAGTTCCTTGATGCCTCCACAAAGATTTTTGTTCCCAAATACCAAAACTATGGTAGAGTTCTGAAATCTTCCTTTTGTTGGCACCTGTCCGTCGAAATTATTCATGGATAGATTGAGATATTCCAACTTTAAAAAGCTTTCAAAATATCCAGGTATGCTACCTGAGAGATTATTATTCGACAAATCAACTCTTTTAACACCCACCAACCTTTTTATATCTGGTATTTTTCCATCAAAAGAATTCCCTTGTAGATATATTTCTTCCAATGAGAGACAGTTTCCCAAAGTCTGTGAGAGCTCCCCTGCTAATTTATTGTCGGAAACAGATAGTCGAACGAGCTTTTCTAGTCGTCCAACATCTTTTGGTAGAGTCCCTGTGATAGAATTACTTGGCATGCTAAAGGTAAGAAGCTGTGAAAGCTGCATAACTTTCGTAGGTATGGACCCATTCAACTTATTATACCCAATCTCTAAGTATAACAAGTCACTGCAGTTACCGAGACTTGGAGGAATGGTTCCTTCAAAACTATTGTTATACAAATAGAGTTTTTCTAACCGAGTGAGGTTGCCGATAGTAGATGGTATTACTCCTGACATTTTGTTTGAACTGAGATCTAAAACCCCAAGTCCAAAAAGATTACCAAGAGATGTTGGGAGTGGTCCAAACAACATATTGCCACTTAACTGAAGTGCTTGGAGACCCATGAGATTCCCAATATCGTGAGGAACTCTTCCAGAGATTTGATTTTTTTCTAGGCTTAAACCGGTGAGTTCCTTGGACAGATTGGCAATGAAAATAGGCAAGTCACCCCCAAGCCTATTCCCACCAATCCCTAATTTCTCTAGTTGGGTGCAGTTTGTTAGAGAACTGATGAATTCAAGATCTCCAGAAGAGTAACTTCCCAGAGAATTGCCACTGAGAATTAACCATTGCAAAATTGGTACATTTCTGAAGGTAGGAATACTTCCTGTGAGATTGTTGTCATTCAATGCCACTTTTTGAAGAGTCGAGATATTGGAAAATGTTGTTGGAATGGAACCTGTGAGATAATTTTTTCCCATATTTAAATCTTGAATATTTGGTAGCAGAATACCAAAATCAGGTCTCAGGGGGCCCGAGAAATGATTAAAAGCCATATATAAATATTCAAGTGAGGACATATTGTAGATTGCGGAGGGAATACCACCTGAGAATTTGTTAAATGATAATTCAAGTATCACCATTTGACTCAGCCTAGCTATTTCAGCTGGAATTTCTCCTTCCATATTGTTTCCTCCGAAGCTAGCTTGCGTGAGTGATGTCAAGTTTCCTAGAGATGCTGGAATCTTCCCTTTCAGATTGTTATCACGGAAATTTAAACTAACAAGGTTCGTCAATGACCCTAGTTCTGAAGGAACACCTCGTCCAAGAGGATTCATATATAAATCAAGTTCCAACAATCTAGAGCAATTAGAAATACTGGTTGGAATCCCTCCTCCCAGATAATTAAAGCCCATATATAAGTATTCAAGTCTAATCAAGTTTCCCACCTCTTGAGGTATGGTTCCACCAAAGGAGTTATTAGAGAGACCAAGATATACGAGGAAGGAAAGATTACCAATAGATGGCGATATCTCTCCGCCTAATTGCAATCCTCCAAGCTCCAAATAAGTAACTCTCTTGTGTTTGCGGCCACATGTAACCCCCATCCAGTTGCAGAGTGGGAATGAGTTATTCCAGGAGGACAAGACAACTCTTTTGTCTTCAGAAACTTGAGACTTGAACGCGAGCAACGCTTGCTTATCACTTTCATCGGTAAAACCATGTGCTTCAAGTAACATGAGACCATTGAAAGCAAGTAAAAGAAATATACTCATGCTTCCCATTTTTTTTTTTTTTCTTTTGTTGGTTTAAAAGCTTTTGGTGCTTCTCATGTTTTGTAGGAAAGTGTATATATAAGAGATGAATCAACTGCAAAATGCCTTAACTTGTGGTGAAAATTAAACTCGAAGCAAGAAATAGCGATAAGAAATATGCTCACAACCAAAGAGAATTGTCCAAAATGGCATAGATTCTTGCCGTCTAGACTCATATGCCGTGTAAGTCAAGTAGTCAACTGTCTAGAAAGACAAAAATACATTTCACGAGTCTTTCAACTTTTTTTAGACGTCATGTGGTGTTGTTAATGAGTTAACCATCAACGACAAAAAAAAAAAATAAATAAAAAAAAAAAAAAAAAAAAAAAAAAACAAAAAAAAAAAACCACTTTTACGTTACATCCGACTGGGATCGTTTATTTACCCCAGGAAAATGCTTATCATTTGTTAAAGCTGTTAACACAAGATTCATATAAAGAATCAAAATCAAGAAAGTTGTTTATTAAACAGGACAAAAATATTATAAAATTATAAGCAAATTAAAAATCTTTGGCCTCACAGTTATAAGGAATATCACTACAAAAATTAGTAATTTATACACAATTCTTATATTCAAAATCTTCATAGACCAGGTAAAAAGTGAATGTAGCAATGCTTCTGACCAAGAATGCCTTGACCGCATAGCTAGACAAAAATATTTGTGAGCTAGCTTGGTCCCGTACGTTAAAGATCCTAATAGCAGGGAACAAAGAAATTAAAAGAAGCAAAACAGTAACACAGAAGATGAAGAAGAGAACCAAGGACTGACTGTAATCGTGTCTCAGAGCTACAATGCAAAGAAATATAAGTAACCAATATAATAAGACTCTTATTTTGGCGAGAGATATATCGTCGAAGAAATGAGGGTTTAGGGTCTAATCGTTCCCCTTTTCTCAAGTTTCTAAGCTAGCCATCTCAACTACTAGTTGTATGTATGGCAAAAGACAACAACTTGAGTTGATGAATCAATTCAAACATCATCAGTTAATCAAGTGGTTTAAGATTAACAACAGAACATATTGATCACTGAAGTCAGAGAAACATTGACTTTTCTTTCATTGAACTCTCTATTTTAGCTTTATAATTACAGTCAAACAAGGTTGGAGCTCAAACATTAAAAGCACAATAGAACCACTCTTATCATACACAATTTCAGGGCACACATAAACATTGACCTTTCTTTCATAAACAATGTCAGAGAAACATTGACCTTTCTTTCATTGAACTCTCTATTTTTTCCAGAAAATAACAGAACAGAACCTTGAAAAGCTTGACAAAAACGCCTTTGTTTTAACCGCTAGACAGAGTCGTCCGTAACCGCTTGGCAACTCTCACTGTAGGGGATTCTCGGCCAGAGGATGTCTTCGGTGTTTGGTTAGCTACACGCTACTAATCAATCGATTATCTCTGTTTTTGTTTTAAAATCACTTTCAGACTTAAAGTTGAAAATATTGTAAAGGCAGACGGTTTTTTTTTGTTTGAATAAATTTAACATTCATTCAAAATAAAAAAAAAAAACGCCTTTGTTTTTAACAAAAGTAAACAAATGCAGGGCAGCAAGTGAACAGAACAGAACACATACGTTCCAAATATAGTGGATTAAAAAAAAACATTCATATTTATTCGAAAACTGAGGGTTACTTCACTTTTTTGAGATTATTTATTATTCCCAGAAAATTTAAAGCTAGAAACAGAAACATTCCATCATGTCTGGAAACAAAACAGAGCATAAACAGAGGAAATAAAAAAACCACAGATTATGAAAAAACAAAATGATATAATTATACAGGTCTCAGATTAAGGCTTTTAAGTGGGTAGGCAAAGTTTGTAGATGATTAACACTTCAACGTCTGTTGGTTTTAAAGAACCTCTCTCTAATTGAGATTAACTCCTTTGCTGCCTCACTCGCTGCCAATCGGTTCACTGGAGATTCCTCACAACACCTTAGTCCCACTTCGAAAATCAATGTCAAGCACTCAGCAACAAGGAAACCGACTCTCAGACCACTGTGAAGAATCGATTTGTCTACAATGTCCAATACTTTTTCTGGCAGCGCCAACTTGGTGTAGTTGTTTAGGGTAAAGTTTCCCCCAAATAACTCATTGGTTGGTCGTTTTCCAGTGAACATTTCCAAAAGGAGAACCCCAAAGCTGTAAACATCACCATGTATTGACGGCTGCCCTCCCATTCCATATTCTACTCCATAATTCACACAGAAAATGACATCAAGATTATTATGCAAAAATATAATACATAAATTTTGTTCAAAGAAAACACATATAACTTCTCTTGTGTGATAGCTTTACCTGGTGCGGCATAGCCAATGGTTCCTCTAACGCCAGCTGAGCTTAGTTGGTTGAAGAAGGACTCTTGGTCGAATTTGAGGAGAAGACGAGCCAGACCAAAGTCACTAACATGGGCAGTTAGATCATCATCTAGAAGGATGTTGCTTGGCTTAACATCACAATGTGCTATAGGCTCATGACAATGAACATGAAGATAGTCCAAAACAGAAGCCACGTCTACAGCAATGTTGAGCCTTTCAATAAGTGTCAAGGTTCTTGAGGGCCTACGAATCTCTTCCATTTCCTCTGGATGCAGCCACATATCCAAGCTTCCATTCGGCATGAATTCATATATGAGAGCTCTGAATTCGTTTCCTTGGAAGTCAATACTCGAGCAAGCTGTCAAAAGTTTCACAAGATTACGATGCTTTATGTCCTTCAAGGATTTACATTCTGCCATAAAGCTCCTCATTGCTCCATGTCTCTTTAAGTTTAGAACTTTCACTGCAACAACTTTGTTCTCAGCAGGAAGCAATGCCTTAAACACAGTACCAAAACTACCTGATCCGACCATATTGCTTGAAGCAAAGCCATTTGTTGCATTTCGAAGATCTCCATAACTTATCGTCTCATGGAAAATATCCAATGTGGAAGGAGTTGTATTATTGGTCTGCTGGTTCTTCTTTCTTTTATTGAACCAACACAAAGAAAATAAAGATACGGACAACAATAAAAGCAAAGCTATGCCTAGGCTTACTCCAATTGCAACTTTCTTTACATGAGAGGAATGCTTTATGTCCAGTGGTGGTGCTTGGACAAGGCATGGCTTTAGTTGAAATTCTCTGATGCCTCCACAGAGATTTTTGTTCCCAGATATTGAAACTTTAGTAGCATTCAAAAAGTTTCCTTCTGATGGCACTCGTCCTTCGAAATTGTTAATGGATAGATTGAGATACTCCAACAGTGAGAAGTTTGCAAAGTATCTAGGTATACTTCCAGAGAGATTATTATTTGACAAATCAACTCTCTGAACACCCATCAAACCACTTACATCTGGAATGGCTCCATTAAAAGAATTTCCTTGTAGATAAATAGCTTCCATCGAGAGACATTTTCCCAAGGTTTGTGGGAGTTGTCCTGATAAGTTATTATTCCCAAGAGACACAGTACAACAAGATTTTGTAGTCTTCCAACATCGTTTGGTAGAGGGCCAGTCAATGAATTACCTCCCATGCTTAGGCGAACGAGGGTCGGGATTTGCATAATTTCCTTAGGTATAGCCCCATTCAACTTATTATACCCAATCCGTAAATCTAATAGGTGCCTACAATTACCTAGACGGAAAGGAACCATTCCTTCAAAACTATTGTTATACAAATATAGTATTTCTAACATAGTGAGGTTGCCTATTGAAGGTGGTATCTCTCCTGACATTCTATTTGAATAAAGAACGATCGCCCCCAAATCTGAAAGCTTCCCAAGAGAGTTTGGGAGCGGTCCCGTCAATAAATTTTGTGCCAACCAAAGTGTTTGGAGTCTGATGAGATTCCCAATGTCACGAGGAATGCTTCCTGATATGAGATTTTTTTGAAGGCTCAAATAGATGACGTTTGCGGACAGATTGACAATTGAAGTAGGCAACTCACCAGCAAGCCTATTGTCACCAACATCTACCTCTTGTAGTTGGGTGCAATTAATCAAAGCGTCAAGAAATTCAAGATCTCCAAAATAGCCACTTCCGAAATAATTAACATCAAGTCCTAGGTGTTGTAAATTTCGTACTTTTCCGAAGCTCGGAGGAATACTTCCTGTCAAACTATTATACTCCATCCTTAACGCTCGAAGATTCGAGATATTTGAAAGTGTGGTTGGAATGCTTCCCGTGATATAATTTTTGCCCATATATATCTCTTGAAGGTTTGGTAGCAAAGTACCAAAATCATGCTTTAGGCTACCCGCGAAACCATTTTCAAATATGTTTAAAAATTCAAGTGAGGATAAATTGTAGATAGCGGGAGGAAAAGCACCTGAGAAATTGTTCGATGGTAATTCAAGCCAGCGATATCATCCAGAATTCTACCTTCTATATTATTAACGCCAAAGACAAGATTTCTGAGAGATGTCAAGTTTCCAAGAGATGAAGGGAGAGTTCCTTTTATGTTGTTCCCACCAAAATTTAAAGTTACAAGTTTTGTCAATGATCCTAGTTCCCAAGGAACCCCTTCTTCAAGATGATTGAAATCCAAATAAAGCTCCAACAATCTAGAGCAGTTAGATAGACTTGTTGGAATCTCTCCTCTAAGAGCATTTGACCTCACAAACAAGTGTCGAAGTCTAAACAAGTTTCCCACCTCTAAAGGGATAGTACCACCAAAAGAGTTATCAGAGAGATTAAGTGATACGAGAAACGAAAGATTACCAATAGATGGTGATATCACTCCGCCTAACTGCAATCCTCCGACGTCCAGACCAGTAACTCTCCCGTGTTTGTGGCCACATCTAACCCCTTTCCAGTTGCAGAGAGGGAAAGAGTGATTCCATGAGGACAAGACAAATCTTTTGCCTTCAGAAACTTGAGACTTGAACTCCAACAACGCTTGTCTATCAGTTTCATCGGTGAAACCACATGCTTCAAGTAACAAGAGAGCACTGAAAGAAAGTATGACAAACAGTTTGATCATGCTTGTTTTAGTTATAAAAGCTTGTGGAGCTTCTTTTGCAGGAAAGTGAATATAAGGGACGACGCAATTGCAAAATGCCTTTAACTTGTGGTGATAATGCAACTTGGAAAATTACATTAATGGTTCCCAACCACATAGAGAAAACTGCAAGATTTTTTCCAGAATCGACTGTGTGCATAAAATGTCTACCAACCTTCTTGCCTGTTCCCACGAAAGTCAAGAAGTCAACTGTCTGAATAGTAAAAACAATGCCCTTGTCTTCACGACTTTGCTGTAGACCTCGTGGATCGGATTTGTGAAGAAATCAACCAACCGACAAAAGTTTTGCTTTCTTGCTTCTCATATTTTTGTAGGACAAAAAACATGCAAATTGTCTGTTCCTTGGGGTGACGTACTGCAACTAAAAAATCGTAATAATCACATAAAACACTTCCAGACTGATCCAAAATGAATTCTATTTCTTCGTTCAGCTTTTTGTAGAGATGGTCAATATAAGAATTGCATTAAAATGAAAAATATTTGCAGCTTACCTCTTAGGAACTGCAAGCGTTGCAGTAATCCATATTCAAGGAGAGCCAGAATCACTCATCTCTGTAGAACACCCGAGTCTGTAAGCACAGGTCAACACAGCCACTAACAACAAAGGTATACTTGAGATAGCAAAAAGATTCTGTAAATGAACCAAAAAAGATATAATGACTTCTTTCATTCCAAACAGTAAAACAACAAATATCATGACAAATATAGAGTGACAGTTATAGAATGAAGCAGTTTATATAGCCCCAACAAGAACTCTCTTGGAAAAAACAACAATGCTCATCCCCATCGACTCTAGCTACAACTGATAAACCATTGCGTATGCATAACACTACTATCTACCCCTTTAGCGACGGCGATCTTCCCTTCTTGAAGAATCCCTATCTTGCCTCGTGGATGTATCCGATCGCCTACTTGAACCTCTTTCCTCCCTGTCGTAATGATCTCTTCTGGATTCCGCCTTCGGTTTCTCCCAATCATCTGTTCTGGATCTCTTGTCCTCCCTTACATAATCAACATCAGCATCGTGTCTTCTAGATTGTGAATCATCATGCCGTCCTGATCTCTTTTGTTCCCTCCTATCATACCTTGGCTCCCTATCCTCCCTTTCCATTCTTTCTCTTTCTTTAGGGCGACCATACGAAGCATCTCCTCCATGACCCTTTTCTATGTAACCTTTCTCTTCCGCATCAGGTTTGAAATCTCCTCGCTGGCCAAAACTTGTACCACCCTTTCTGGCACCATTAAACTTGTCATGATCCCACTTGGAACTTCTATCCTCTTCATGACCCCAACCAGTATTTGCAGCTCTCTGTCAGGGTTCAAGAAAATAAATATTAACTTCTATCAAGTATTAATCATAAACCATATGTTGAAAGAATAAGTTGTACAACAATATCATCCAAATAAATTAGCTTCCTTACTTTTTCATCATGGGAAAATTTGCAAGAATCACCACGAGTACACTCTCCTCTCTGAAAAGCTCTGCATACACCACGAGCCTCTCTGTTCTGCCGTTGCGTCTCTTCATCCTCTTCTTCTCGCTTAGTGTATTTGCCACAATGATTCACCTTAATGGTCCGCCCCAACAACTGAGCTCCATTCAAATTATCTGCAATCACAAAACAGAATCCAATTACAACACCTATAAAAAGGAAGAGTAAAATCCACAAGATGAAACCAAATAATGCAAGAGTCATGACACTAACCAACAGCAAGAATGGTACTTCTCTGATCTTCATACGCAAGAAACGCAAAACCCCTAGATTTACCAGTTGCCTTGTCTCGAACAAGATTGACATCAACAATTTCACCATATCTACAAAACAAATAAGGCATAAGAAGAACTTTAAAAAAAACCCCATTTGGAAAAATTGAAACTTGAGAAACGCAAACAAACTAAACTTACTGTGAGAAGATGGCGAGGATATCACCTTCCGTGAGATCGAACGGTAGCAATCCGGCGTAGACATAAGCAGAATTTTTGAACTCAGCGTGCCATGAAGCTTCGCTAGAGATCCCTAAATCTGATTCCTTAGCGTTTCTACTCTGTATTAGCTTCACCTGCGTCAATGGATTCATCCTTTCAAAATCTCTCTCTGCGGTTTCGTGGCCGAGCAAGTTGAAGGAACCCTAAATCTTAAGAATTCGAGATCGAGCGAGATTAGCTGAGCGGGTCGGGTTTTCTTATGACCCGAGCTCTTACTAAGCAACCGACCCAGATTAAGGCCCAGTTATTTTATCTGGGCCGAGCAGATCTTGTTTATTTTGTGGTACATATTGTTTGTATACTTATTTGTCAAATTAGGTTTTGCTTAGGCTAGTTAAAAGGGTTTATTATTTTTAGGGTTTGTAAAGAAACAAAAGTGAAGACTATTGTTATTGGATTCTTGGTTATAAACTATAAAGGGAAAATACTTGGGATTACCACTAGGGGTGAACCTCTTCATTCACTCACTTATAAAATAAGGAAATAAAATCTGTATACATTATTATATAATTAAAAACTTAAACCGTTTTTTTATAAACCTAAACCGATATGTAATTTCATTCTATTGTAAAATCTAAACTCTAACTATCTCATTTGTAAACCCAAACCGATATATAATTTCGTTCTAATTGTAAAGTCAAAACCCTAACTATCTCATTTGTAAACCTAAACCGACATATAATTTCATTCTAATTGTAAAATCTAAACCCTAATCACCTCATTTGTAAACCCAAACCGACATATAATTTTGTTCTTATTGTAAAATCTAAACCCTAACCACCTTATTTGTAAACTCAAACCGATATATAATTTCAGTTTAATTGTAAAATCTAAACTCTAATTCTCATTTATCAACCCAAACCGATATATATTCTCGTTTAATTATAAAATATAAACAAAGTCAATATTTAACTTGCCTTAAATAAAAGTATACAAAATTTGTTTCCTTAATTTGTTTTGTTTTTAAATTTAATTTTGATTTATTTTTTAAATAAAATATTAGATAAAACATTCTGATTGGTTGAGAGGAGAGGGGGTGAATACAAAAGTTCAACCCTTAGGGGTGAACCTTATTTTTTCATTATAAAGAATGTTGAAGACTTCAACAAAATCATCAAAAAGTGAGTATTTTATAGTATTGTTGATTAGTTTTCTAAAATTTTGTAAATTAATCCAAACAATATCTGTATTTTTATAATATTTTATATGGTTTTATTTTGTAAAGAAAATGTGTAAAATCATGAACCAATAACATAATAATTGAATTCATTAATGATCCTAGATTCTTTTGTTTTAATTGAATAACACAAAATTTTAATTGGCTTAATAAAAGTCTAATCCAATAAACCAAATTTGTTAAGATTTTAAATGACTTTTTACAAATAACACTAAAAACAAAATATTAATTTAATAACAACAGATTCTACCCAACAGACAACACCGTATAAAGTCTTAAAACTCTATTAAAATATCAAACCAATAATCCCATAAAGTTTCCTACTTACATGAATAATTTGGTTATAAAAATTTTGAGAAGACGAGTGAAATTGTGTATTCTCGGCTACTGTGTATCCACCAGAAGAAGAAAGGTAAGCGAAGAATGTTAAAGCGAGTAGTCGCCTTCGTCTACTCTGTATTAGCTTCACCTGCGTCAATGGATCCGACACCGATCTGCATTCCTCTTGAGCTCCAGATTGAGATACTCTTAAGATTGCCTGTGAAGTCTCTATTGAGATTTCGATGTGTGTCCAAGCTTTGGTCCTTATCATCACCAGCCAAGATTTCCAAAAACGGCATTTGACTATTGCTTCTTCCTCATCTCCTCGTCTTCTCATTGCTTTTGAAGACTTCTACGGAGAAAAACTCATGTTAGTCTCCTCTCCTAACCCAAACACATCTTTGTCTTCCTCTTCTTCTTCATGTTGTGTATCTTACGAAGATTTGAGACGACTCAATATGAAAGGGAAAAAGGTGTATAATGCGGGTCAGGGTTTGATTTGCGTTGGAGGTTTTAAAAATGTTGCGATTTGTAATCCCAGCAGGAGACAGGTGCATATTTTTCCCGACTTCGAATTCAAAGAGTATCCACAAGTTTTTCCACGCCCCATGTACATGTTTGGGTACGATCCTGTTGGAGATCAGTATAAAGTGCTTGCCGTTGATGATTTGCCTAGGAGATTGGAGCATAAGGTTATTGTATTGGGAGGAGAAAGAGCTTGGAGAGAGGCTCCGTGTATCACCTGTCCTCATATTATTCAAACCCGGGGGATGTATATGAACGGAACACTGTACTACGGGGCTGCCTTGAAGGACAGTTATTCCCCGGATAGTAATTCTATAATTGTGAGTTTTGATGTTAGGCTTGAAACGTTTAACGTCATCAATGTACCAAGCAGACTTATACCAATGGGTTATGAGAATATGTGGCGTGCTGATAAGTGGGCTATTACAGTTACAGATAAAACTCTGATCAACTACAGAGGTAAAATTGGTGTGGTTGAGAAACCTCGTAAGGGTAGTTTTCGAATGTGGGTTGTGGAAGATGCTGAGAAAGAAGAATGGTCCATGAACACGTTTCATTTGCCCCAGTCAGCTGCTGGTGATGACTTTAACGTCATGGATACCTTTTATAACGGCGAGATTTGTCTAGTTCGAAAAGAATTGTCGGATCCGTTTCGTCTTTTCTTTTACAATTTGGATAGGAAAAGCATGAGACGTGTCACAATTGAAAGATTACCTATGTCCGAGCTTAAGCGACTCAGTGACATTTCTGTGACTGTTTCCGATTACTACGAGAGCTTAATGTTCTTAGAAAATGTTCTTAGAAAACGTTCTTAGAAAATGATCTTACAAACATGCAGTTTATTTAAGGTTTTTCTTTATATATGCTTATCTAATTATAGAACTTAATAAAAACTAAGCACCATTATTTAAAGATTCCAGCTTAAAAATCATGCTCGACCTGATCTTTTTGACTCTCCAAAAATTGACAGAAATAAAATTTAAGGAAACTTCAACATGTTTTTGGATGATCATGCAGCTTCTTCTCTTTTTATTAATAGTGTTAAAGAAGAGAGGTCTCTCACTGATATTGCAGATAAATATCATAACTATATTTCCTATGTACCTTAAAGAAGAGCTGAAACAAGAACAGAGAGTGTAGATTTGTGAGTAAAAGCCACTTCTTGAAGAAGTGGTTTTTAGATTCAGACATGAATGTACAATAGAAATAAAAGAGTTTGGGAACCAAAAGCCAGATGCAGATAAAAAGAAAAGCAAGTAGAAATGGACTTCCCCCGGAAATGGTTACTATATTTAATTACTACTTTACTCTAAAACATTATATTTACATTCAGATAAAGTTTTACCAGAACCGGTTCTTCTTCTTCTTAACTTCACTTGACATGGCAATCGTAAGGAGAAGATGCAAACACTTGATCTGGAACCACTAGAGGTAGCTTCTCTACGTACATAAACAGCCTTTTCTTATTCTCCCGCGCAATTGTATACATATTGACCGTATCTGATTTCTCCATCAACATCCACAAGTCTCCTGAGTTTACTCTCTTAAGACTGTCCCGGCAAAAAGGGCATGACTCTGACCTCCCATGCCTGCAAGATCAACATCCAGTTATGACTGAATCATCGGTTATGCGCAGAAGGAGATAGATACCGTTTTAGGAATTGATGACTTACCAATCGCGGTAACACTTGATGCATAAAGAATGTGTACAATTGGGGAGAACAACCATGTTGTTCATCTCCATGCAAATCCCACATTCTTCTTCTCTCTCGATGTCAATCTCCGAGAGCTTGACCTTTTCAGTCTCATCTTTGTTTCTGTACCGTATCTTACAGACCTCTTTCTGTTTGCGATCATCAAGGTCCGTGATACCCCTTTCTAGTTGTAATAGCGATGGAAATATCACAGCTGTTTCACAATACAGAAGAAAAAAAACCCCATAAGCATTACGAATAACTATCAACTTATTACCAAACAACTTGAATCTGAGCATTACCATAGAAATCTTTAATACTTGTTTTCCTCTCGTAAACCGACATTGTGGTTTTCCCATCCGCATAGGTCTGATTCAGTTGAACAGATTAATCCAACAATTACAAGAAAAGGTTTTGAAAAATGCAGTGGAAGAGAAAGAAGTGAAGAATATACCATGTAAATGAGAACTCTGAGCAAACCGAGGGCACCAGCAAGGTGGCAATCAGTCCACTGAACAAGGAAAAGTAAAAACTGGGCAGCAGGGTTGTAAGACAGTCTCATTTGAACACGCGCACCATCCTTCTCCCGAGGGTAATCTAAAGCTCTGTTATTCATAGAGAGAAAACAAAATGACATAGTTTATAATCACCATAACGAAAAAATTTGATAAAAAGCACAAACATAACAAGACTCTCTATTCGATGTATTGATACTGATACGATCGCAGGCATAAACATCAGAACAGATTGAACAATGCACGCAACCAAAAATGGAACTTGTCTAATCCAGCTAGATCAGCCCTCGGATACAATATAAACCACTTGATCATAGTACACATTCAAGGGTCAAAGTATTGATAGAATCAAGCATACTCAGATGTAATAAGTTGTTTTCAAATAACCAGCAGAAGAGATTGATTACCAAACTCACCAAAACATTCACTTTTCAGACATAGAGGTTCCTAACTCAGCTATATTACCATCAGAAACCAAATAAAATAAAGGTCTTAGCTTTAGATTACTTTTGATCATTGCAAACAAACACAATTTCCACCGACACCAAAAAAAAAACATCATCAACCAAAGACTTGGTTCAATTTCAAGAGTCAACACTCTTCAAAACTGTTTTTAGGATAAGACTCCTTAAAAATGACTTCATCACTCTTAAGTCGTTGGATCACTTAATTTACATGGGGCTCTGTTCAGAACCAGATTAAACCCTAAATTCAGTACCCAAAAAAAAAAAAAACAATCCGTACAAATTCCAAACTCTTCTGTACCACAAGAAAAAAATTCAGAAAACACACTTTGTTGTGGTCCTAGAAAAGAAAATAAGCTCAGCTAGAAACTTTTATTNAAAAAAAAAAAAAAAAAAAAAAAAATCGAAACTTTGAATACAAAAACAGAGAAAAATCAAAAATTGCAAAAAGGGGTTTTTAGAATTGAGAGGCTTACACAGTGTTAGCGTGTTGGATATCAGCTTCAAGAGCTTTCAGAGAATCCTTGAACGAAACTTTTGCCATTAAAACCCAATTCTCATCAAACAAACGAAACAGAGCAATCAAAACTAAATAAAAAAAAGTATCAAAAGCGAGAAGAAGAAGATGAAGCAAAGGAAATCAAAGTTTGATGCTTTTTCCTTTTTTAGTTTTTAGCAATTAGAAAAGATATTTCACCCAAATTCGATGAGCAAAAGAGATGAGAGAGAAGAATGGTATTTTCGTAAATTTGTGATATAGACAATGGTGTTTTGGTAAACTGGAACATAGAGATAAATCTCAGTTACGATTCTCGAAGTAGCTTTATCGAAAAAAGACGCTGAAGTGGGTTTCGAGATTGACTATTTTACCCTTTGTTCGGCTAATGGTAAGAGAGAGACACATACAAAAAAAAATATCGTGAGGGAAATAATCTTGTGTTTAAGGCGTAGGTGTAGGTTTTGTGGTATGCAATTGTATTTTGATACGTGGAGGATAAGGTTCTAAAGTATCTGCTTTATTATTAAGGATTACAAATCATTTGTCATATCCTTTAATTATCAAAAGTCAATCAACCCACTTGTTTGTAGTTTATGGTATTAAACATTGAATACATTACTATAAAACAGATTTGTGGGTAAATGACAATTATTTATATTGGAGTATAAGAAAACAATAAAGGAAAATGATTATTTTATACTAATATTAAGATATCAGAGTTTATATAATTCAACTAGATTATACTTTTAAAAAATATATACATACAGTATAGTGTTTTTTGTGCTGTTGACTATATAATTTTACAAATAATATTTTGGTAGCTAAGAAATTTTTTTAATCAGTTATTAAATATTATGTTATTGTTATTGATTTAAATGTATGATTTTCTGTCATATTTATTTTATCCAATAAAGTTTAGACAAATTTATATAGAACACAATATTTGTAATCACACAATTAGTCATTTTCAAACAACTAAAATATGCACAATTGAATGTCAGAGATTCAAGTGGTTTAATGAATGGGAGGTCTCAAGTCCAAAAATTATAGATCTTAAGACTAAAATTTATTGGGTGACCACAACAAAAAATCACTTGAAAAATTAAAATGTACACAAAGAAAAAGAAGCAAATAATTGATAAAAAAAAAAGTAAAACAAAAAAAAAATAAATGAAAATTTTCAATCTCTTTATAACACAAATTAAAGAGTCAGGTCATGTTCGCATTCTTGTCGCTGCATCCAGCGACAGCGACCAGCGACAGATTTCAGCGACAACATATGTTGTTCGTTTGTCTTAGCAACTGTAGCGACTATCACTAGAAAGTAGAAATTGTCGCTAAATTGTTCGTTTGCCTGTCGCTGCGACTAAATACCACATATTTTAAAAAAAAATTAATAAAACTTAAGTTTTGATAATTTATATTTTTATTTTTAAAAAAATTACATATAGCCATGAAAATAAATTAAAAAGAAGCTGAGGCAAAGACATTTTCTCTTGAAGNCCCAATGACTGGAATAAACTAGTACCATAGATTATTAGCTATGGACTACTCCTTAAGCTAGAGGAGACTTGTTTGTCTGGGATAAATTGTCATTCTAGACCCGATTGGAAAGATTGAATTGAAAGCAAGAACATAGACCTGACGAGAAAGACCCACATTTTGAATATTAACTTATGATAATCAAAGGGAGTCGTGGTTACGGGTAAGGTTAGGAAGGGCGGGAAGGACTTTCTTACTAGAAGAGGATGGTAAGCCATATGTGAAGCTGAGGCAAAGACATTTTCTCTTGAAAATTTAGCGGAAATCAAAGTCTAAAGTGCCTTACTGCGCGAAAACGCATATTTGACTCTCTGGCCAAGTCTGGAGATAGACCAGGAAAGACATCTTCAAACCTGCCACATATTTACATATTGTAAAATAATTAATTTGAATTTTATTTGTAATTTATTCATTTTAATATTATTAAAAAAAAGCAAAAAAAAAGAAATAAATGAAAATTTCCAATCTCTTTATAACACAAATTAAAGAGTCAATGGTTACAAAACAAATTCATAAACACAAACAGTTCTAGAATCATATTTTTATTGGAGCTTGAAATCATGACTAACATCGTTTTATTTTATGGGTGGAGCGCATCCATCTCTTCCTTGAACTTTGCCATCGCGTCCCTAGGAAGTGTTATAAGCATTTGAACACCACCACTCTTCCCTGGAACCGCTTTAGATGACGGCAACAAAATACATAGAAAGGCTAGTGTCATCGGTACCAAAGGTATAATGTTCACTAAACTTCCCCAAACGTCTTGATGCATCCCGAGATGACGCCAATCAGTCATCATCATGATTTCTCCTCCGCAAATCTCCTTGGATGCCAACTTCAGCTTCATCGTATTCTCCATCTCTCTAAGTTGCTCCCACAAGTAACAATTCTCGACCGCTTCTCTCTTCGCATCTTTTATGAGCTTCACAAGGCGAGACATCGGCGTTTCGCTCAGCTCTTTCGCTGTCAATGCCACGAAGGCAATGACGAAAGCATTTCCGTAGTAGCCTTTAGGTAATGGTGGATCCATAGTGTTGCGGATACCGACAGATATCATCAAAACCGTAGTCTTGTCGGGATTTAGTTTCATGGCTCGACATCTTGCTCTCCAAACGTAAGCCGCAAGAACCTCCACCGTCGTGATCACCATGTTCTTCTTAATCTTCTTATTGGTAAGGTCGTTCTCAGCTTCCATGATTATGTTCTTGAATTTAGTGATGTCTTCGGATGTAATGTTCAGAGTTTCACGGACCATGTCTTCGGTTGGTGTATCGGATGAAGAAGCTTTCTCCAAATAAACGAGTTTTGGATTTTTGTCGTCGCTGCCGATATTGCCTAAATTCACCCCTGTTAAAATTTTCACATGGATATGTATAATAGATTAATGATCTAATTAATCAAAATTTTGGACCAGACTAAAATCAAATAGAGATATATAAGAAAACGATCCAAAACATAGAAAAAAATATCTAGCAATGTTTGTAACAGATTTATTGATTTTTCATATTTTGTAATAGTTTTTCTTGAAATTTTAAAAATATATATGTGAAATATATTGACTCAGTAATATAACTATAAAATTTCTAGAAACGCTATAAGTATATATATATATACTAATTTTTTTTAGGCTAAGTACACGTAGAGAAAAACATCTGTTTAGTAAGATATTACATAAAAATTTCCTTGATTTAAAAAATAATTTAAGAAGCTCGTTAAGGGTAAACATGGAATATGAAAATACTTATATATATGTACTCAAACAACCTTTGCAATTAACGGGCAACTCTAGCAACCAAGAAACATTATGTACAAAGAAGATTTAAAAAAAAAAACAAAAAAAAAAAAGAGATCAAAATAAATGTAAATCTGAATGAGCAGAAAAATTAATTTAATAAGCATTTAAATTTAAAAATTTATACATAATTTAATTTGGACTTTTAGTCCAACCGTTTAATTATATTAGATATAATATATTTAAGATTCTAAACATTTACACTATAAAATTAATATCACGAGACATGGTTATATAGTGAAATGAATTTGGATCGATATTAATATGAATTTTGAATATTATTAAACTGGTATTACACAACGTATAATCATCATCACTATTTTGTTAATACCGTTAATAAAAATATTAGATATATTAAATTAAGTTGATTAAATTTTAACTATATAATTTTTTTTTATATAATAATCTTAAGAATAATAATAATTGTTTTGTCATCGGATATATAAAATCCTACTATATTACTCGCCCACTTTAATTTGTTACCAAATGGAAAAGATCTATGAAGCTTAACGTCTGAAAGCATAAAGCGAGATGGTTGTGTTAATTTCTTACATACCACTAATTTGGCTAGACGTGAGCCTGTCTCTGTCCCACACGGGGATGACCGTGGGTTGGATTTTCCCGGAGGCCAGCTCAAGTAGGGCTTGTGAAAACTGAGTCATTCCAACACCATCACAAACGGTGTGAGAATAAGTCATTCCAATAGTCATTCCTCCACATGCGAACTTAGTGACCTGTAGAGCCAGAGGATTGTACCCAGAATTACAACCATTCAAAGTATCGTGTGAAGGTACAAGTTGGTGGTAGGCTCCGTCCAAGTGATTAGCACTCTCCAAGTAACTGAGAGAAGAGAGAGTGCACAAGGCTGTTGCCTTTATAAAGGGGACTCCATCGCCCGCTTTACAGTTTAATTGGAGTCTCTGGTCGTTGGTCCGCCGGTGAAGTTTGCCTGCGAGAGGGTAGTAATAGACAAGGGTATTAGAGAGGGCAAGTTGAAGTAAAGAAGCCGGATGGTGGTCGGCGTGATCTTGGACGTAGGAGTTTGGGGAGAAGACGCATATGATTTCGAGGATGAGTTCGTTGTTAGGATCATTGTCAATGGTAGAGAGAGACAAATTGACATCAGGTGTTGGCTTTGAGGGTTTCACAAGAACCACTTCTAATCTCTCAACGACAAAGGGACATGAATTGTCTCTGCTTGTCATGTTTGTGTCTGTGTGTGTATAATTGAGTAGTGCTCTTATCTTAGCTATTTTTTATATAAGCATGTTTTGTGAATTTAAAACCAATTCAAACTTTTAACGAAAGTTGTTAACATTTAATATCAATACTGCTAGCTAATATTAGTAAGCCACTCGATGTGTATAAGTATAATGCTCTACCACTAACCCATTTTCTCTATCTAAGCACGACCTATTCAGTATTTGCTCGGTTCCTATTTTTCTCTTTCCTGGACTCTTTCTAATTTTGCCATGGTGGCTGTAAAGTAAACGAGACGGTTATTATACAAACATTTAACAAAAATATATATACTAATATATGTACGCATGAGTCTAAGTAGTAGAGATCCTCCACATTGAAGATGGCCAGATGACAAATGGGAGATAGAAACTACAAATCATGTGACTTATTATATATGGCTTCAATGGGTTAACCTCTTATTTTTCAAAGTATAAAAATAGGGAACTTTACTAGAATGGCTTAGAAAAGCTAAAAAAAGACTAGAATGTCATTTTATTTATCAAAATTTTAAATGACAACTGAACCCTTTGAAAGGTGTGTGAGGAAAAAAAAAATAACAAGTATGCCATTAAAAAGTCATGCCATGTATATGCTTCTGACACAACTGTTCGAAGTTTTTGGGGGGAAAAATTCCCGCTCAAATAATCGAAATGACGATAGACATATAATTTTCAATAGAGTTATATAAATTTTGGCAGACTTATTGGATAGAGTTTGATAATTAAGTAGATTAAATTGGTAGAGATAGAATAGTGATGGCAGAGATAAATTTACTTGACGGAGTTATGGTTAGCGGTAGATATATTGGGTAGATTTATTATAATGATGATAGAATTAATATTTTTTGATAGAGATATTAGTATAATGGTGACAGATATATTATGTTTTTGTCGGGTGGCAGATTTGTTTGACAGATTTATGTACTCTTTATGGTAGATATATAGACGGAGATAGATTTATATGACAGATATAGTTATACGCGATGGTAGATATGTCCATATTGATAGACATAACTGAAAGCGATAGAGTTATAAGTTAATGTAGTGGTAGACATATTTGTTACTGAAATAACAAAAGTTAAGTAGAGTTAAGCATATAGATGTGATAGAGTTATTTAATTTATGACAGATTTATACTATTGATGTTTTAGGTCAAAATAAAGCATTTTGGAATATGCTGTGTTTTTTTTATTGGTTTATATACTATTTTAATTGATAATAATACTTAAAGACAACGTAGTGCAGTTCTTAAAGTCTTTTAAATGTGTATCATGACTATGGTTCGAAGCTTAGCGGTTGCCAAACATTGATTTTTATAGCGAATTTTGACTTGGTCGTAGCGACTAACCTCTGCCTCCTCACCGCCGTCACTATCCTCCAAAACCAGTTCAAACCAGATGGTACACATCAAAGCAGATTATTAAAAAATAACATTTTAGATCTTTTTTAATGTCAATTACATATCAAAGCAGATTCATGGCTTTGGATCTTTGTTGACGTCAATTACTATCCCCACTTCCGGCAAGAAAGATTTAAACTCATGAATCCACAACTGTTTCCAACTTTTTTTTTGCCAATTAAATCCGAGATCGAAGCATTTTTAAGTCGGTAAAATGGTGAATCTTTTGTAGAGGTTTAACAACATTTTCTACGGAATCTTGGGCCAATATAATCTAACAAAACAACACAGATCCGGATCCAAGAACTTACCAGATCTTGCCTAGATCTGAAAGTTAGTTCGAGTGGAGGAGACAATAGTAGAAACAAAAGCCCTCTAAATTTCAGATCTTTAAATTTAAACAAAATAAATTTGCACAAAGATCCATCGGAGATGAAAACAAGACAAAGCCAACCACCGATGTCGGAAAAATAGCTGGCCATCAATGTTAATGGAACGAAGATCCACCGTAGACAAAGCAAGAAAAAACTGATTTTTTACCTTTTATTTGTTATTTATTTATTTTTCAATTGTAATGGCATGATAGTAAATAACGAAAAAACAAAATGCTCTATAGTCTTTTTCCAACTTATATGTGTTATTTGAGTAAAAGTTTGGTTGGATGTGTTATTTGAGTAAATGCACAACTTTTATGTGTTGTTTGAGTAATTTTCTCATAAAAATATGTGTTCATTAACGGAGTTAAGAATTTTGTATCAAACAAACTTTAGTTAAAAATTGAGTTAAAAAAAAAACTGTGTTCATTCAGTTGATTTAAAAATTTGTGTTCATTTAGATAAGTTTTTTTTAAAGTTTTAATTAGGTTCAAATTGTTTGGATCATACTTAAGAGGGAGTATTAAATTTGATATTTTAGAAGATTTGATTGGACTTAAATATATTAGAATTTTGAGAGTTTTGAGAGATTTGAGTGAACTTTTAAAAGATTTGATTATTTGTTAGATTTTTTTATTAAAAAGAAATAAAATATGATTCTGTGAGATTTTGTTGATAAAAAACTTTTGGATGATTTTAAAGTGTTTTGATATGTTTAAATTTATCCTAGAACTACTCACTCGAATTAAGAGATCATTGTAGTACATATTGGTCAAATTCCACAATGACTCAAGTTGACATAATAGATTAATTAAGGGGGATGTATTCAACTTGACAGTTAAAGTGATTTGTGTAAAAGTTACAAATCTTATGTTATTCAATCATGAATTTTTAAAAATCTCCTGAAATCCACTGTTATTGAACTGATGATTTAAAAATCTACTTTAAAATCCACTATTATTCAAAACAGTTTGTGGATTTGGATTTGGAAAAACGATCTGTGTCCCCCCAGGAACTTTCATATAGCACCACATCCACCCAGTTTTTAAACTTCGATCTCTGTCCCCCCAAATTGTAAGTTTCAGTCCAGTATCCCCCTAATTGTAAAGTTTGAAACTTCTGTCCACACATTATGCTAAAATCGTGGTTTATCATTGGTTTACTGTTCCGGAAAATACATTAACCGTGTGCCAACAAAATTAAACTAGATTAACCCAGAAATCGACCCAAATTGACCTGGTTCAACCCGTTAAACAATACCCATTTATCCTAAAATCCCCAAAACATAAAAATCCCCAAATCGAAGAACCCTAGAAACGAAAAGATCTCAATTTCCATGGATTCGAATGAGCTGGAGACGAATGCGATAATCGTTCATGACGAGGCTACTGCTACTGCTACTGGGTCTGTTCCGCCAGAGGAAGGAGGAGAAGGTCCGATCCAAGACGATGAACCCGACGATGAAGATCCAAGAGAGCGAGACGCCTTTGACATCGAGAAAGCTGTACTGGAGTTTGTAGACGAACCATCGATCGTTCATGATGAGTATCTGGACAGTTCAAGTGACAAGATGACAAGAAACATATCAATTTGGTTTCTCATTAGACATAAAAGAGGACACAACAAGAACATAACACTACCAACAACAACACAATACATAACAAACCAAACAACTACAAGCCAATACATAACAAAACCAACAACTACAAGCCAATCAAACTATCATTTTACTCAAACCAATCATAATCATACAACCTACAATTACAACAATCATTATTTTCTTCAGACTTGATTTGGTTTCCAACAGTTCTTCTTCTACCCTCTCAAAAATCTCTTTCTCTAGCTTCATTTGCATCCTCTCAAAAACAATCTTTTGGTGATCTATAGTCTCTATTGTAATCTGGGACACTGTTTGTTCAAGTACAGTCGTTCTGACAGCCAATCTCTCAATCTCATCCAACAATGCTTCGTCAACCCACTTGAAATTGTGGTTATCATCAATGAGCTACAAAGCACAGAGAATTAGAGTGAAATTTTTCAAAAAAAATCCAAAATTCAAACACAATACCTTAAGTGATGCAGCATAACCACACCGATAGTAACGGCGGTATGGATTGGCAGCGGACTTTGAAATCAACGCCACGATACTAGCTCCACACCAACATGTCTTCGGTACACCCACAACTCTTCTTCTCTGTTGGACATTGGATGTTGCACTCGTAGCTCCAGATGAATTGCTCATATCCAAGCTCAGCTGTTGAAAATATAAATAAAAAATATCGATGAAGAGAGCAAAATTAAAACTAGGGTTCTAAATTTTTTAATTTAGGGATTCTTCACACTGAGTATTTATTTCGGGTTGTGAATAACTCTAATCGGGTCACAATTTGGTTTATTGTATTCGGTTGTTGGTTTCGCATTGGTTTTATGTCATCAAACGCGTAAACCAATGATAAACCACGATTTTAGCATAATGTGTGGACAGAAGTTTCGAAATTTACAATTAGGGGGATACTAGACTGAAACTTACAAATTGGGGGGACCACTACAAGAAAAATGAACATTTATAGCACGGGATTTTCGCTATAATATGTTATTAATAACGTTTTACTAACTGCTGTGTCATCCGGAGCTGTGGTAGAGGTTACCCCTACCATAGCACATTTCTAATGCAATGATATATTAGATAACATAACGTTTTCTGTACGCTGTTAATTATTATACTATAGCAATATATTTTTGGGTAATGTTTTTTT
>NC_025693.1:16937542-16938658 GCF_000633955.1 Camelina sativa
AGTTTCTACCCGTCAATAGACAACCAATTTATCAATTGGCCAAGCGATAGGTGAACCAAGTGCATCTCTCATAAACTCGATCTCATCTGATGTCTTCCAGACTGCTGCATCATCTACCTTCACTTTTTCAATCCAAACACTAGCAGCATTAGGACCCAATGTAACAGAGTGGACCTTATGCTCCGGGTCAGTTTTATGAACACGTCCCTCAGCAACAATCCGCTTCTTTCCGCTAATATCCATCAGCTTACACTTCTGATTTTCCTTCATACCTCCACCTATGTTTTTCCTCTGACATGTTTACAATATAAACCATTTAATAAAGAGAGAATACTAACTATAATAAATTCAAAACATGTATTGTTATTTACCGGAGATCTCCGAAGAGGGGACTGTGAAGTCAAATCAATTTCAGTTGCAGGAGATTTTGATCCTTTTGTTAGAGACTTCTCTCCTGATTTAGGATCTGCTGCAGATGATTTCTCCTTTGATGTTGCTGCAGATTTTTGACATGATGCTGTAGACTTCGTCTTTGTTGCTGCAGATTTTGAACATGTTGCTGTAGTTGTATCAATATGGGACTTCTCACCTGTTTCTGTAGATTTCTGACATGCTCCATCTGTGTTGGTGTTTTCAAATACAATTTTGCAATAAGGCCATGCAACAAAAGATNGTATGAAATTTAAAATGTCTTAGGGTACATGTATAAATTGGCCCTCCTTATTTGTACAGGTAGCAATTCGCACTTTCGGAGTGTGTACGGGTATGAAATGGCCCTTTTCCCCTCCATTCACCAATGCCTTTGGATCTTCTGAATGAACACGTCCTTCAGCAACGACTACATCATCATTCGACAAATCGAGTAGTTTGCATTTGTTCAATGAATCTTTCTTTGTACCCTGTCAAACACATTGTGTCAATAACCTAACTATGTTAACTGATACTAATCAAGTCATGACAAAGTAAAGAAAACCTTTACCAGTGTTGCAATATCATCTTGCTGCAGCTCCTGTTCTAGATTAACACACTTGTTGGCTGGCCAGGCAATCATATGCCCAACAGACAACAGTCATTGACGCATGCATGAATCTTCTGGTAACCCATGTCAAATGATTT
>NC_025693.1:16938718-16941534 GCF_000633955.1 Camelina sativa
ACTAGGTGCTACGAAAGATCTCCATATAATGACAAAGATTTTATGCTATGATATATCTTATCATCTCATTTTTTTCTCAATTTTATTATTTAACAAGTATTTTGTAGTGCTATAATATATGTTGATACGATAGCTTATGAGTTTTGCCATACTTAATTTATTAATAGCTACACATATGCTGTAATATAGGTTTTGAGAGCTAATTTTTAGCGCTATAATATATAAAGATAACGTTTTTTTTTTGCTGTCATATGTATTTTAATATAGCTATCTATTATTATAATTTGCATAATATAATTAATACACAAGTCTGAATCCAAAATACCATATAACATAAGTCTGAAACCATAAAATTAACATGTCTGAATCCAAAAGAAGCAACATAAGTCTGAAACCAATATAGCATAAAACATAAGTCTGAATCCAAAACACATAGTTCTTTAACATATTCTTAAACTAAACAAAAGTAGCTAGTTAGACTAGCTGGACCAAAGTTGCTTCACTCCCTGCAAAGAAAATTTCTTTCATCATTAGTTTTGTAATAACATCTGCATAACATGTATACTCAACTCACAATCATCAATTTCTAACACTTACCTCAGTTTCTACCCGTCAATAGACAACCAATTTATCAATTGGCCAAGCGATAGGTGAACCAAGTGCATCTCTCATAAACTCGATCTCATCTGATGTCTTCCAGACTGCTGCATCATCTACCTTCACTTTTTCAATCCAAACACTAGCAGCATTAGGACCCAATGTAACAGAGTGGACCTTATGCTCCGGGTCAGTTTTATGAACACGTCCCTCAGCAACAATCCGCTTCTTTCCGCTAATATCCATCAGCTTACACTTCTGATTTTCCTTCATACCTCCACCTATGTTTTTCCTCTGACATGTTTACAATATAAACCATTTAATAAAGAGAGAATACTAACTATAATAAATTCAAAACATGTATTGTTATTTACCGGAGATCTCCGAAGAGGGGACTGTGAAGTTAAATCAATTTCAGTTGCAGGAGATTTTGATCCTTTTGTTAGAGACTTCTCTCCTGATTTAGGATCTGCTGCAGATGATTTCTCCTTTGATGTTGCTGCAGATTTTTGACATGATGCTGTAGACTTCGTCTTTGTTGCTGCAGATTTTGAACATGTTGCTGTAGTTGTATCAATATGGGACTTCTCACCTGTTTCTGTAGATTTCTGACATGCTCCATCTGTGTTGGTGTTTTCAAATACAATTTTGCAATAAAGCCATGCAACAAAAGACAGTAAACAGTCCTCAAGGTATGTCACTTCCATCGTAGGCCTCCATATAAATGTCTCGGACTGATGCACCTCATCAACAAATACTTTAACAGCCTTTGGTCCGATTGGAACTCCATTCACCGGGAAAAGGGCCATTTCATACCCGTACACACTTCGAAAGTGCGAATTACTACCTGTACAAATAAGGAGTGCCAATTTATACATGTACCCTAAGAAATTTCAAATTTCATACCTATACTCACAAAATTGAGCCAATTTCACAGTCCACGTTAACGGAATTAAGTCAACCATTAGAGATGCTGACTCAGAGTCCACGTAAAATGCAAAAACGACGTCGTTTTGTTTTCTTCGAAAAAAAATTGTGGAATAACAACACACTAGAGGTTCGAAACCACAACCTCTTCCGTATTTAGCATAGGACTTAACCAGTTTATCCCACAACAATTCTCAAAAGAAACATACAAACTTATTAATATAAACCTAAGGTAGCATCCATCAAAATCGAAAAAAATTGTGGAAATCCCAACTGCCACGGGTCGAACCCAGGTACTCAGATACAGACAGCATAGCACTTAACCAACTAATCCCACAACAATCATCGGTAATAACACACAACTTTATCTTTATAAACCTATAAGGTATCTAAGTCCCAATTAAATGAATTTGAATTGGGAAAAAAATAAAAATCCTAGGGTTCTTCTTCTATCAAATATAACTGATAAATTTATAAATTTATATTTAAATTATAAATTTATAATTTATAACTGAGAATTAAATAGAAATTTATAAATTAAGTATAACTGAGAATATATTTATAAATTTATAAATTATCAGTTAAATGAAATGTTTAAAGTTTAAGGTTTAAGGTTTAAGGTTTATAAATATTTCATTTAATTTTTAAATATAAATTAATTTAATTTAAATATAAATATATTCTCAGTTATATTTAATTTATAAATTTATATTTAATTCTCAGTTATAAATTATAAATTTATAAATTTAACAGTTATACAAATTTATCTTTATATTCTCAGTTATATTTAATTTATATTAAATTTATAATTTATAACTGAGAATTAAATATAAATTTATAATTTATAATTTCATTTAATCTAATTTATAAATTTAATTTATAAATTTAAATTTATAAATATATTCAGTTATATTTAATTTATAAATTTATATTTAATTCTCATTTATAAATTATAAATTTATAATTTAAATATAAATTTATAAATTTATCAGTTATATTTGAGAGAAGAAGAAGAATCCTAGGATTTTTATTTTTCCCCCAATTCAAATTCATTTAATTGGGACTTAGATATCTTATAGGTTTATAAAGATAAAGTTGTGTGTTATTACTGAGGATTGTTGTGAGATCAGTTGGTTAAGTCCTATGCTGTCTGTATCTGAGTACCTGGGTTCGACCCGCGGAAGTGAGGATTTCCACAATTTTTTTCGATTTCGATGGATGCTACCTTAGGTTTATATTAATAAGTTTGTTGGTTTCTATCGAGAATTGTTGTGGGATAAACTGGTTAAGTC
>NC_025693.1:16941766-16968624 GCF_000633955.1 Camelina sativa
AAAGATGCACCCAATCTTTGTCCAGCATTATATGTTCTAAGCTTAATTCAAACCTTTAGTATCATTAATATCTTTAGTATATATCCTTAATATCATATCATAACAGAGTTATTGAAAAAATCTTATAACAAAATAACTCTAGTATAAAACTAATCGCATATATCAATGTAGACAACAATTCAAAAAGATATACCAGATAAGTACACTATGTCAAACACATATCAAACATTTTTTAAAACTATCACACCGAATAAAACAAAAACCAAAACAACACTACACCAATAGTTACTTTCATCAACACTTTGTACAAAAGACCATTCAGACACAAACTATCATAAATAAACCACAAAAACAAGACAAACACATTCACAGTAATGTTATAAATGAAACAGAAATCAAACACACAACATAACAAGGTAAGAAATTGTACCAACCTGTCGTATGATTTCAGCAAAATAGTAGAGTTGTTTCAGCTATCCAATATTAAAATCAGCAAGACTTGCAAAAAAAGAATATTTGAATTACTATATGATGAATAAATCAAACAAATAAGTATAGAAAGAGTATAGGATTTTTGAGGAAATCAAACAAATAAACAGATTTGAAACAATCACGGTAAACAAATAATTGTCAAAACATGTTCTTAAATTAGATACACAACCTAAATGTAAAAATGATGGAGAAGCTTTACTCGGATAGAATAACTAAAACTCAGATCTTAAACTAATGTTCTTAAATCGGATTGCATGTCCAAAACAACTGTCAATTTATCCAATTTCTAGAAGAAATCGAAACAAATAAACATATTTGAGCTTCAATCGAAACATATGGATGCAAATAAAAGAGGAAAACTATGAAATCACATAGAATCGTTGTTTACAATCAAAGAAAAGAACCCATAGTAAAAGAAAGAAAGAAAGAGTAAGAGGAAGCAAGACATGCCTTCGATTCAAGCTCAAATCCGGGATATGCGAAAATAGGGTCGACGGCTAAAAGCTTGGTTGTCGCCGGTACTTTCAAGGGTGATTCCGGCGAGTTCAATTCGTGATTGGTGAAGCAATTTGAAAGACTGAGAGAGCGATTTGAGGGTCTGAGAGAGCGATTTGTGGGTTTGATTTGGTGGGTCTCACGAAAGCTTCGAGAGAGTTTTTTTTAGGTTTTGTCGTGAAAGTGATTGTTTTTTTGGGGAAAAAAGAGTAAAGTCTAAAATTTGTGAAATATTGGCTAAGTGTTTGGTGGACTAAGTGACTTTAGTTTCCCGGTTAGTAAAATTTTTTCCACAGCGTTTGAAAAACGCTATGCTATAATAACAAAATTACTAACTCATCTACAATAGCATTACAGTAAATCGTGCTATAATGTAATGCTATAAATGTTCATTTTTCTTGTAGTGGACAGAGATCGAAGTTTAAAAACTGGGTGGATGTGGTGCTATATGAAAGTTCCTGGGGGGACACAGATCGTTTTCCCTTTGGATTTTAATAAGTTTTAGAGATTCTGGGGGATTTGAGAGGATTTGTTTAGTTAAAAATACAGAAATCCAAATCTCATGGTTTTAGGTAGAATTTGAAAGAATTTTACCATAAATCATATAAACTTCCCTAAAATCTATCAAAATTCTAAATTTACTAAATCCCATAAAATCCTCCAAAATCATTCTTTCAATACACCCCCCTAAGTATCCAACTAAGCTAAACAAAATAAATTGTATTAAAATAAAAAAAAACAAGAAAAGCAATTAAAACAAGGGAATTTTGCACTTACACCCACTTTCCCCTAAACTATTAACACACACATCCACTTTCTACTATCACCATATTTTCCTTTTGTAAAATCACCACTTACCCCTCAAACTAAACAAACCAACTCTCTTCCAATTAACTTACCTATCTCGATTCTAATTATAGAGAGAGAAAACAATACATCTTCTTCTTCCTCAACTATGATTCTTCCAATTTATCAACCAACAAAAATAATTCAATTCACCATCCTCCCAATTATTCAACCAAACAATACATCTTCTTCTTCCTTGTTTTGCTTTTGTTTCATCCATTGAAAAAGAAAAGCTTGTTTCTGTTTCTCTCTCTTTCTCTCTCCCATTCCTTTTCTAAAGTTTTCAAAAACCATTTCAACAATGGTGGAAACCAGAGAAGGTGAAATCTTTAGATCTCTTTCTTTATCACTTTAGATTATATGAAATTCGATCTGGGATTTTTTTTATTGTATTGTGATTTTACGGATTAATTGTGGTCTTGTGAGCTTTTTAATATTAAATTAGTTTAAGTTCAATCTGGGAAAAAGTTTGAGTTTTGTTGTGTGAGTGTTATCCATTACTTATATTGTATCCACAAATAGTTTTCCATTCAGATAAGTTTGACAAATATTGTATCCACAAATAGTTATCCATGTGGACAAATATTGTATCCACAAATTGCACTATAACCCCGATCAATAATATGTTTCCATATGGACATGTTGTCATGAACACCTGAATTGATGGGTATTACTTCTATTCTGAATTGATGGGTATTACTTCGATAATATGTTTCCATATGACACATTGTCATAGACACCTGAATTGATTGGTATCCACATAACCGTAGATATATGGATTTGATGTTGTCATTGTACCATAATGTACAATAGTTCATCTAAAGATATATCAATATAGATCTTAAAATGTAGAAAAAACAAATCATAACTTACTGTATAAAAATAAATATATAATTTTGATAATAACTAATACAGTAAAAGAAAAGGAAGAGAAAAAGAGAAAGAGGAGAGGGAGAGAGCCTTTGTCCAAAAAAAAAAAAGAGGTGAGGGAGTGAGAAAGAAAAACATCAATTCGAAAAAATCTATCCTCCATCAAAATTCTTCTGAGGACAAAATTGTAAAAGAAACATAGACACATAAGCAACAAACTTAGGAAAGTATAGAGAGTTGGGAAAGTGGGTTTTTGTGAAGGATGTTTACTTCAAAGTGGGTGTGAGTGCTAAAAATCCTTAAAACAAGAGTGTATTCTATAGAAAGAGAGAGAGGCTTAGGGAATTTCTTAGATAATTCAGAATTGCATATTAAATATAATGTCATGATTAATTAAAAACAAGTTATAAAACTCAAATCACAATGGTAAAATTAACCAGCTCTCGCTGCAAAAATTATCTAAATCTAAAAACTAGGATTCTAAATCTCTTTACAAATCCTAAAGATGAAACCAACATTAATTAAATTCTTTGATAAGTTCAAAAAATCTCTAAACCAAATCTCTTTGTGAATAAGTATTTTTATTTGCTCATCTAAGATTATTTCAGTAAATCAATAACACTCTCATGTGTCTACCTAATTAACCTAAGATCAGATTCTAGGTTGCTCTCGCCACTCTAGAATAATCAATAAGCACAATCCAGATGAAGAACTCTATAGATATTATCCTAACAATCTGATAACTTAACAATTCATGAATTCCTTTGAAAACCCTAAAACTAACCGAGAATCTACTCAAACATGGTAAATGAAACAAACATTATGAATAAAATAGATTGTATATAGAAATTAATAGAATGAGTAAAAGAGTTTTGAATCTTCTCTAAAAGAGTTTCTGATTCTTCTCTCCAAGATCTCTACAAATCTCTCTCTTCCAAATAAAGCTTAGGTCTAAACAATGACCTTAAAATCATATAAATAGTCTAAAAATACGATTTGGAACTTAATTGTAAATAGCTGAAACTTCTAGGGTAAATTTTGTAATTCTTGAAAACTTGTATAGAAATCTGTACTGTGTTAGGTGTTGACCGACAACACTCCTGTTTTGCTCCAAAATGCTCCAATTGATCTCAAATCGCATCTGAACCTGAAATAACTCTAAAAAAACTCAATAAGTAGACTCTATAAATAAGACATATATCATCGCAAAAAAACCTTTAAAACCATGATATATCATATTTTATAACACAGTAAAGGAAATCCGACGTGAGAGTACAATATTGAATTCGAGTTGTAAGCTAGGGTTATCTGCTTCTCTTTGAACTTTGTTTTCTTTTCATCGTTTGATAATATGCTTTTCTCCCATGGCTGGACTTTCAATTCGTTCTTGTGTTGTTGTTTATTCGGTGGATTCGTTTATGAGGTTTTTTTGTACAGGTGCTTTCATTCTTTGAAGCTGTTCCTTGCTGCGGATTATTTGTGGTTTTTTTCCAAGGATTCCGTGTTCTATTGAAGATTGTAAGAGTTAAAGGTTTCGTTTTCTAGGGATTTGCAAGCTAGTTTTTTTTTGGTTTTAGTGCGTTTTACGTTTTGATTATTAATTTGTGCATCATGGGCAGATGTGGTTGACAAAGAGAACGTTGGTTCTGGGTCTCATCCGTCTCGACTTACTTGTGTTCCTCTGCATCTAAGAAACAAGCAACCAACTTATGAGCTTGTTGCTCCATTATATTGCCAGCTAAAGTACGTGTAGGTCTTTGTGGTCCACGTTCTGGGTCTCGATGGGCTCCTGGTGCTACTGTTGGTGCCTGGTGGTTGGGGTGGTTGATAAGGGACGAGACCTGTGGAGATGCTATTGTTTGAACACTTTTTTTTTTTTTTTTAATCTTTCAAAATTCCACCTTTTAAAGGTGTGATTTTATATATATTAGGATGTCGGCCCGTGTGATGCCGCACGGGAATGTGAAAACTTAAAATGACTAACATTGTTAATTTCACATTTCGAATGAAAATTTTATGATAATTTTTTAACTGTATAGTATAAAAGTTAGAAATAATCACTAAGATGAATCAATCAAATTAATTAAATAATTTTTTTTGTTGTATATATAAAAATCAATTCAATAACAATAAAAGAATAATGTTAAAGATATATGAATCAAGGTTTGCTGAATCATACTCAGATAATCAATTTTGAAAGATATTCACATAAAATAAAATTTAAATCATATTCTGTCGAAATTTACAAAAAATAATAAAAAAAAAGCAGGGAGAAAGAGCTAATAGATGCAAGCCTGCAACCAACCAAATTGACTAAAAAGATAAATCATGAAGAATTAGAAATCACAATCAATTATCTAAATTAATACTTGGAAGATATGATAGATGTGGGTATTAGATGGAAAATGACACCAAAGAAAAGTTAGATGAATGAATCAATAAATAAAACAATCCAAATTTTAATAAAGATGAGCGAATCAATGTTGCTTAATAAATTGAAAAAATAATACTTAGAATTTTTAAATTTGAAGGTGTTATCAAAGAACAAAAACTCTTTTCAAAGTCCATAAAAATCTATATATATATATATATAAATAAAGATGTGTGAAACAAAAATGTGCAAAACAAACAAATTGAAAGCTGAGAGTACGACGAAGAAACACAATTGTTGGATCAAAACATTGTAACTTTTGAGATTATTAACAAATCTAAACAGTTAGATGAGATAATAAAAATAATCTCATCCGTTAAATTTAAATTGACCCTTAAAAGTGAATTTGCTATAATAAATAAACATATAAATCTATGAAAAATTAGAAATCACAATCAATTACCTAGATTAATTCTTGGAAGAGATGATTGATGCGGTATAAATGGAAAACGACACCAAACAAAAGTTAAATGATGAAATTAATAAATAAAACAATCCAAATTTTAACGAAGATGAGTGAATCAATGTTGATTAATAAATTGAAAGAAAATAATACTCATAATTATTAAAACTTGGAGATGTGAAAAAAAACTCAAAAAATAAAAACTTTTTCAAATTCCATAAAAATCTGTATATATAAAAAAATAAAAAGGTGTGAATAAAAAAGGTGCGAAAACTAACAAGTGCAAACATTGAAAGATAGGGGTACGACGAAGAAACACAACTGTTGGATCAAAACATTGCAACTTTTGAGATCATTAACAAATCTAAACCGTTACATGAGACAATAAAAACAATCTCATCCGTTAGATTTAAATTGACTCTTAAAAGTGGTTTTGCTACTATATATAAAATTTTTTTAAAAAACACTCCAATAAATCGTAAGTTTAAAATTATTAATCGTAAGTTTAAAATTAAAATAATATTCAGAAAACAATAAAATAGAAACTTGTTTTAATAGTCCATAAAAAAACTATATATAATAGACAAAGTGGTGTAAAATACACAGTTGTAAAACATCAAGATGTGAAACAAAAAGGTGTAAAAATTAATATGTGCGATTTTTGAAAGATGGGGATACGACGAAGAAACACGATTATTGGAAGAAAAAGACTTTCAACTGTTGGGATCATTAAAAATTCTAAACCTTTAGATGAGATAACAGAAATAATCTCATCCGTTAGATTAAAATTGACCCCCAAAAATGGGTTTATTAGAAATAGAACAATACAAAAAAGAATAAAATAAACTTTGTATGCGTGAAAGTTTATGTCTTTATAGATCATTAATGTTATACTCTTTTCGAACTATATGACCACATGTATAATAATAATAATCTAACAGAGAAGAAATTAACTTATTCGTATTTAACCAAATGGACACTAACAAGTTCATAAGTAGACACTGACAGGTTCATTCGTAAGCTTTTGTCATTAGTTCGGTGAGTTTCATAAATCTATTTATATATGTTACAACACAACACATATATAAAAATATCTTGAATTGAAGATTGATGCAGGTTTATTAAAAAACACTACAATAAAACAATTTTTTGATTTTATTTATTAACTTGTAAGTTTAAAAAATACTCAGAAAACAATAATTTCAAAACTTGTTTTTGTTGTCCATAAATGTTTATATAATAAACAAAGAGGTGTAAAATATAAAAGTGTAAAACATAGAGGTGTGAAACAAAAATGTACAAAGATTAATAGGTGTGATTTTTGAAAGATGGGGGGTAAGATGAAGAGATGCAAAAATTAATAGGTTCGATTTATGAAAGATGGGGGTACGACGAAGAGACATGATTATTTGAAGAAAAAAAACTTGCAACTGTTGGGATCGTAATAATTTTAACCATTAGATGGAATAATAGAACTAATCTCATCCGTTGGATTAAAGTTGACAAAAAAATGGGTTTGCTATTATATATAGATTCATAAATCTATCTATATGCAAATATAAAATACTTTGAATTGAAAATTGATGCAGGTTAATTAAAAAAAAGTCCAATAAAACAATTCTCTGATTTTATTTATTAACTTGTAAGTTTAAAAAATACTCAGAAAACAATAAATTCAAAACTTGTTTTTGTATTCCATAAATGTTTATATATAATAAACAAAGGGGTGTGAAATATAAAGGTGTAAAACATAGAGGTGTTAAACAAAAAGGTGCAAAAATTAATAGGTACAATTTTTGAAAGATGGGGGTACGATAGAGAGATGTAAAAATCAATATGTGCGATTTATGAAAGATGAGGGTACGACGAAAAGACACGATTATTTGAAAGAAAAAAACTTGCAACTGTTATGGATCATAAATAATTTTAAACCATTAGATTAAATAATATAACTAATCTCATCCATTAGATTAAAGTTGACACAAAAAAGTGGGTTTGCTATTATATATAGATATCACTCATATTTTTTATTCAAAAAAGGTTTAAAAAAAAATCTTAAAATCATTCAAAGTAGTTTGAAAAAAGAAGTCATGATATTTTGAATAATAATAGATTGGGAGTTTTACAAATTATGGACTAAATAACAAGAGATTGTGAATTATTTAAAATGATTTTACATAAATCTTAAGTTCAATAACAATCAAAATACTTTTAAAAATCATCAATTGAATAACAAATTATTTTAAAATACCTTAAATTCTTCTTAAATATCAAATTCAATAGATCCCCTCAATTAGTTGATTCAGTGAAATATCATGATCAATTTTATATAATAGAATATAGATTGTATAAGAAAAATGCATTCAGAAAGTTTATAATATAAATTATTAAATATTTGCTAGAGTCGCAAATTTGTATGATTGTTAGACGTGTAACTCGCTAGTTTCTAAAGTACAACATCTTTACCTGCGGTATACGGCGAGAAAATTGTTTTTAGATATTAATTTCTAATTATGATTATATTACAAATAATAATTTCAAATTTATATATATATATATATTCAAATAGTAATAGTTTAATTATGTAAATCTTACCCGAAAAAATGTTACTTTGATAAATGTATTTCCGAATTCGTAATAGGGGATATGATACAGATACAATTAAGGTTTTTCTTAAGGTGCAACGGTGGTATATCTTTAAGGTGTTTTTTGGTTTTGTAATTTTCTGCCAAAATAGAAGTTGGTACCTATTTAGAACTTGGAAATTTTGAAATATAGGCATTTAAGGTTTTAATTTTCGTTTAAAAACATTAAAAATCGATAATTTTATTTCTTTCGACATTTCAGCTGACAGATGGTTCAGAGCAACAAATGGGACAAATCTTCTTCGTCTCAAGCCATTTGGTTATACAATCAGAGTGGTATGGATGGTCACAAGGTCGGAGAACGACCAAAGATTCTCTTTCTTCAAACTCCATTTGGCAAACCACACAACGATCAATCTCGTTTTTGTTATTTGAAAATACGTATGTCGATGCGTTCAAACACGTGGAGATTTCGGTAGGAGTCAGCCCACGTTTTTCGACTCCGATAAAGTCTCCAAGTGCAATCAGTTCCTCGTAAGACAACTGGTCGGGATCAATCTCATCTTCTTCCTCCAATAAATCATCCTCCTCAGGGTTGAAGTTGCTACTTTCTTGATCTTCAAGAAACTCATTGATTTCGTCTTCATCTTCTCCATATCCATTGCTGTCGAAATACTCGTAGTAGTTCTCATTGGTTTCTTCTTCTTCATCTTCATCTTCAGATTCTTCGTCACTTTCCATCATCGAAAGCATTGAAGAGACCGAATCATGCATAGCAGGGGCAAAATGGGAATTAGCTTGGGAGGCAGCAAGAGCAACTTCAGAATTTGCTCGCTCGAAGAGGGTTAGATCGGGAAGTTTGTTTGGAGGGTGCTTAGCCTCTTCTTCTTGGTTATCCATTGGAGAAGAAGAAGCAATTCGGGTTGTGGTTTAGGAAGCCGTACTTTAGGATTTTATATGAAAATGGCTTGCATGTCAAATAGGTTACTTAAGCAACAAGAAATGAATAATGTAGAAACTTCCGTACAAAGTGATACAAAAGTAATATGGGGAAGTCAGGGGTATCCTTTTTCGCTGTTATAAGCAAATATAGTTGCATTAAAACTTAATTTACTGCATTTCCCCTTAACTTTGGGTTTCCAAGAAAGAAATAAAAGTCATTTCTTGTTGAAGCAATCTACTTAAAATTCAAGAATGTTTAGATGAAGCAATCTACTTAAAATTCCAATATAAAAATGGATCTCGTTTTACACTATTGCAGGTTTTAACTTTAAAACATAATAGAAAAGTTAGTCTCAACAACAAAAATAAATATTCAGTACACCACACCAAGGTAAAAAAAAAAAACGTTTCACACGATTCGAGGGTTTATTCAGTACGTAATTGTTCATAATAAAATCAAAAGCAATATATACTTGAAACATTAATCAAGCTCATGCAAGACCGTACGCCGTTTAATAGTTAAGAAACACTCATCTCCTCTTTGAACTTAGCCATTGCAGCCTTCGGTAGCGTAACTAGCACACGAACGCCACCTTCCATCCCTGGAACTGCCTTTGAAGATGGCAAAAAAACACAGAGTTGGGGAAAATTCACTGGAAGCAACGGTATTATGTTCACTAAACCTCCCCAGCCATTATAATGCAGACCGATTTGTCGCCAATCCGAGAGCATCATGGACCCGGCGTTGATACCCGTAACCGATGCCTTCATCTTTAACGTTCCCTCAATTTTGCTAAGTTCCCCCAATACATACTCCTTGCGTATCGCAGCTGTCTTCATGTTCTTTATGAGCCTCACGACATGAGACAATGATGATTCGCTTAGCTCGCTAGCTGTCAATGACACATATGCATTGACAAAGGCATTGCCGTAGTAGCCTTCTGGTAATGCCGGCTCCATAATGCTACAGATACCAATGGCTAACCATAGATCCGTAGTTCCCTCTGGATTCAGCTTCAGGGCTCGGCATCGTGCTCTCCAGACGTGGGCCGCAAGAATCTCTAGAGTCGTGATCGTGACTACCACCTTCTCTTTGTCATTCGTCATTTGCTCGTCCTCTCCAACTATCTTTTTGAGTTTTGTAATATCTTGGGAAGTAATGTACAGGATCTCACAGACCATGTCCTCAGTCAGTGTATAAGGCGAAGTAGCAATAGACGAAAAAGCCTTCGGCAAATCAACAACTTCCGGATTTTTGTTGAAGTCTCCGAGTTCACCTACAATGTTTTTGTTACCATAGTTTCAAAGTTATTTAACCAAAACAGAAACAAAAACAATTGTTACTATTTACGCAAACAAAAAAATTTCAGATTGCGTTTTGCGTTTACATATATAGATTACAAGTATCTCTTATTAAAACGTAAAAAAGTGCTGTTGTAAAAATAAAAATGTAAAACAAACAAGAGTACTGTTTTGAAAACATATAAAAATGTAAAAATTAACCTTTCAACATGTAAAGAAAAATTATTAAAACATGAAAGTTTGGTTGCATACCGTTAATGTTGTTAAAGATGAGCCTCTCTCTCTCCCATACGGGGATGACGGTGAGTTGGGTCTTTCCGGAGGCAAGCTCGTTCATCGTTCGGAAAAAATGAGCCACTCCAACACCATCACAGACTGAGTGAGAGTGAGACATTCCAATAGTGATTCCTCCACACGCAAACTGTGTGACCTGTAAAGCCAGAGGATCGTATCCCTCACAGCCCGTCACTGGTTCGTAACAAGGCACCAGTTGGTAGGCGGCGTCCAAGTGGTCAGCATTGTCCAAGTAATTGAGAGAAGAGAGAGTGCACGTGGCAGTTGCCCTTATAAAGGGGACTCCATCTCCGGCTTTGCAATTCAACTGAAGTCTATTGTCATCGGACTTCCGGTGAAGTTTTCCGGCAAGAGGGTAGTAATAGACAAGGGCATTAGAGAGAGCATATTGGAGAAGAGAAGCTGGATCATGGCTGGCTTGATCTTTAAGATAAGGTTTGGGAGCGAAGACGCATATGGTTTTGAGAATGGCTTCGATGTTAGGATTATTGTCGATGGTGGAGAGAAAGAGAGAGACATCAGGTGTTGGCTTTGATGGTTTCACTAGAACCACTTCTGATTTCTCAACGACCAAGGGACTTGAGTTATCTTCACTTCCCATGTCTATGTCTTTGTTTGTAATTAGTATATAGGACGTGTGTTTTGTGTGTGTATAATTTCTTTCGTACATGGGAAGATGGTTCTTATATAGACAATTGTGTAAACCATAAATAAAAAAAGTTGAAATAGTTTTGTAACCATTCTCATTTTCCGTGTGTCGATCTATTTAAAAATACACACAGCTAAGTGGGGGACTTTAAAGATGGAAGGTTTTTAGAAATAAATAATGTCGATGTATTTATAAGTGAGGGTCACGATTACAATTAACAAAAAAAATATGTTGCTGTAACAAATATATAGTATCGGCTTTTCTTAAATTTATGTTGCATGCTGTCAATGCTTTTTTTTTTTTGGGCAACAATGGTTACCTGATTTCCTAACAACCTGTAAAATAATTTAAACAAAAAAAAAATGTGTAATTAAAAAGCATTTGTAAAGAGTGGTTGCGATGTCGGAGATTCATAGAGATGTGGTGACGTAAAGTTATGTAGTCATTTTATCCACATAAGTCCCTTACTCTTCGACCATCTTCCACTTCAGTTGCTAGCTACAGGCAGCGTCAACGCCTCCTACGATGGCCATCGACATGCATGCCGGTAACATATAATCTAAGATTTGATTTTCTTTGCATCTATCGATAAACTTGAAGATAATAGTTTACCCTGAAAGACAAAACTTTGCGAACAAAAAGGTTTCCAGTACATATACTTAGAGAATATGAATGTTTTCTGAAAAACAAAAATCAGCTATTAATAATATAGATATTAATAACAAAAATAATAAAAATAGGGGGTGATGTGGCAGGCGATTTTTTTGGCGATTGTTTTGGCGATTAGGATTTTCAACTTCTTCCGCACGCATGGAGCCGCCGGGGGTTTCTCCAGTTCGGGTGGACCTTCAGGGATCGGAAAGTGGGTCAAAACTTCCGGTGCAAGTGGTTCCGGAGAAGCAAGGTTCGGTGGAGTCCTCTAGAGTGAAGGGTGAGGATAAGCAGAGAGCTAATCGATCTTTTCTTTCGGTGGCAAAGAAGCACGTTTTTTCTAAACAGAAATTTGAGGTTGTGGAGGTTAATGGTAAGTAGAGGGTGGTTGTTCCGAAGGATGTGTTAGTGGGGGTGAAGCCCTTGTGGGAAGATTTTCTTGTTGGAAAGTTTTTGAATCTGAAAGCTCCACATGTGGGGAAGATCCACATGATAGTGAATAAGATATGGCGGTTGGGTGATAAATCTACGGTGATTGATGTTTACGCTGTAAACGTTTACATCGTTAAGTTTCGGATACGTAATGATGGTATGCGACACAGGGTGTTGAACAGAGGAATGTGGAATATCATGGATATTCCTATGGTAGTATCAAAGTGGTCGCCGTTTGCGGAGGATTCGCAACCTGCGATGAAATCCATTCCCTTGTGGGTTACGTTGTGGAATGTTCCTCCGACTATGTTTACAGATAAGGGTTTGGAGTACTTGTTTAGTGCGGTGGGGAAGCCTATTAGGCTTCATCCTAAAACTGAGGCCTTTATGAGTTTTGATGAGGCTGAAATGTTAGTGGAAGCTGATTTGACACGTGAGTTGAGGAGTTTGTTTATGGGGGTGATGAAGAAGGGGAGGTTGAAACTGTCATCAACTTTGTCTATCCAAGGTTGCCTCCGAGATGTAGCTGTTGTCAGAAATGGGGGCATGCTACTGACCATTGTTTATCCCTTGCTACTGCGGTCGCAAGGAGTGAGGGGGCTGGAGCAGAGATTGTTCTGCCGCCGGCTCCAACAAATATTGGTTCCCATGTGGGAGATAGTGGCCAGGAGAACAATGTTACTACTAAAGGCTCACCGGCTAAATCGAGAGAAACAGCAGTTGCACCCGTGGTAACGGATCCTGCTCAAGGGGTGGTCGAATTGGGAGAGGAGACCGCGCAGGAATGGGTCACTCCTTTAAAACTTGTTCGTAGTCCAGGAAAAGTTCAAAAGGGGACTCAGTCTACTTTGATTCCCATTCTATCAAACACTTACTCTGTTCTTGGGGTGGAGGAAGACGTGGAAGAGGAGACTGTTTCTGCAGAGCAGAGTCGCAGTCCTTTAGAAGAGCGAGTTCAACAAGGAGACGAGACTTCTCTGCCTCCTGTTGGGGTTGGGGGGGAGGACCGAGGGGGGAAGCCTGTGATACCACTGAACCTTCTTTGCCTCGTGACTCGAAGACTGCACATAAAACGGTTTCAACGGTTTCTGTTCAATCTACTAGAGTTAACTCTAGAGATCAGAGTCAGAAACCCCCTCACAAACAATTTTAATGTCAGGTTTCTTCTGGAATGTTCGGGGCTTCAATAAAACATCAAAACATTCTGTGTTGCAGAAGTGGTTAAGGGAGAGTAAAGTTCAGTTTGGTTGTTTGTTAGAGACGTTTGTTCGCGAGGGGAATGTGCAAAAGATACGTAATAAGGTGTTTAAGGATTGGTCAGTGTTGATGAACTATGAATTCAATAGTAGGGGCTGTATGTGGATTGTTTGGCGGGATCATGTGCGGTTAACTCCTTTTTACAAGAGTGAACAATTGATCTCTTGTTCAGTTAAGTTAGAAGATCAGTCGGATGAATTTTTCTGTTCTTTTGTGTATGCACTGAATACTGCAGAGCAAGGCAGAGTCCTATGGCAGGAGCTAAAGCATCATGCGGACTCGCCTGTAATCTGTACGAAGCCTTGGGTGATCATGGGTGATTTTAATGAAACGCTTGATATGTCTGAACATTCAAGGGTGGATGATCATCCAATGGTAACGAGTGGAATGCGAGAGTTCCAGGAAGCGGTTACTTATAGTTCCCTTACTGATCTCGAGTTTACAGGTCCGTTGTTTACTTGGTGGAATAAGCAGGATCATGATCCAATCATGAAGAAGCTGGACCGTGTGCTGATTAACGATGTGTGGCTCCAGCGGTTTCCAAGTGCTCATACAGTCTTTGAAGCTGGAGGTTGCTCTGATCACTTGCGCAGTGTCTTACATATGAGGAGTGATATTGTCCTTAAGAAGCGAAGGCCTTTTAAATTTGTCAATGTCCTTACAGAACTGGAGGAATTTAAACCTATGGTTGATACATATTGGAAATCAACGGTACCTCTACACTTATCTACTTCGACCCTCTTTCGTTTTACCAAGAAACTAAAGAGTTTGAAGCCCCTGGTTCGGACCTTGGCCAAGAACCGACTGAGTAATCTGGAGAAGCGTACTCAAATAGCTTTTGAGCAACTTTTTCTTAAGCAAACGTAGAATCTAACAAATCCAACGGCTCTGTCGATGGAGGAGGAGAACGAAGCTTTTCTTCGTTGGGATCATGTTGCCTCTTTAGAGGAGAAGTTCCTCAAGCAGAGAACAAAGCTCCACTGGTTGCTGGTTGGAGATCGGAACAACAAAGCTTTCCACCGGGCTGCTGCTACTCGTAAAGCAGTCAATACTATTCGAGAGATCACCTGTCCGGATGGTCAGGTGGTTAAAGGTGAGGACATCAAACAGGAGGCTGAGCGCCATTTCAAAGAGTTTTTGCAGTTGGTTCCCCCAGATTTTGATGGTGTGGAGATAGCGAAGCTCCAGGAACTCTTGTCTTTTCGTTGTTCCACTGGTGTTCAGGCCAAGCTCATCTCCCCTGTCACCAGTGAGGAAATAAAAAATATCTTATTCTCTATGCCGAATGATAAATCACCTGGTCCTGATGGTTTCACATCTGAGTTACAAGGCAACATGGGATATAATTGGGTCCGAGTTCATTCTCACAGTCCAATCTTTCTTTGTGAAAGGCTTCCTTCCGAAAGGAATAAATTCTACGATCTTAGCTCTGATTCGAAAGAAGCTTGATGCCCAGGAGATGAAGGATTATAGACCAATCTCCTGTTGCAACGTCCTTTACAAAGTCATCTCTAAAATAATTGCAAACAAGTTGAAGGTGGTGTTGCCGTGTTTCATAGCAGGGAACTAGTCCGCGTTTGTCCAAGATAGGTTGTTGATAGAGAACGTTTTACTTGCCACAGAGTTGGTCAAGAATTACCATAAGGATACCATAACAGAGCGTTGTGCGATCAAGATTGATATTTTGAAAGCTTTCGACTCTGTCCAATGGCCATTCATTCTCAATGTTCTTTCTGCTCTTCAGTTTCCATCTGCCTTCATTAACTGGATCAAACTGTACATTACCACTGCTTCTTTCTCCGTTCAAGTTAATGGTGAGTTAGCAGGGTATTTTCAGAGTTCTCGGGGGTTAAGACAAGGGTGCTCTTTATCACCATATTTGTTTGTCATTTATATGGACGTCTTGTCCAAGTTATTGGACTCTGCTGCGGGTGATGGTCGATTTGGTTACCGTCCAAGGTGTAAGGAGATGCATTTGACCCATTTAAGCTTCGCTGATGATCTCATGGAGCTCTCTGATGGCAAACCTCGGTCTCTCGAGGGTATTGTATCGGTTTTCGACATGTTCGCTAAGTTTTCTGGCCTCAAGATTAGTATGGAAAAGTTGACTGTATATCTTGCTGGAGTTACAGATTCAGCGCGTCAGATAATAACAAATCAGTTCGAGTTTGCAGTGGGCGAACTGCCTGTCCGCTACTTGGGGTTGCCATTGGTGACAAAATGTCTTACTGTTGCGGATTACACTCCCTTAATTGAACAGATCAGACAGCGTATTGGGTCTTGGACATCACGTTACCTCTCTTTTGTGGGTAGGTATAATCTGGTTAGTTCAGTGGTGTGGAGCATATGTAACTTCTGGCTAGGAGCCTTTCGCCTACCCCGCACTTGCATTCGAGAAGTAGAGAGGTTATGCTCTGCTTTTCTGTGGTCAGGGGCAGAGTTGAATCCGAAGAAAGCAAAGTTATGGTGGGAAAGTCTGTGTAAGCCACGCAAGGAGGGGGGTCTTGGTCTCCGTAGCTTGAAAGAGGCGAATGATGTGTGCTGTCTCAAGTTGGTTTGGCGAATACTCTCTCATGGAGGGTCCTTATGGGCGAAGTGGGTTGATCGTTATTTGTTGCGGGGGAAATCATTATGGGTAGCCAAGGAGACTCCAGGGGTGAGTTCTTGGATTTGGCGGAAAATCTTGAAATACCGTGATTTAGCTAAACTTTTTTGCAAAGTCGAGGTGGAGAATGGCAGGCAAACATCTTTTTGGTTTGATGACTGGTCACCTTTGGGCCGCATGGTGGAGCTGGTTGGGTCTCGGGGAAGTATAGACTTGGGGATCAGCCGGACTATGTCTGTTGTAGAGGCCTGGTCTACTCGCCGTAGACGACACCATCGTACGCCGATTCTCAATGCTATTGAGCACTCTTTAAACTTGCAATACCAGCGTCGAACAGAGCATGAAGATCGGGTGCTGTGGAAAGGAAAGAGCGACTGTTTTCAGACTGTGTTTTCAACGACGGCAAATTGGTCTCACATACGCTCCACTTCAGATGAGGTAGCTTGGTACCAAGCCATTTGCTTTACTCATGCCACTCCCAAATACACTTTCTGTACTTGGTTGGCGGCACATGAAAAATTGGCTACCGGAGACCGAATGATACGATGGAATATTGGAGCTTCAGGGACGTGTGTTCTCTGTCAGCAATGTACTGAAACACGGTTTCATTTGTTCTTCGCTTGTAGCTTTGCATCTACAGTGTGGACCGCCACCGCCAGAGGAGTTTTCAAGGCGTATTTTTCTACAGACTGGAACCAGCTTCTGGCTCATCTTGCAGACAATCATCAGAACCGCTTGGGAGCTTTCCTCACCTGGTATACTTTCCAACTCACAGTCTATACAATATGGCGGGAACGCAATGGCCGAAGCCATGATCAAAGGCTAACACGGCAGGGCAACTCATCAAGTGGATTGATCGACAGGTTCATGATCAACTACTGTCCATCCAGCGTATGGGAGATAGGCGGTATGACGATGGACTTCAAGTCTGGTTCCACACAAGGACTTAACACAGTTTTCTCCATTTTAATGTTTTATTAACCTTCTAAGCACTTTTTTTTTCAAACACACTGTAGCACAAGTTGTAACAACCCTATTTTTTTTTTAATATAATTTAACATTACAATAAAAAAAAAATATAGATATTTGGGGAAAAAGATACGCGGTTGCTGAGGAACCTAGAAAGGCCTATTTTTCTTCCATGGGTCTCAACATCAAGCTTAACCTAAATTCAAAATCTGCGAATGTAAATGACCTATAGACTCGATTTAAACACACAGTCTTTCTCGGGGAACACAAAGTAGACAATCGAGTATCTCTCTTTCTTTTTCAGCCTCTTTCCCACTTTATGCAACACACTCATGTACTCATCATCACTTAACACCCACGTTGCATCAATTTAATTACCTTCTAGATTAATTCATCTCATATGCAATTTTTTTAGCATGCATGCAAGGTTGGTTTAGAAAATTAACTACCTGCATCATATCTCCGAGTCCAATGACAAAAGAATTGGCATGAGGCGTGACATTAAACCATTCCCCATCTTTCATGAATTCTAGCCCACCAACGTCGCCTTGGTTTATCATCAATATCACCGAACTGCCGGTATGAGCCTCGTGACTTTTACCTCGGTGTTATCAGTCAGAGTTACTGTGTCTTCATAAATCTAGTCGCCGGTCATCATTGATTGGCGAAATGTAGATTGAATTAATCAAGATTTTAAATTTAATGTTATCTATGCAAAGAATCTAGTATATATAAATTTGATTACTTCTTTAAACCAACTTAAACCACCGATGAAGTCAAAGAAAAAATTTCAGTACCTTAATGACTCGAACTTGGGATCAGAACAAGAAAGTGGAAGAATACGAGACAGAGAAGCAAGACGAACGTTGATGCCTTCGAACAAGTGACCACTACATTCTTGTCGTGCCCTCGTTACAGCCTTGTGATCCTCAGTAATATGATAACGGAGAGTTAACGCCGAACAACGTCCGTTTCTCATTAAGAAAGACTCAACACCGACTCCATCATCTCTTTCACCTGTGACATCAACGTTAACGGTATGTGATGAGATCATAACCAGAGTAAACTGATATTGACATGGTCAAGATTGAATGAGATATGGCATCGTGTGTTCTCCTATATTATTGGAATTGTCTCCCACTCATTCACGTTCTATATTTCTTTAGTTGGCAGTTAATTTCTGAACATCTTTCTTGTGTATTTAAGAAACGATTTGTTTTTATTAAGAGAAAGTTGCAGTAACTTGTTCTAAAGTCTTTGAGAACCAAAGTGTTCTTGTCTTTGTTCTTGATAACATTGATTGTCCTAAATTGGGACTTACAGTACGCCAGTGTTCTCCAAATGGAATATCCCCCAGTCTTTGCATGCTTCTCTCAGTTTCTCCACGTCCAAACTCTCCAGATTGAGAACAGGGATATCGATATCCTTGCTCCGGTCTGAACCTGGTGCAATGGATTTTTCTGGTTCTGTAGTTCGCTCATTAGAGGTCGAGACTCTGGTGGATATGACTCTGAGTTCCTCATGAAGTGGACTCGTTTTTTCTGCTATTCTCTCTTTCTTTTTTGAATAAGGGCTAATGCATGTATCAGAATAGGTCTCTGTAATGTTTTTACCGTGTAATGCGATAGGATGTTGTAAAGTTTGGGTTCCCAAAAAGGAATGTGATCTTCTGACCATGTATGCATTACATAGTAAAATTAGACTTAATTTTTTATCACTATGCGAAGGAAAATATTTTTTGTAATGGCGATGAAGAACTTTTAAAAACGGAAAACAAAGCAAGTTTAGGAAACATAAACTTAAAACTATAATGTAGTTGAAGAAGAGGACTTGCAAGAAGAATTCTAAAAGACTTACAGCTAAAATATTATGAGTGAATGTCTAAAGCCAAAGAAATTGTGTTTTAGGAGTCGAGCATTGGGCTCATCTTCATTACTAAAGACTTCCAACTATAGTTCGAAAGTTAAAAAAAAAAATCACATTACAAAACAATGCCAAAACTTTAAATCATGATTATCATAAAACATCATCCTTTGAAAGAGGCTAATAAATATTGACAAAGCTCTGATACTAAGAAAAAAAAAATTTGACATGGTTTTGTAAACGATTATATTTCTTCAGATAGTCATAGAGCAACTAATCTGATTTTTAAGAGAAACTTGATAAGAGAAAAATAAAAGAATACCATATGAAATTGATGGGAAAAGACAGATACGTACATCATACTGAATGATCGTTCTCTTCATTATTATGGAGAGAAACTCTTAATAATTGATATATCTTTTGGCCGACGAAGGGTTATGTATTTTCCTTTCCAAAATTAGCCATTTGAGCACTGGATCTTATATAATACACAAACATTATTTGAAGTTTGTAAGGAATTCCATTGATACACATTATTCTGAGTAAACATATTTATGCAATAAATACGGTTATAAAACATATTGATTGTAATTAATTTAGTCATTTATGCATTATTGAAAGACGAACAGTTTGAACAAAAGAGAACGTCCACTCATAATGTATTAAAAGTAATTGATTGAGCAAAGTGAATGAGTGAGAGACAATTCCAATAATATAGGAGAAACGGACGTTGTTCGTTTAAAATTTTTTATACATCGAAAAACGTGAATGAGTGGGAGACAATTCCACATCGTAAACACTCTCTACCATTTATGTTGTTCGTTTAAGATTTTAATACATTATAACTGAAAGGACCCAGCTTTTTTTTTTAATTAATAAATACTCCTTCTGTTTTACAAAGAGTGTCATTTTGACAATAATGCACACAAATTAAGAAAATTGTTTAAATTTCTGTTTTACCCTTTATAAATACACTAAAGTTTTTTCTCTTTCTAATTATAAGCTTAAATAATAAGGAAAAAAAAAGATTTAAGCTTAAAATTTGCATTGGAAACATAAAATGACACTCTTTTTGTAACAAGAAAAATGTGTCAAAATGACACTTATTGTGAAACAGAGGGAGTAATAAATATAATAAATAAGTAAACTACAACTAGTGGTCTCATACTCACTAGCCACCTAATCACAATCACAATCAACAACGAAATAACAATACCAATATCCAATAAATATAAATAACCAATATTCGAAACATAACCAATATCCAAATAACCAATCATCAGAAAACATGGAACCAGCAACCTAGCAATGTTTATAATGACCCAACTCTAGCAACCTAGCAATGCCAGACAACATCTAATCGAGTCCCTAGAACATCCTACTTTTTATTGCCTTGATTCCACGATCACATTTTGCCTTTACCTGCACCACAAACACAAATCAAGATGCATGAATATTTTATAAACACTCAGTGAGGCAATCCTCCCATCTACTGGGCTATACATACAAGCAACAGTAATTCCAATGTTCCAAACAATCAACAAACAAGGCATACAAACCAGGAAAACAAACATCAACTCGATGGAAGGGAGGTGTCGACCGACACCAGCCAAGTGTCGACCGACACCAGCCAAGTGTCGACCGACACTGGCTCAACGGTGTCGACCGACACTACCCCACAGTGTCGATCGATGCTGCTTCACTGGTGTCAAACAAATGTCCAAACAGGACCGTCACAAAGACCAAAAAATCTGTCTTAAACAGGACCGTCACAAAAACCAAACAAATGTCCTAAACAGGACCGTCACAAAGACAAAACAATCTGTCCTAAAAAGGACCGTCACAAAGACCAAACAATCTGTCCTAAACAGGACCGTCACAAAGACCAAATAATCTGTCCTAAACAGGACCGTCACAAAGACCATCTGTCCTAAACAGGACCGTCACAAAAACCATCTGTCCCGAAGGACCGTCACAAAGACCATCTGTCCCGAAGGACCGTCACAAAGACCATCTGTCCCGAAGGACAGTTACAAAGACCATCTGTCCCGAAGGACCGTCACAAAGACCATCTGTCCCGAAGGACCGTCACAAAGACCACACATCTGGCTAAACAGCCCGCCACAAAGGCTACACATCTGGCTAAACAGCCCACCATAAAGGCCACACAACTGGCTAAACAATATGTCCTAAACAGGACAGTCATAAAGACCAAACAAATGTCCTAAACAGAACCATCACAAAGACCAAACAATCTGTCCTAAACAGGACCGTCACAAAGACCAAACAATCTGTCCTAAACAGGACCGTCACAAAGACCAAACAATCTGTCCTAAACAGGACCGTCACAAAGACCATCTGTCCCGAAGGACCGTCACAAAGACCATCTGTCCCGAAGGACCGTCACAAAGACCACACATCTGGCTAAACAGCCCGCCACAAAGGCTACACATCTGGCTAAACAGCCCACCACAAAGGCCACACAACTGGCTAAACAATATGTCCTAAACAGGACAGTAACAAAGACCAAACAAATGTCCTAAACAGGACCATCACAAAGACCAAACAATCTGTCCTAAACAGGACCGTCACAAAGACCAAACAATCTGTCCTAAACAGGACCGTCACAAAGACCATCTGTCCCGAAGGACAGTCACAAAGACCATCTGTCCCGAAAGACCGTCACAAAGACCATCTGTCCCGAAGGACCGTCACAAAGACCATCTGTCCCGAAGGACCGTCACAAAGACCACACATCTGACTAAACAGCCCGCCACAAAGGCTACACATCTGGCTAAACAGCCCGCCACAAAGGCCACACAACCGGCTAAACAGCCCGCCACAAAGGCCACACAATGTCTAAAAAGACTGCCACACACGGCACAATGACTCAAAAGTCCACCACTAAGGCCACGCAAGCCCCCTCCAAGGCTCTCCACCACTAAAAATGACAAATTCTAACTCACATAAAACTTTCCATTTTTAGCACTTTCCACTTTTGGAAACTTTTATTTCAGGAAACTTTCTCCCAAAACCCCGCCTCATGGAAACTTTGTACCCCGAGCACCACCTCATCTTGTTACTGAGTCAGACAACCAACCACCCCAAGCGAGCGAGCAAACAAGAGAGATGGGCTGGAATACTCCATTCCCGCTCCAGCCACAGATAACAGATGGGACCAGGCTAGACAAGTTCAAGTCGCGGCTTACTTTTCATACCACTTCTTAAACCTTGACTTCATCCTCACCTCAGGCTCCTAAGTCTGCTCCTCCACACCAACAAAGTCCCAAAGAACTCCCATCAAAGGAACCTTCTTCTTCTGAAGTTCCTTGATCCTCCTCTAGAGAACCCTCATTGGTCCCGCTTCCAAAGTCATGTTAGGCTGAAGATTTTCAGGAATCTTAGCGAACAACTGATCATCTTCACGGAGACACTTCCGCAACATAGACACATGGAAAACCTTGTGGAATGCACGCATAACCTCAGGTAACTCCAGTCTATATGCCACTGGTCCAACCCACTCAATCACTCTGAACGGACCCATATACCTCGGACTCAACTTAGTCTCAGTCAAACCTGTTAGGATCCTGCAACATGGCCATCTTGAGGTACACTCTGTCTCCTACCTGAAACTCCAGATCTCTCCTCCTCCTATCAGCATAACTCCTCTGCCTATCCTGAGCCTCCTTCATATTCAGCTTGAGAACCCAAATCTTTTCTGAGGTCTCCTGAACAAAATCTGCCCCGAACATGCTCCTCTCCCCCACCTGAGTCTAGCATAACGGTGTACGACACAGCCTCCCATACAAAGCCTCATAAGGAGCCATCCCAATACTCGCCTGATAACTGTTGTTGTAATCAAACTCTACCAGGTTCAGGTGATCTGCCCAATGGCCTCCCCAATCCAATACACACATCCTCAGCAAATTCTCCAGCGTCTAGATCGTCCTCTCTGATTGTCTATCTGTCTGAGGATGATAAGCCGTACTCATATGCACCTTCATGCCCATCTCTGCCTGAAATGCCTTCCAGAACACGAAGTGAACTTAGAATCCCTATCAGACAAATACTCGCTGGCACCCCATGCAACCTGACTATCTCTCTCACATACTTCTTAGCCAAGACCGCTGCTCCATCAGTCTTCTTAATGGCCAGAAAATGTGCTGACTTAGTCAACTGGTCCACAATGACCCAAATAGCATCAAACGTCCTGGACACTGGCAAACCCACCACGAAGTCCATAGTAATCATATCCCACTTCCACTCAGAAATGGGTAGACGCTTCAGCAACCCGCCAGAAACCTGATGCTCAGCCTTCACTAGCTGACACACATTGCACCTTGCGACCCAACTAGCTACATCCTTCTTCATCTCGACCCAGTGATAGTACCTCTTGAGATCACGGTACATCTTAGTCGCTCCTGGATGGATAGAAAACCTGCTCGCATGAGCCTCTCTCATGATCTCCTGCCTCAACTCCTCATCCTTGGGTACACAAACCCGACCATGCACCAAGATAGTACCATTATCTGAGACCTGATACTCTGAATCCACATCCTTTGAGACATTCACCAGCCCCAAATCCTGCTCCTGAGCCAACCACACCCTACTCAGAAGATCTGCTCTATCAACTGCTTCCAAACCCAACGGTTCATGTGAAACAGCATACGAGCTCAAGGCACTAATCTCTCCTACCAGAGACTCCATCTCCTGCTCCTGAGCCGAAGCTACCATCTTCTGACTCAGAGCATCTGCAACCGTGTTAGCCTTTCCAGGGTGATAAGCTATCTCCAAATCATAATCTGCCACAAGCTCCATCCACCGCCTCTGTCTCAAATTCAGCTCAGGCTGAGTGAATATGTACTTCAGGCTCTTATGATCTGTAAACACATATACCTTTGCACCATAAAGATAAGATCTCCAAATCTTCAGGACAAAAACTACATCAGCCATCTCCAAATCATGAGTAGGATAGTTGCCCTCATGCTTCCGCAACTGCCGCAAAGCATAGGCAATCACCTTCCCATGCTGCATCAGCACACACCCAAACCTACTCTAGATGCATCAGTATAAACCACATAGGGTTCTCCCTACTCGGGCAAAGCCAACACTGGCTTAGTAGTCAACATCTCCTTAAGACTTTCAAAGCCCTCCTCACACTCCTATGAACACACAAAAGGAACATATTTCCCTGCCAACTTAGTCAGAGGGCGTGCTCTACTTGCAAAACCCTTCACAAACCTCCTGTAGTAACCTGCCAAACCAAGGAAACTCCTGATCTCTGTGGCATTCTGCGGTCTAGGCCAATTCCTGATNATAGAAAACCTGCTCGCATGAGCCTCTCTCATGATCTCCTGCCTCAACTCCTCATCCTTGGGTACACAAACCCGACCATGCACCAAGATAGTACCATTATCTGAGACCTGATACTCTGAATCCACATCCTTTGAGACATTCACCAGCCCCAAATCCTGCTCCTGAGCCAACCACACCCTACTCAGAAGATCTGCTCTATCAACTGCTTCCAAACCCAACGGTTCATGTGAAACAGCATACGAGCTCAAGGCACTAATCTCTCCTACCAGAGACTCCATCTCCTGCTCCTGAGCCGAAGCTACCATCTTCTGACTCAGAGCATCTGCAACCGTGTTAGCCTTTCCAGGGTGATAAGCTATCTCCAAATCATAATCTGCCACAAGCTCCATCCACCGCCTCTGTCTCAAATTCAGCTCAGGCTGAGTGAATATGTACTTCAGGCTCTTATGATCTGTAAACACATATACCTTTGCACCATAAAGATAAGATCTCCAAATCTTCAGGACAAAAACTACATCAGCCATCTCCAAATCATGAGTAGGATAGTTGCCCTCATGCTTCCGCAACTGCCGCAAAGCATAGGCAATCACCTTCCCATGCTGCATCAGCACACACCCAAACCTACTCTAGATGCATCAGTATAAACCACATAGGGTTCTCCCTACTCGGGCAAAGCCAACACTGGCTTAGTAGTCAACATCTCCTTAAGACTTTCAAAGCCCTCCTCACACTCCTATGAACACACAAAAGGAACATATTTCCCTGCCAACTTAGTCAGAGGGCGTGCTCTACTTGCAAAACCCTTCACAAACCTCCTGTAGTAACCTGCCAAACCAAGGAAACTCCTGATCTCTGTGGCATTCTGCGGTCTAGGCCAATTCCTGATAGCCTGAATCTTCACCGGATCTACAGAAACTCCCTCTGCAGAAACAATGTGATCCTGAAAACCCATCTCACAATGCCAAAAATGCACTTGCTTAACTTGACAAACAACTTCTGCTCCCGCAGCTTCTCCAAAACTGCCCTCAAATACACTGAAAGCTCCTCAGGACTCTTAGAATATACCAGGATATCGTCGATGAAAATGATGACAGAGACGTCCAGGAACTCCTGAAACACGCTGTTCATCAATCTCATAAACGCTGCTGGTGCGTTAGTCAACCCGANTACGAGCTCAAGGCACTAATCTCTCCTACCAGAGACTCCATCTCCTGCTCCTGAGCCGAAGCTACCATCTTCTGACTCAGAGCATCTGCAACCGTGTTAGCCTTTCCAGGGTGATAAGCTATCTCCAAATCATAATCTGCCACAAGCTCCATCCACCGCCTCTGTCTCAAATTCAGCTCAGGCTGAGTGAATATGTACTTCAGGCTCTTATGATCTGTAAACACATATACCTTTGCACCATAAAGATAAGATCTCCAAATCTTCAGGACAAAAACTACATCAGCCATCTCCAAATCATGAGTAGGATAGTTGCCCTCATGCTTCCGCAACTGCCGCAAAGCATAGGCAATCACCTTCCCATGCTGCATCAGCACACACCCAAACCTACTCTAGATGCATCAGTATAAACCACATAGGGTTCTCCCTACTCGGGCAAAGCCAACACTGGCTTAGTAGTCAACATCTCCTTAAGACTTTCAAAGCCCTCCTCACACTCCTATGAACACACAAAAGGAACATATTTCCCTGCCAACTTAGTCAGAGGGCGTGCTCTACTTGCAAAACCCTTCACAAACCTCCTGTAGTAACCTGCCAAACCAAGGAAACTCCTGATCTCTGTGGCATTCTGCGGTCTAGGCCAATTCCTGATAGCCTGAATCTTCACCGGATCTACAGAAACTCCCTCTGCAGAAACAATGTGATCCTGAAAACCCATCTCACAATGCCAAAAATGCACTTGCTTAACTTGACAAACAACTTCTGCTCCCGCAGCTTCTCCAAAACTGCCCTCAAATACACTGAAAGCTCCTCAGGACTCTTAGAATATACCAGGATATCGTCGATGAAAATGATGACAGAGACGTCCAGGAACTCCTGAAACACGCTGTTCATCAATCTCATAAACGCTGCTGGTGCGTTAGTCAACCCGAAAGGCATCATCACAAACTCATAATGCCCATACCTCGTCCTGAAAGCCATCTTCCTCACATCTGCCTCATCTATCGGTATCTGATGATAACCCGACGCCAGATCTACAATGGAGAGCCAAGTAGCACCTCTTAACTGATCCAACAACTCATCGATCCTAGGAAGANTGACTCAGAGCATCTGCAACCGTGTTAGCCTTTCCAGGGTGATAAGCTATCTCCAAATCATAATCTGCCACAAGCTCCATCCACCGCCTCTGTCTCAAATTCAGCTCAGGCTGAGTGAATATGTACTTCAGGCTCTTATGATCTGTAAACACATATACCTTTGCACCATAAAGATAAGATCTCCAAATCTTCAGG
>NC_025693.1:16969250-16983636 GCF_000633955.1 Camelina sativa
GGACGGATGAATCCCTTACTCAACAAATCCTCTAGCTGCTTCTTCAGTTCTGCCATCTCTGCTGGAGCCATTCTGTAAGGAGCCTTGGATAACGGCGTCGTCCCCGGTTCCAGTTCAATAGTAAAAGGATCCGACCGAGATGGTGGTAATCTCTGCAATGACTGAAACACATCCTCAAACTCCTGGCACTACAGGAATACCGCTAACCGTTGACTTCCCCACTGACTCTAGCATAGATATATTAACCAAATAAGCCTCACGACCCTTCTCGATCATCTTCCAAGCCTGGATGGCCAAGATCAGGAGACTTCCCGAAGTCGGTCTAATCCCCTGAAAAACCAACTTCCCTCCTGGACGCTCAAACTCCACTCTACCCTGATGGCAATCCAAATGCACCATATGCCGATGCAACCAATCAATCCCGAGAATAACATCATACAACTCCACTGGACTGATAAGCAAATCCGCTGACCACGACTCTCCTGCGATCTGAATATCAACTCCTCTAACTCGTCCAACAACTCTTAGGAACTTGCCTCCCGCAACTCTGACAACTAATGTACTCTCCCCGGGATCCCCTCTGGTTCCCGCACTCTCTGCACACTCCGGAGTAATGAAGCTATGAGAAGCTCCAGAATCAAACATAACGTGAGACTTAAACCCGCCCACCAACAAGGTCCCTACACAAACCTCATGTGTTGAGAACTTAACACTTTATCACAGGAAAACATAAAACCTGAACCTACTACAATTCACAAAACTTAAGTACCAGAAATTATACCTGTGATTGCCCCGACACTGGTTCCACCAATCTATGCAGTCATGTAAACCCGTGGCGCCTGCTCAATCCGTGCCACTTGCTGACCTCCAGGTTGCACCTGCTGCAACGCTGCCACTGCTGCCGGCTGCAACTTGGGACACAAGGGCCTGATGTTCCTAGGCTCCCTACAATGATAGCATACACGAACCCCTGCCGTCAGAGCACTCCTCTTCGGACAACTAGAAAACCTGTGATTCTTGCTCCCACACTTGAAGCAACCCTCGCCACTTTGCATCTACGTAGCCTCCCACCTCCTCTTGGTTCCTTGCACAGGCTTGCCGCCCCTGCTAGAACCTCCATGATGCTGAGCCTTACTAGACTGAACTGCTGGACTAACCGCCACTGACTGTGCCCGGATATCCTCCTCAATCTCAGCTGCAGTCTCAACCAGCTCTGCACGTGTAGCATAACTGCGTCCTCTACAATGGACCCTCAAGTCATCACGAAGAGCCCTCAAAAACCTACTGATCTGGGCCTCCTCAGGTTCAATAGCCCGACCCCCGTAACAAAGAAGTCGACTGAACTCCAAGTCCAGCTCCCGTACTGACCGCGTCCCCTGAGATAACTGTAAAAACTGCACCTCCAACCGGTCCAATGCCTCTCTAGGAAAATACTTGCGGTTGAACTCCAAGACGAAGTCAGCCCAAGTCATCTCCCTCTGCACTCTCCTATCAGCCACTGATCTCCACCACACCTGAGCATCACCAACCAGATGATGGACCCCTATGTCCACCCAAAAATCCTCAGGACATCTCAGAGTATGGAAGTTATGTTCCACACTTGTCCTTCACGTATCCGCAGCAGTAGGGTCTTTACCACCCAAAAACCGCTCAGTCACAAGACCCTTCATCTCCTTGAGCATGGACAAATAACGTCCATGTGCTCCTGCATCCGCAGCCACTGGCTGCCGCTCCTCCGCCACCACTGGTGGCATTACCTGAGCCTGAGCCGGTACCACGGGTGGTAATTGCTCCAACAACTGTGCTAGCATAGCCGCAAAATCTGCACCAGGGACTCCACCCGCTGGAACTCCCACACCCGAGACCATATCATCTCCGGCCACTGGAGCATCAACACTGCCCCCTCCAGGACACACTGCGACTCGCCAACACCCTCAGCTGTCACACTCTGGTCTGCAGTCTCACTCACTGCTGGGCCTCTGCCCCTACCATGACCACGTCCGCATCCACGACCACACTCGCGTCCACGACCAGCAACAGCACCATCTCTAGCCATCTTCACTACCATGAACAGAAGACTAAGCAAACAATTTCTACTATAACACAGAAACATAAACTCACCGTGGAATCACAAAGTAGGCTCGAAGAGGATGTTTTAGGACTCCATGCCACACACAATTGACAAACTCACATAATCAATCAAAGCATGCAAATCTCAAACATCTAGAGCACAAAGCCTAGTGAACCCAAACCGAGAACCGTAAGGTCTCTGATACCAAACTGAAAGGGCCCACCTTTTTTTAAATTAATAAATAATAAATATAATAAATAAATAAACTACAACTAGTGGTCTCATACCCACTAGCCACCTAACCACAATCACAATCAACAGCGGAATAACAATACCAATATCCAATAAATATAAATAACCAATATTCGAAACATGACCAATATCCAAATAACCAATCATCAAAAAACATGGAACCAGCAACCTAGCAATGTTTCTAATGACCCAACTCTAGCAACCTAGCAATGCCAGACAACATCCAATCAAGTCCCTAGAACATCCTCCTCTTCATTGCCTTGATTCCACAATCACACTTTGCCTTTACCTGCACCACAAATACAAATTGAGATGCATGAGTATTTATAAACACTCAGTGAGGCAATCCTCCCATCTATTGGGCTATACACACAAGCAACAGTAATTCCAATGTTCCAAACAATCAACAAACAAAGCATACAAACCAAGAATACAAACATCAACTCGCTGGAAGGGAGGGGTCGACCGACACCAGCCAAGTGTCGACCGACACTGGCTCAACGGTGTCAACCAACACTACCCCACGGTGTCGATCGATGCTGCTTCACTGGTGTCGACCGACACTATAATGACCCTCACCAAGAGTAGAAATCTCAAAATAAAATATCGAGGAAATGAATTGGGAAAGACCTAAGAAAGAAGAGGAAGGAAAATAAAGAAGGATGACCCAAGGGAGTCCGAGGAAATATTCGTAAGTCGGAGAGTGGTCGAGCCAAGACCGGAGTAACCAGATGCACGACCGAGACCCTAAAACCGATCGAAAGTCGAAGAAATTCGTCGGGAAGGTCGAGGAAACTCGTCGAGGGAATCTGTCGAGATCTCAAAAAAAAAATTGTCGAGGATCGGGGAAGTTACCGAATACTCGAGAGAATTGTCGAGGATCGGAGAAGTTACCGAGTACTCGAGAGAATTGTCGAGGATCGGAGAAGTTACGGAGTACTCGAGAGAATTATCGAGGATCGAAGAAGTTGCCGAGTACTCGAGAGAATTGTCGAGGATCGAAGAAGTTGCCGAGTACTCGAGAGAATTGTCGAGGATCGGGGAAGTTGCCGAATACTCGAGGGAAATTGTCGAGAGCCCGAGAGATTGCCGAGTGTTGCCAAACGGAGCGTCCGAACGATCGAGAAAAATGATCTGAATGAGTCGAGAATTGCCAGAGGGAATGTCGAAGATGCTAGACGAGGGATTGAGTAATTGCGAGAAAATTTCTCTTTTCTCAAAATTTCGACCAATGAGAAGTAAGAAAGGTGGGAAGATTATTTTATTTAAGGTGGAGTTAGTGGAAGAATTAAAAAATTAAGGAAATTAAGGGAGATAGTGGGAAATTAACTTAATCAAGCTGATTAAGAGGAGATGGCGGGATCTTATTGGCTAGAAGTTAAGGCCATGTCTCGATTAAACAACATGCACTAATGAAGAGCTTTACATGCACTAATGGGAGAATTTGCATGCACTAATACAAGGAGGATTAGTGGCTTAATGGCGAGCACCCATTGGGGGTGAAATTCACGCAGCACATGAAAGGAAAGAGAGTGACACTTGTCGAAGAGCATTAAGGAAGAAGGCTCGAGATTGTGCCTATAAATACAAGGGTGTCGACTTCATTTGGGTGTTTATCTCAAAAACACTCAAAACGCTTAAGTCATTTCCAGAGAGAAACAAGAGGGGATTGTCGAGAGAGAGGTCAAGAACGATCGAGAGGAAGATCGAAGGAGAAACGCTTGCGTTAAGAAGCAGAGTTGCTGCGATCAAAGTGATCAAAAGAAGAAGCTGTCGTGATCGAAGTTATCGAGAAAGAAGCGGTTGTTATCGAGTTTGGTTGCGGATTGAAGCGGGACGAAGCAAGAAGCTGTTTGATGCGAAGTAGGAGCGGATTGTCTGGTCGAGTGGTGCTGTGAAGTCCGAGTATCATCGACGGTTGCGCAAGAGGTGAGTCTGTGGTAAGCATGTAGAGTCGATGCATGTTGTTGCGGTTGAAGTTTATTGCATGCATGATCAAACTTGGAGGAGTTTAAAAGTGATAAGTCTTGCTTAAAATTGGGTTTATGCATGACTTAATGAGTAAAGCGATTTGCATTATAAGGCATGATGTTGGTTAAAGATGATTGCATGCATAATTTGGACTCAAGAGACTAAACGGTTTAAGCGGTTGGCTTCCATGCATGATTTGGACTTAAGAGATTTAAGTGGTTAAAGTAATTGGACCAACATGCGTGAATCGGACTTAAGTATTTAAAAGGGGTTAAATCATAAACGGTTGCATGCATATTGGAACTTGTTGCATTAACTTGCTTAAGTTGATTGTATTGTTTGCATGCATGTAGAATAATCTTAAGTTGCTTGATTTACTTTCTTGCTTCTTGTTGATTATTCCATGTTGGTTTTTCTTGCGTGATTACATGCTAACGAGCTTGATGTATCATCGCGTGAAAGTGTGGTGGTGGGTTTGGTTGTAGCCTAGCCTCTTGAATTTGTTTCTCGAGTCTTGGCTAGGTTAGTGTGTCGATATTTCTGTTTCCGGAAGTGTATGTCACGCGTGAGTTCTCGAATACCACTCACGCGGGTACCATGTTACGGCTGGCTAGCTACCAGCGTAACCGCTACATGACGATGTAGCTATTGGTGGGTTCATGCCGGAGAACTTTGTGGTCTCGGCATGGGAAGTGTTGGAACGGAACAGATTATCGAAGGGCCCTAGGAGTAAAGAGTCTAGAGTAATCAAGTGTCCCTTGTTTATGTCTAGTCGTCTTTACATGTTGCGTGTTGCGTGTTGTTAAAGAGTCTACGGTATTTTAAGTATCTAGACGTCTTAGTAAGTCGTGTATGAGATAAGAGTCTAAGGTTCAAGTAGTTCTTGTTTCCTTAGGTCGTCTTTCTCTTATGGTAGCAAGTTTAGATCGTTCGAATGAAGTCGTAGAGATCTAACCTCACTTGCATGTTCTTGTTTGAATTGCTTCCGCTAAACTTTTGTTACGTTGCTTTGATGTAGTTTGCTAGCTGTTGTGGCTTGCTAGCTTTCTTTGATTGCCGGGGTAGTCGGCTTGGGGAGAGTAGTATCCTGTTTAGGAAAGAAGGGGTACCCAGACTCACTGAGTAATCCTAGATTACTCATGACTCTTTGTTGTTGGTCTTGCAGGGAAGCATAAGTGAGTCTAGAGCCGGAGCAAACGTTAGGGTACCGGATAGGGTTTTCTTGTGTTTCTTGTAAAACCCTATATTTTCTTAAACGAATAAGTGCAAAGTTTTCCGACTATCTTTATATATATTACTTTAATGATTTATTTGCCATGAATTATTTTATTAAAGTGATATATATACGGTTTTCAGGAAAGCATGGCAAGTTGCAACTGATACTCGGCCTAGTCCGGGCTAACACAACGCACCAGGCCGCGAGGGTTGCAAAGCCTAAGTAACCTCGGCTGCGGGTGGGACTGTGCTAGGGAGGACCGGTCGGGAAGTCTGCAGCTTCCGTCCCTCGACCGGATCACCTTGGTGCAATTCCACAAGTGGCGTCCCGTGGCTGTCCGATGGCCTTAGTGGTCATAGTACGGTTCGGGGGCGTTACAANGTCTTGAGATGTGTATAGCGAGTCTAGATCATCGAGTCGAGTCGTATTGATCTAACCTCTCTCGCTTGTGTGTGGTTTAAATTGCTTCCGCTATGGTTTTCGTTACGTAGCTTTGATAACTTGCTAAGTTTGTTTTACTTGCTTGTTTTCTTTGCTTACCGGGGTAGTCGGGTTGGGAAAGTAGAATCCTGTTTAGGAGAAACGGGTACCGAGGCTCACTGAGTAATCTTAGATTACTCATGATATTATTTTGGTCTTGCAGGGAAGCCTAAGTGAGTCTAGAGCTGGAGCAAACTTTAGGGTGCCGGATAGGGTTTTTCTTCTGTTCTTTGTAAAACCCTATATTTTTACGAACGGTTATGTATAAATTTCCCGACTATCTTTATATATTGCTTTAATGATGTATTTTTGATGAATTATTTTATTAAAGTAATATATACGGTTTTCAGGAAAACATGGCAAGTTGCAAATGATACTCGGCCTTGTCCGGGCTAACACAACGCACCAGGCCACAAGGGTTGCAAAGCCTAAGTAACCTTGGTTGCGGGTGGAGTTGTGCCAGGGAGGACCGGTCGGGAAGTCTTCAGCTTCCATCCCTCGACCGGATCACCTCGGTGCAATTCCGCAAGTGGCGTCCCGTGGCTGTCCGATGGCCTTTGTGGTCATAGTACGGTTTGGGGGCGTTACAGACACCAAGTGGTGTTGATCGACACTCCCTCTGCATTCGCGATCCAGACAAAAACGAGAGTCGAATCTCACCCCCAAACTCCACCAAATCGTCCAATACTCAAAATCCAAGCCATAAACTTCCGTATGAACCTGTAGCAACCAATCCCAACAAAAAAAAACACACAAACACAGCAACAAACAAGCAAGAACAAGGAATCACAGGCTTAGATTAGCTATGGTCATGCACACACCTCTTTGAAGGAAGTTTCTAACCAACAATGGACGAAGCTACACTCCCAGCAAGCTTTCCACACGTTCCTAGCCTTGAATCCTCACTCCCACAACAAGATCTCTCCCACAAAGCTTTGAAATCTCACAAACTCTCTCTAGAACCTCAAGAACCAACTCTCTCTTTGTTTTTCTCTAAAAGCGGCGAGACAAACACAAAAACACGACCCTAGGTTGTTTTCTCCCTTTTACAACTCGGTTCAATGGTTTCCTTAAAACAAACCGGCCAAAATCGACGATTAAAACAATCCGATCAAACCAGAAAAACAATAGTGTTGACCGACACCCCCTTGGTGTCGATCGACACCCTCCCCCAAAACGCACATATTGGTTTGCGGGTGTTACAATAATATAGCAAAAGAGAACGTCAATCAATTACTTTTAATACATTATTGGATTCTAATTTATAAAGATTTTTGAAGAGTTTAACAAAATTATTAAGTGAATAAGTGAAAGATTGTTAAAGATTGTTAGAGAGTTTTGTTGATTAGTTTTCTAAAATCTTGTAAAGTGCTCCAAACAATCCTGTATTTTTGTCATACTTTCCATGACTTTATTTTGTAAAAAAAGGTGTGAATGGTTGCAGCGGTTGGGACGGACAAATTCATCTGCGGATCAGACCGCTTTTTATTTACCATTCATTATGTGTAGTCCGCAGTGGTGCGGTCTACAGAAAACAGAAACAAAACCGCTGCAGACCAACACTACAAGAAAACAGTCGATTTGCGACGGAAATCTGCGATGGCAAAACGCGCTCGAAAATTTGCGATGGATTTGCGAGTAGTTTGCGGGTACTTGCAATTCCCTCGCAAAATTTGCGACGGCAAAATCCCTCGTAAATTTGCGACAGATTTGCGACTCCGCGAAAGTTCCTTGGAAAAAACTCGCAACTCCCTCGCACATTGCGATGGACTAGTGATGACATTTTCCGTAGCAAATTTGCGACGGAGTTGCAAGGGTCGATGATGTTGGCAGCCACGTTTTTCCCGAGTGTAACTGTTTTGTCGGCAAAACAGTAAAAGCCTCGTAAATCCCTTGCAAGAAAATAATATTTTAAAATATCCCTCCCAAATCCCTTGCAAATTTCCCGTGCAAATCCATAGCAACTATTTTTAGTAGGCCTATAAATATCAAGTTCATGATCCATGGAAACCACAACGCAAAACACTTTGAATACGATAAAAAATATTGTGAAAGAAAAAAGGCTAAAAAAAAAAGCCTAAACACTTTTAAATTATATAATAATTTTTGGAGGCGGGCAGCATGAGATATACACATTGCGACGGTGGATGTACAATCACAGAGATCCGGAGACCGATGATGTGACAAGAGAGTTTTGTGATGGGTTGTGCGCTTTCATGTACGAAGTGACAAACCAAGACTTTGCTCGTCAAAACGGTACAATATTTTGTCCATGTCCTAAGTGCTTCAACGATAATTATTTGGAATTTAATCTAGTGAAGAAGCATCTTTATAATAGAGGATTTATACCAAATTACAATGGATGGTTTCGTCATGGAGAGGGTTGTAGCAGTAACGTAGGAAGTAGTAGTATGAATTATGCTGTTGATCAACCTAGTAATTATGGGCATCAAGAATCTGATCAATTTGGTTTTTATGGGTATAATGAGGAAAATAGATTTCATGATATGGTTAATGATGCATTTCATGAAACTACTGCTGCATTTCCTGAGAATATTACGGAAGAACCCAACGTAGATGCACAACGTTTTTATACTATGTTAGATGCTGCAAATCAACCTATCTACGATGGATGTAGAGAAGGGCATTCTAAGTTATCATTGGCATCTAGGATGATGACAATTAAAGCTGATAATAACTTAAGTGAGATTTGCATGGATTCTTGGGCTGAACTCATTAAAGAGTATTTGCCACCTGATAATGTATCGGCTGAGAACTACTACGAAATACAGAAGTTGGTTGCGAGTCTTGGATTACCATCTGAAATGATTGATGTGTGCGTTGACTATTGCATGATTTTTTGGAAAGATGATGCTAAGCTGCATGAATGTCGGTTTTGCGGGAAGCCGAGATATCAGCCTACACAAGGAAAGACGCGAGTGCCATATAAACGTATGTGGTACTTGCCTGTTGCTGATAGATTGAAACGCCTATACCAATCAAAACGGACTGCAGCGGTAATGAGATGGCATGCAGAACATTCTACTGAAGAAGGAGAAATTACACACCCATCTGATGTAAAAGCGTGGAAACATTTTCAATCGGTATATCCTGACTTTGCTCAAGAGTGTAGGAATGTTTATCTTGGGTTGGGTACAGATGGTTTTAGTCCATTTGGTATGTCAGGGAGGCAATATTCTTTATGGACTGTTATATTGACGCCATACAATCTTCCTCCAGATATGTGTATGCAAATCGAATTTCTGTTCTTGAGTATTTTGGTACCAGGTCCAAAGCATCCAAAGCGAGCTCTATATATCTTCTTACAGCTTCTGATTCATGAGCTGGAGCAATTGTGGTATGAAGGTGTTCAGACGTTCGATTCGTCGAGAAAACAGAATTTCAATATGCGGGCAGTGCTAATGTGGACGATTATGCCTTCAGACACTCTTTAAGTTTTTTTTCTTAAGATTATGCCTTCAGACACTCTTTTATTTGTTAACTAATCAACCTCTTTTGTGTTTCTTTCAAGTCTGAGATCACTGGGAAGTTAACTCCGGATTTCCTACGAATCTTAGAAGACACTCATCAAAAACCGGATGGCTCATTTACGGATGGCAAGTCCGAGTCCGTGTTCAATAAGGTATCGTCCAAGATTCAAGAGTTAGAATCTGAGCTTTGTACAGGGGAGAATGGAGAGAGTTCTGCTTCTGGTGGGGTGCCCATTCATATCAAAAACAAAATTTACACTGAGGTAAGATACACGTTCTTAGTTCTTTTTTAAAAAAATACTCAATGGTTGAACTGTGTGGTTAAGTTTTTAGTGCTTCTGGTGTGTTCAGTTGCCAATCGTATATTGTTAATGATTTTGTGATATCTTAGGATTGTTTTGTATGTGCTAACTTAGGATTGTTTTGTATGTGATAACATGCGATTGTTTAGTTTGTGATAACTTCCGATTGTTTAGTTTGTGATAACTTGGGATTGTTTAGTTTGTGATAACTTGCGATTGTTTAGTATGCGATCCATTGTTTTCTTTTGTATGTTTGTAACTTGTCGTTTTTTGTTTTGTTTTTAGGTTGCTCCGAAGAAGAATAACAGAATTTTTGGGGTTGGTTCTCTGCAGTTTGAAGCATCCTCTACCAGTAGCTGTCAGCAACCTCTGTCTCCAGCTAATGATCCGGTTATCTTGGCTCAGAAGCTTGCTGCCGCTGAGGAATGCATTCAAACCCAGGCGACTCAAATCCGAACCTAGGCGAGTCAAATCCATGAAAATAGTCAAAGAATGCATAGCTATGATGCATACTTTGACTATCTCGCAGAAAAAGATCCTGAGTTTGCTGCCAAGTTTCGAAACCCGACTAACCAACAAAGGAGCAACCGAGAAGGCACCAACCCAGAAGGCACCAACCAGGAAGGCACCAATCCAGAGGGCAACACAGGTGAAACGGGAGCAGCTGGTAGCCAAACTGGGACCAGAAACGTGACCTCTCTCTCTCAATCCTTTTAAGAACTCTTCTCACTTTGTTCTGATATCCCCGTGAGGGAGAAAACTTAAACATGACTTTTGTTTTATAATATTTATGTTTTATTCTATTTTGAATCAATTCTGTTCTTTTTATTATTATTTTTTTTAACATCTAAAACATTATTCACCAAAAAAAAACAAACAAAAAAATGTAAAATTAGCAAAAGAAAAATTAATTAAATATGAAGAATTGCTACAAATTTGCGAGACCAACAGTACTAGGCAGATTCATATGGACGTTGCAAAGCAGTCGCAAATTTTGCGAGGGATCGAACATTGCGATGGAAAAAAGTCCTCGCAATTTGCTTGACAGTTGCGAGTACAAACGTCTCTCGCAATGTGCGTGGGATTTGCGAGGAATATATCCCTCGCAACTTGCATGAGATTTGCGAGGGAAAATATTCCTCGCAAAATTTGCGAGGGAAAATATTCCTCGCAAAATTTGCGAGAGAATTGTGATGTCAGCTTATTTGCGGGACGCGATTTGCGAGGAATAGTTGTGTCTCGCAAATCCCTTGCGATTGTCAATTTGCGAGGGAATTGCGATGGATTCTTCCATCCCAAATTGACTGTTTTCTTGTAGTGCAACTGCGGACCAATTTTCCTTACAAATAGAGTTGGACCGCAGCGGTTCACTGTCCACACTTCAAACAGAGGGTCTGGTCCGCAGATGGATTTGTCCGCCCCGACCGCAGTTACCATTCAGAACAAAAGTGTCTAACATTATGAACCAATAACATAATAATTGAATTCATTAACAATCCTAGATTCTTTTGTTTTAATTGAATAAAACAAAATTTTTAATGACTTTTTAAAAGTCTGAATCCAATAACCTAAATTTGTTAAGATTTTAAATGATTTTTTTACAAATCACAAACCAATAACACTAAACTTTAACGAAGTTTAACAAAATATTGATGTAATAACAACAAATTCTACATAACATTGAAAATCTTTAAAACTCTATTCAAATATCAAACCAATAACCCCCACAAAATGTAACTTAAAGAAGCTGAACAAATGAAATGTCTCAAATAAAAAGATGTGTGTAGATAATTTAGCTTTAGATTAGCAATAATGTATTTTTCTTATATATTAAAAGAAAATAACACATGTTAAAAAAAAAATAGAGTGCCGAATGACAATTTCTCATAACTCTTCTTAAAAAAATGGTACTTTATTATAGTTTAATATATAGTAAATATTGACATCTATAACCGGAAAAATAAGTAATAAAGTTATGGTTGTGATAAAAAAAAATTAGTGAGGAATTTATAAATCGTAAAAACCTAAAATATACAAAATATAGTCTTGTAATATGGAATTCTTTTTCTTTCACAAAAGTAGACTATAGAGATTCTTGCTTTGAAATAATAGTAAACAAAAAGAAAACCAAATATAATTACAGATTTGGTAGACAAAGAGAAAATAAATGAACAATTTTCTAAGTAAATAAATAAGGAATATTAGTGAGGAATTTGTAAATCGTAAAAACTAAAATAGTCAAAATATATTCTTGTTAAATGGATTACTTTTTTAAAACTGAAGTAAACTATAGAAATTTTGCTATCAAATAATACTAAACAATAGAAAAATTAAAGATTTAGTAGAAGAAAATACTCATGCATCTCAATATGTGTTTGTGGTACAGGTAAAGGTAAAATGTGATCGTGGAATCAAGGCAATGAAGAGGAGGATGTTCTAGGGACTCGGTTTGATGTTGTCTGGCATTGCTAGGTTCCTAGAGCTGAGTCATTAGAAACATTGCTAGGCTGCTGGTTTCATGTTTTCTGATGATTGGTTACTGGATTATTGGTTATCTTGTTATTGGATATTGCTTATGCTATAGTATTGGTTTTATTATTGGATATTGCTATTGGTATTGTTATTCTGCTGTTGATTGTGATTGTGGTTAGATGGCTAGTAGGTATGAGACCACTATTTGGAGGTACGTCAGAGGGTCGCAAGCGTATCAGGAGGGACCAGAGAGGGTTAGCTCGTAAGAGTGCCGGGGGTGCAGGGAACCCAAGTGTGGGGTTGCAGCAGGTGGAGCCCAGGGTCGAGATGATCGCTTGGCGGATCTAATTGCGTGCTGTTGGAGCGGTTACCGAGAAGGGTACCAGTGCAGGCTCCAGTTGTACCGCATGTGGTGGGGTGCAGCCGAGGGCTGCGGATGTTGAGGAGTTTCCATCTTATGTTAAGAGGATGAGCAGTTGTAGATGACCGGTATGAGATTATTCTCAAGAGGTATCGAGCCTAGAGAGGCGGATAGGTGGATATATGCAGTTGGAGCAGATATTTTTGCAGCTTGGTGGTTAATCCAGTTGGATATTAGAAGTTGAGTGCGCAGGCGTAACATTGCAATGTTATACTTAGACCACAGGAGGTACTTTTGGTTAGGAGATGTTTATAGTAGTTAAGGATTGTTGCTCCTGAGGGGATGGTGATTCTCCTGAATACCGATAGCTCGAGGGGCTGNACCAGAGAGGGTTAGCTCGTAAGAGTGCCGGGGGTGCAGGGAACCCAAGTGTGGGGTTGCAGCAGGTGGAGCCCAGGGTCGAGATGATCGCTTGGCGGATCTAATTGCGTGCTGTTGGAGCGGTTACCGAGAAGGGTACCAGTGCAGGCTCCAGTTGTACCGCATGTGGTGGGGTGCAGCCGAGGGCTGCGGATGTTGAGGAGTTTCCATCTTATGTTAAGAGGATGAGCAGTTGTAGATGACCGGTATGAGATTATTCTCAAGAGGTATCGAGCCTAGAGAGGCGGATAGGTGGATATATGCAGTTGGAGCAGATATTTTTGCAGCTTGGTGGTTAATCCAGTTGGATATTAGAAGTTGAGTGCGCAGGCGTAACATTGCAATGTTATACTTAGACCACAGGAGGTACTTTTGGTTAGGAGATGTTTATAGTAGTTAAGGATTGTTGCTCCTGAGGGGATGGTGATTCTCCTGAATACCGATAGCTCGAGGGGCTGGGGGCTCTGAGAGTGGCAGAGGGGATTATGTTCCCCTGAGGGGATAAGTTGTTCCCCTGATACCGAGATCTTGGGGATTGTGTTCCAAGAGTGAGACGGTATAACTCGAAGACGCTGGTCTGAGAGTGAGATCGGTACGGCTTGAAGGTTGCGACCTAAGGATGGTGGATTTGGGAGCAAGCAATACCTAGGAAGTGAGTATAAACAACCCGATTGAATGTAGACCTCGAGAGATTGACGGTGGTTTAATATCGGGTTTTAGATGTGTTGACCAATGGGTCAGGGTTTTATGAACCAGAGCGGTTATGAATGTGTGGCTGTTTCGCCAGGATTGTGAGGTCGGTGGTGCTGGAGTCCCGGAAAGGGGAGTTACAGCAGGTCTGAGCCGGGAAAGGCATGTTTGCCAGATACATAAGTTCACGAGAAGCCTTCATGGCAGGATAATCTAATCATTGCGACTATGTTGGATTACGTTCATTTGAGATGGACAGGGTTGCAAGATTCAAGGTTTTGGTAAGCTTGCTGAGGGAGACAAGGCAAGAGGTTTGAGTTGGCGGCTTGCAAAGAATTTGACGCGGTGAATCAGAATGTGCGAACGTATGGTACTTGTTTGTTTTATTACGTTCGTATTGATGATTTGCTGTAGAGAATTGCTAAGCGAAAAGCTAACTTTGTAATAAGCTATCTTGTGGAAGTTTTCCTAAGAAACAAGTTACTAGAGGTTCTTCGATGGACAAGAGATATTGATATCCGAGTGGTGGTGAGTTGATGTCGGCATACTTGATTTTTGTTTAGTAGAGCTGAAGACGCAGCTAGAGGATTTGTTGAGCAGGGGACTCTTTTGTCTTATCACTTCACTGTGGGGAGCGTCGGTGTTCGTCAAGAAGAAGGA
>NC_025693.1:16983651-16986557 GCF_000633955.1 Camelina sativa
GAGATGGACAGGGTTGCAAGATTCAAGGTTTTGGTAAGCTTGCTGAGGGAGACAAGGCAAGAGGTTTGAGTTGGCGGCTTGCAAAGAATTTGACGCGGTGAATCAGAATGTGCGAACGTATGGTACTTGTTTGTTTTATTACGTTCGTATTGATGATTTGCTGTAGAGAATTGCTAAGCGAAAAGCTAACTTTGTAATAAGCTATCTTGTGGAAGTTTTCCTAAGAAACAAGTTACTAGAGGTTCTTCGATGGACAAGAGATGTTGATATCCGAGTGGTGGTGAGTTGTTGTGGGCATACTTGATTATTTGTCTAGTAGAGTTGGAGAAGCAGCTAGAGGATTGGTTGAGCAGGGGACTCTTTTGTCTTCACACTTCACTGTGGGGAGCGTCGGTGTTCGTCAAGAAGAAAGACGTGGTATGGGTTTATGAGTTTGTGGCGATGTCGTTCGGGTTGACTAACGCGCTAGCAGTGTTTATGAGGTTGATGAACAGCGTGTTTCAGGAGTTTATGGACATGTCTGTCATCATTTTCATCGACGCTATCCTGGTATTTTCTAAGAGTCCTGAAGAGCATGCAGTGCATTTGAGAGCAGTTCTGGAGAAGCTGCGGGAGCAGAAGTTGTTTGCTAAGTTGAGCAAGTGCAGTTTTTGGCAGCAAGAGATGGGTTTCTGGGTCACATTGTTTCTGCAGAGGAAATTTCTGTAGATCCGGAGAAGATTCAGGCTATCAGAGATTGGCCTAGACCGCAGAATGCCACAGAGATCAGGAGTTCCTTGGGTTGGCAGGTTACTACAGGAGAGTTCTGCAGGGTTTTGTAAGCAAGGCACGTCCGATGACTAAGTTGATAGGAAAGGATGTTCATTTTGTTTGGTCACAGGAGTGAGTGGAGGATTTTGCAAGCCTGAAGGAGATGTTGACTACTACGCCAGTGTTGGCTTTGCCTGAGCAGGAGATGGAGTCTCTGGCATGAGAGATCAGTGCGTTAGGGTTGTATGCTGTTTCACAAGAACCGTTGGGTTTGGAAGCAGTTGATAGAGCAGATCTTCTGAGTAGGGTGCGGTTGGCTCAGGAGAAGGATTTGGGGCTGGTGAATGTCTCTAAGGATGTGGATTCAGAGTATCAGGTCTCAGATAATAGTACTATCTTGGTGCACGGTCGGGTTTGTGTGCCCAAGGATGAGGAGTTGAGGCAGGAGATCCTGAGGGAGGCTCATGCGAGCAGGTTTTCTATTCATCCAGGAGCGACTAAGATGTACCGTGATCTCAAGAGGTACTATCACTGGGTTGGGATGAAGAAGGATGTAGCTAGTTGGGTCTCGAGGTGCGATGTGTGTCAGCTAGTGAAGGCTGAGCATCAGGTTCCTGGCGGTTGACTGAAGAGTTTACCCATTCCTGAGTGGAAGTGGGATATAATTACTATGGACTTCGTGGTGGGTTTGCCAGTGTCCAGGACGTTTGATGCTATCTGGGTCATTGTGGACCGGTTGACTAAGTCAGCACATTTTCTGGCCATTAAGAAGACTGATGGAGCAGCGGTCTTAGCTAAGAAGTATGTGAGGGAAATAGTCAGGTTGCATGGGGTGCCAGCAAGTATTGTGTCTGATAGGGATTCTAAGTTCACTTCGGTATTCTGGAAAGCATTTCAGGTAGAGATGGGCACTAAGGTGCATATGAGTACAGCTTATCATCCCCAGACAGATGGACAGTCATAGAGGATGATTCAGACGCTGGAGGATTTGCTGAGGATGTGTGTGTTGGATTGGGGTGGCCATTGGGCAGATCACCTGAACCTGGCAGAGTTTGCTTACAACAACAGTTATCAGGTGAGAATTAAGATGGCTCCTTATGAGGCTTTGTATGGGAGACCATGTCGTACACCGTTATGCTAGACTCAGGTGGGGGAGAGGAGCATGTTCGGGGCAGATTTTGTTCAGGAGACCTCAGAGAAGATACGGGTTCTCAAGCTTAACATGAAGAAAGCTCAGGATAGGCAGAGGAGTTATGCTGATAGGAGGAGGAGAGATCTTGAGTTTCAGGTAGGAGATAGAGTGTACCTCAAGATAGCAATGTTGCAGGGTCCGAACAGGTCATAGACTGAGACTAAGTTGAGTTCGAGGTATGTGGGTCCGTTCAGTGTGATTGAGCGAGTTGGACCAGTGGCATATAGGCTGGAGTTACCTGAGGTTATGCGTGCGTTCCATAAGGTTTTCCATGTGTCTATGTTGTAGAAGTATCTCCGTAAGGATGATCAGTTGTTGGCTAAGATTCCTGCAGATCTTCAGCCTAATATGACTTTGGAGGCGAGATCAATGAGGGTTCTCGAGAGGAGGATTAAGGAACTTCGGAAGAAGAAGGTTCCTTTGATGAGAGTCTTTTGGGACTGTGATGGTGTTGAGGAGCAGACTTGGGAGCCAGAGGCGAGGATGAAGGCAAGGTTTAAGAAGTGGTATGAGAAGCAAGCCGTGACTTGAACTTGTCTTGCCTGATCCCATCTGTAAACCATGGCTGGAGCGGGAATGGAGTATTCCAGCCGATCTCTCTTGTTTACTCGGTCGCTTGGGGTGGTTGGTTGTGCGACTCAGTAACAAGATAAGGCGGTGCTCGGGGTACAAAGTTTCCGTGAGGCGGGGTTTTTGACAAAAGTTTCCTGAAATAGAAGTTTCCAAAAGGGGAAAGTGCTAAATATGGAAAGTTTTACGGGAGTTAGAATTTGTCCATTTTAGCGGTGAAGAGCCTTGGAGGGGCTTGTGTGGCCTTAGTGGCGGACTTTTGAGTCAGTGTGCCCATGTGTGGCGGTCTTTTTAGACATTGTGTGGCCTTTGTGGCGGGCTGTTTAGCCATTGTGTGGCCTTTGTGGCGGGCTGTTTAGCCATTGTGTGGCCTTTGTGGCGGGCTGTTTAGCCA
>NC_025693.1:16988036-17003059 GCF_000633955.1 Camelina sativa
GGCTGTTTAGCCATTGTGTGGCCTTTGTGGCGGGCTGTTTAGCCAGAGTGCTTGTTTAGGCGGTCCTTCGGGACAGATGGTCTTGGTGGCGGTCCTGTTTAGGACAATTGATTGGCCTTGGTGGCGGTCCTGTTTAGGACATATGTTTGGCCTTGGTGGCGGTCCTGTTTAGGATATTTGTTTGGACTTTGTGGCGGCCCTTGTGGCATGTATATGATCCTTGTGTGGTCATGAGGTATTCCAGTGAGGGGATATATGGTTGGTAGGACGTTGAGATGTTTTACGCGAGCCACGGGAAGGAGACCTAGATAGGGATAGAACTCAGACGTGTTCAGAATTGTTTGCTCGCGACTCTTGGAGGACTTAGGTTCTCCTAGTACTGCCATAATTTGAGACTTTGTGGCTTGGGAATATGGTTGGTATATCGACTTCGGATGACGATCCGGGGGCGCGCTGTAGGGTGGCAACCCGAGAGACGAGTTGGATTTTTTCTTATATATTATGGCATGCGGGTTTAGGCCCGATGAGGAGCCAATATTTTGGCATGCAGACTTAGGTCTTATGAGGAGCCAATAAAAACTCAAGGTTTAGGCCTATAAGAAAAGGAAAGTCCAAAAGTCAAGAGCAAATGACGCCTGGAGCATGAGTCTATCGCCTAGAGGTGACCTTCTGTAGGTCGGTCGGAGGAGTGCAGGCCATGGAGACGGTTGCACGGGAGTCCTTGGCTGATGGTTGTTCGAGATTCGAGGACGAATCTAGATTGGTGGGGGAGAATTGTAACATTCGCGAACCAAAAATTGGTTTTTGGGGATGGGTGTCGATCGACACCAAGGGGGTGTCGGTCGACACCACTAAATTTTGGTTCGACCAGATTGAGTTTTTAATCGATTTGGTTCGGTTTGGTTTTAGGAAACCATTGAACCGGGTTATTTAAACGGGTTTCGACACAAGAAGGGTTTTGGAAAGTTTATTTTGTTGCCGCTTTGATGTTTTTGGAGAGAAAGGAGAGAAAAGCATTGTTCTTGAGATTTTGAAAGAGATTGGTGAGATTTATGGCTGTTCTTGAGAGTTTTTGAGCTAGGAAGGATCTAGAAGCTTGCTAGGAGGGTTAGATTCGTTGCTATTGGTCTTAATCTTCCTGCAAAGAGGTGAGTGCATGACCATGGCTTATCTAAGCTAAGATCTCTAGTTTTTCTGTGATTTGGTGTTTATGTGGTTGTTTCTTTGAGTTCTCTATGGTATTTCGTCGCTGCTATGTATGGGTTTGGCTTCTGGGAATGCATGGAGCGGATTGGAGAAGATTGGAGGCGAAATTTGGAGTTTTTGATTGAAAGAAATCGATGCTCGGCATCGGTGTCGGTCGACACCAACGTGAGGACGGCTCGAGACTTTGGCGAGTGTCGATCGACACCTTGTGGAAGTGTCGGTCGACACAAACTAGGATTTTTCGGAGTATCGGGCATGGTGACGGTCGACACCAGTATGGTGTCGGTCGACACCAGGTTGTTAGTATCGATCGACACCATCTGGTGTCGGTCGACACCCTTCTTTCAGCTACGACAGATGATGTTGCATGCTTTGTATATTGCCTGGTTTGTTTTATTGATTGTTGTTTGTGGCATGTAGAGATCTTATTGCTTGTGTGTATAGCCCAATAGATGGGAGGATTGCCTCACTGAGTGTTTATCAAATACTCATGCATCTCAATATGTGTTTGTGGTGCAGGTAAAGGCAAAGTGTGATCGTGGAATCAAGGCAATGAAGATAAGGATATTCTAGGGACTCGGTTTGATGTTGTCTTTTATTGCTAGGTTGATAGAGTTGAGTCATTAGAAACATTGCTAGGCTGCTGGTTTCATGTTTTCTGATGATTGGTTATTGGATTATTGGTTATCTTGTTATTGGATATTGCTTATGCTATAGTATTGGTTTTATTATTGGATACTGCTATTGGTATTGTTATTCCACTGTTGATTGTGATTGTGGTTAGGTGGCTAGTGGGTATGAGACCACTATTTGTAGTTTATTTACTATATTATATTTATTATTTATTAAAAAAAAGTTCAAAATGAAAAGACCGACATTTTTCTTTTAATAATAAATAATAAATAATAATATACATAAATCAATATCTAACAAATTATACAATATTTGTCACTTTTCAAACACATGGCCATCAAATCCCAAAATTTTCTCAGCAATTCATGCAAACTAAGCACCAACAATCAATATCTAATGTTCACGAAGTCTTAAACTAACACAAAAGATGCTAATCGAGCTTTTAATCGACTTAATTATGAAGCCATATTATAAATAAGACCAAAATTAATCCAAATACAAAAGAGAGCAGTTTGTTTAACTCAAAAACATCCAAATTCAAAAGTTTATATCCAGTTTAATTCAGTTTTTACGTATAACTGTTTAATATACTAGATATATCATATATTTTTAAATTTTTAAAATTTTTATTATTGATATATTTAAACTTGATAAAAATACAATATTATAAATATTTAATTTTATAATAAGTAAAAATACCACAAGATGAATGATGCGGCAGAAAGTGTTAGATCGACATTAATATAAATTTAAAATAACATCACCCATATTAAGCATTACTAGTGCCAAATAAGTTTGAATTGATTAAGATGGTGTATAATAAAAAAAGTTTCTACGGTGTAGCGCATATTATCATAGTTAGTGGTTATAGTGTCAGTCATGCATATTTATTTTTAAAAGTAATAATGAAATTATGTTATTAGTTTGTAATGTGCGTACGAAGTAGTGTACTGTGTACATATTCATAGGAAAATAATGTGTGCGAGAATTTTAACATTAATGCTTCAATTTGGTCAGTGTGATTAATATATACAAGTATGTTAGGATGGTTTTGTCCATCATCCCTACTATATTATTTTGGAAGTACATTATTTATTTTTGTAGACTATATAATAGATATAAAGATGATTTTTTTAGTTATAATAACTTATGACATTCATAATTTAGGTGTATCATCATAATATACGGGTTAGTTTGATTTTTGGTAATTAGGGATATTATAAATTTAGTTAATTATAGTAACATATAAAATCAATTATAGGTAACATTTAAAAGATAAAGAAATCTCTCAACCTAATTAAAACAAAAATATATGATTTTTCTTTCATTTTTATTTGATTTTTTAGTTGAATAATTATATAATATATTTAGTTAATAAACTTTATGATTTTTTTCTGCATATGATATAATTTAAATTTTTTTAAAACGGATATATATTGCTCAACTGATGAATAAAAAAATGTATAAGATATTTTACATCACCTAAGATCATCTCCAATGATTTCCCCTATTTTGTTTCCCTATAATAGAAGTGAGTTTTGCTCAAATTGTTTTCTCTATTTTTTCCTATTCCAAATAGATATTACTTTTATTTTACAATTAACATTTTTTTATTTATAAAAATTGCAAACTAACCTATTTACTCTAAATTTTATAACACTTTCATAAAATTATTATTTTACTTAAATTAACTATTTATTATTATAAAGAACATCACATCATACAAAAATTATAAAATATACTAGATTTTTAACCATCAGCATTTGTGTATTTTCTCACAAATAATCAATTAATGCATTTCGAAGTGAAAAATAAGCTTCTTTATCTTTTCTTTTTCTAAATCGACCTAGAAACTACTCCTGCAAACAAATGTCATCATCTTCTGTTATTTGGACCGCTGGAAGTGTGTAACATCCACGAACCAATAAGTCGGTTATGAGTGTGGGTGTTGATCGACACCAAGAGGGTGTGTCGATCGACACCAGCAATTCCGGTTCGACCGGGTTGATTTAATGTGACATTTTGGTTCGGTTTGGTTCAATTAGAAATCTCTAACCGAGATATTTAAGTGGAAATCGACATGAGGGTTTGGAGGAGCCGCTTATTGTCGTTTTCAGAGAGAAATAGAGGGAGAAAAGAGTGAGCTTGAGTTTTGAGAGATTTTGAGAGTTTTGGTGCTTGTCCTTGGAGAGTTGTTGCTGTGGAGCGAAGATCTTTTGCTAGAAACAAAGGAGAAGCCTTCCAAGGTGTTGGATTCGTTGCTGTGTGTTAGAAACTTCCTGTAAAGAGGTGAGTGCATGACCATGGCTGATCTAAGCCTGAGAACCTTTTGTTTTGCTTATTTTGTGGCTGTTTGTGTTGTTTTCTTGTATGTTTGAGACGACCCCACCCGGATTCCCAATCGCACACAGGATCCACGGGAAACGATCTCACCGAAATCACATAATTTTGACGAGACAACCGGCATAGAAATCGCTCTTTACAAAAACTCCCACAAATACACCAAACCCACCTCATCTAGTTACTGAGTCGCACAACCAACCACCCCTAGCGACCGAGTAACAAGAAAGGTGGGCTGAAATATTTGATTCCGTCCAGCCATGGAAAACACTTCCCCACGAATACTCCAATTCACTATCAACTCCTCTAGTGTCGAACGGCACCTCCACCTGGTGTCGAATGTCACCCATCGCACCACTTGCGAACCAACACACACCGACGCTCACGGCATGTAACACCCGTGTCCCGAAATAAATGGAAAATTTTGTGTGTATGTCGAGAATTGGACTGAAGCCGGTTTAATTTTAGTTGGTTTATTAAGTTGGTTGAGTTATTAATTAAATTAGAACTGGTTTAGCTAAATTTTGGTTTAATCGAATTAAACCAAGGAAACCTTATCGTTCCCTTTAAAGAAAAATGGTCTACGCCTATTTTTCTTCTCCTCACGTTGGGTCGATGGTCGTCGCCACCATAGAGATAGAAGGAGAGAGAGAAGCTCGATGGTGGTAAGAGGAAGGGAGGGGATGAGTTCGGTTTTGGGGTTAGAGAAAGAGTTGAACTATGGGTCGTGAAAGGAGAGAGGGGCGAGGTGGTGTTGGCGTGTGATGAAGAGGGGATCGAGACTGGACCCTCGTTGCCTACAGCTTGTGCCGTCGTGTGTAACGTTTTCACCGGAGAGTAAACCGGTGATGCCGAGAAAGGTTAATGGCTTAGCTCGATTGTGTTGTCGTTGTGGTTTGTTATGTTGAATATTGAATCAGGAGCATAAATCAACTGAACTAGAAATCTCTGCATAATGAAAGTCTAGAACCGGAAGCTTATTTTTCGTGGAATTGAGGGTGGTAGACTTGTGTGGCTGATGTTCATGTGTCGTGTAGTGGAGGTGGTTCGTGAGTTTTGTTGGTTGGTTTAGAAGTTGTTATTAAACCAAACCCGATTAGGTTATCAGAGTGTTTGTGGTTGTTGTGGTACAGTTTTCAGTGAGATGTGGTTGTTATAGAAAAGTGAGGGAAAGGGGAAGAGAAGAGAGAGAGAGCCATGATGAGAGGAGAGAGAAGTTACATTCCGGAGATGGTGCAAACCATTGATGGATCTGGTTAGTCCTACCATGGCTGTGGGAAGCTTCTTTGGTGGTGGAAGAACAAGGCCGGAGTAAATAGTACTGAAGAAGAGTAAGAGAGTGGAAGAAGGTTAGAGATAAAGGCAGTGTGGAGGAGCCGACTTTGGAGGCTCGTCGGCGCCAGATCCGACATTGGTTTGGAAAGATAATGTTATTGGCGTGATCTCCAACAAGCCAAGAGCGTATAGCAATCGGCGGATTCTTATTTGGAGCTAAATTGAAGGAGTTATGCTCGTGACTTCCTGGACAAGTAATAACTGGAAAGGTGACTGCTGCGAAATGGTGCAATTTATGCTAAGTATGGAACATGTGCGTTTCTGAGTTCCGGTTTTGCGAGGATGATTCCCGTCTAACCAGATGGAATCAGCTCACGATTTAAGAGTCTATGGAAAGGTCTCTCTGTCTATAAACTATAGCTGCTGACGGAGCTTGATTTGGGGTTATAATCAGGAAGTTATGGACGTTTCTTTCTGGTCCAGTAATTGCAGATAGAAACAGTTCGTGTAGGCCTCGAATGGGAAATCAAAACTTGTTCGATCTCCACGAAATTTAGTACAGAGCTGCATTAAACTACTGGCTAGGTATTGAACGGTGGGATTGCGTTTCTAACAGTTAGTTTGTGCTTTATTTGAGTAATTACATAATCTTTTTTATGGATTGAATTATGTTGAGTTGTGTTGTTGATTGAACCAACAAGCTCGGTTTGACCTGGAACCTCCATAAGCTTATGGAGCAAGGTCATTGTGGTTGTAGAACCAATTTAGAGCTCAAGAGTGTCGGGTTAAAGCTAAGACGGTGAATTGATGGATTCATCGGAGAAGTGTTTTCCGTGGCTGGACGGAATAAAGTATTCCAGCCCACCTCTATTGTTACTCGGTCGCTAGGGATGGTTGGTTGTGCGACTCAGTAACTAGATGAGGTGGTGTTTGGAATACATGCTTAAGTGGTTTGTTCGGGTGAATCACGAAATGGCCAGTTGGAGGAGTAATCGGAGTCTAAAAATGTAAAATGCTTGTGGAGCTGAAGTACGTTTTAATGATTTCTGTTAGTAGCTGCAGAGTATGAAATAGTTTGCTTTAGCTAGTATTTGTGGAACTTTTTGTAAGAAGCAGTTAATGCCGGTTGTCTTGTCGGAATTATGGGGTTCTGGTGAGATTGTTTCCCATGTGTTCGGTGTTAGGATTGGGAATCCGGGTACGGTTGTTTCACGACATCACTTCCATCGATCTCCCCTTATCCAAACCTAACTCCAGCTGTCCTCCTAGGACCCAAACACACAACAACAACATGCTGGTATCGCTCGAATCCCCAACAATGCCACAACATATCCATAGAAAACGTCTATGTTAAACTTTAGCTAATTCACAAACTAACCGTTTATTCCACAAATCCACCATTGGATATGGAGCCTGTAGCACCAAGAAGCTCCCCACCACATTTCAGCCAAATTGGACTCTGTTTCATCCTCCAAACGTTGCTCCGAAGTAGCCATATCGGACCAGTTCTCGATGTGTGTCTGTAGGTGTTGGTGTCGACTGACACCACCATGGTGTCGAACGACACCAACCCATAAATCACAAACAGAGCCTCCATTCAAGCTCTCTTTCACGACAAACCCCTAAACCTTCACAACCATCGATTCCCTAATCAAATAAACACCAAACAACATGACTTACCTAGATAATAATTAGGAAAGAGCCTCCTTGTCTCTCTCAATCCACCACCAAATAATCACATCCTTCCCCACACACATATAGATGATAGATCTTCCTTCTCCTTTTCTTAACTCTCGTCAAGGCTCTCTTTGCTCTCAACATCAAACTCACCACCTTTCCTTTTCTCTCGCAAAAGCGACGAAAACCAACCCCCTCTGAAAATAGGCTGCTCGTGCCTTTTAAAACGAGACTTAGGATTTCCAAACCAAATCAAGCTAAACCGATTGATTTTGAAATAAACCGAACAACCACCAATTTAGTGGTGTCGACCGACACCCTCCTTGGTGTCGATCGACACCCACCCAAAATTGGGTTCGGATGTTACAATGTTTGTGGTTGGTTGTTGGTTCCCTTGAGTTTCCAGGACCTTTGGTTGAGTTTCTGACGATTTGAAGGTTTTGGGAAGCGGATCTACGTCTTCAGCTTCGAGCAGAATGTGTCTGTGGAGCCGGTGTCGATCGACACCAGGTGGGTGTCGATCGACACCTAGGTGTTGACGGTGCAGAGACTTTGCGAGGGTCGGACCGAGGGTTTCCAGGTCGAGGAGAGGTGTCAGTCGACACCAAGAGGTGATGTCGGTCGACACTAAGTGGAGTGTATTGAAACCATGATTTTGAAGAATTTTATGGGATTTAGAAAATTTGGAATTTTGATAGATTTTAGGGAAGTTGATATGATTTATAGTGAAAATCTTTCAAATCCCACCTAAAACCTTGAGATTTAGATTTCTGTATTTTTAACTAAACAAATCCTCTCAAATCCTCCAAATCCCTAAAACTTATTAAAATCCAAATCCACAAACCGTTTTGAATAACAGTGGATTTTTAAGTAGATTTTTAAATCATCAATTCAATAACAGTGGATTTCCTGAGACTTTTTAAAATCCATAATTGAATAACATAGGATTTGTAAATTTTAGACAAATCATTTAAAATGTTAAGTTGAATACACCCCTCTAAGAAGGAGTGTCGATCTACATTGAGAGACAGTATCGGTCGACAACATGAGCCAGTGTCGGTCGACACCAATCTTTTTCAGCAGTGGCTGATACTTGTTTCCTTTGTTTGTTTGTGTTTGTTTGTTGCTTGTTTAACATTGGAATCTCAGTTGCTTGTCTGTGTATAGCCCAGTGATGGGAGAATTGCCTCACTGAGTGTTTATAAAATACTCACGCATCTCATATGTGTTGTGGTGCAGGTAAATGCAAAGTATTATCGTGGAATCAGGGCTATGAAGAGGAGGATGTTCTAGAGGCTCGGTTGTTTGCTTTGTGTCTTTTTTAGGATGCTAGAGTGGAACTTAGTGGTATAGAACGAATGTTAGGATTGCTGGTTTTATGATTTGTTTTATGTTTTGAATTATTGCTGGAATGATGTTATGTTTGATGATTGGTTTATGGGATTTTATTTTTTGGTTATCCGCTGTTATTTTTTTTGGTAGGTTGCTAGTGAGTATGAGATCACTAGAGTAAATCCCCTATATATTAATAGAGAAGCACTTTCACACAAAAAACTGAGGTGTCGCGCTCACAGAGCTCCTATACCTTTTTTAATAAATGCTCTTACTTTTCATTATTATTTACATACATATGCCATTGGAATATTATGAGGCAATATATATATTTTTTTTAATTTTACCTTTCCATTAATAAAAAGAAAGTCTTTAATACAAGGCAAAAGCCCAAGACGGCCGCAGGCCCAACAAAAAAAATAAAAAGATACAAGCTTACCTAAAGCTTACCCGTAGGTGACTTCACCCTGTTGCCAAAAAAACGGTTGCGGAAATGAACTGCAGAGACAAGAGGTCACAAGAAGAGGCTGAACCATGTAATTAGCAAGGTTTGGTTTTGAGTCTGGTGGAGCGTATAGATGGAAAGAGGCAAAAGACGAGCTCGGATGAGAGTTTGAATCTCCTTGATAATGACTGTGGCGGGTTTGGACTGAGCAGAGTGAATTTGCTGATTCCGCTCCTTCCATATATGATAGATTGAAGCTTGGAAAGCGAGCTTTAGGATTGTAGCTAAGTTACCATTTGATGAGGCAGAGTGAATCCATAGGAGGCAAGGCATGAACTGAGTAGGAGGGGACACCCGTGCCCTGATAGTGAAGAAGGTCCATATTGAAGCACTGTACTCACACTGGAAGAACAGATGGTCCCTGGACTCAGGGTGAGTATCGCACAGGGGACAAAGTGCAGGAACATTTAGCCCCCAGTTCCGCAATCTGTCTCTTGTGTGAAGACGGTTCCACGCCGCAACCCAGCAGATAAACGCATGTTTGGGGATTCTGTGTTTGAACCAGACTGACTTGTGCCAAGGAACTCGATTTCCAGGGGGGTTTAGTGCTAACCATGTCTTGCTCGTGGAAAACATGTCAGAAGGGGGACTCTGATTAGTCTTCCATAGGTAAGTATCATCGTGTTGGCACTGAAGCATCTCCCCAGGATCAGGAAGAATAGATTTGATCATGACAACGACCTGATTTCTACTTCGACTGGTAGCAACCCACCAATCCTGTCCCCGGATGGCATCACGTACAACAGCATGCAAAGGCAACCCGACAATCTGAGGGGCGTTAGGACCTGTAAGATCGAGGAGAGGCCCCAAGCCGGTCCAGTTGTCATACCAAAAGCTTGCAGTCTCTCCTGAGCCCACAACACAGACAATGAAAGATTTTGCAAGAGGTCTTAACTTGCACAACCTCCTCCAAATCCAGCTACCTGTCGAAGCAGGATTTAGATCCCAGAAGTTCCAGTTCCGGATGAGGTTCCGTCGAACCCAGTCGCAGTAAAAAGTAACCAAATGAGCTTCAATGCAAGGACTTTATTCCAAGAGGTTAATCTTCTGAGGCCCAACCCTCCACATTCTTTAGAGGTGCAAACAATCTCCCAAGAAATCTTTGCGCCTCGAGCAGAGTTTGGAGCTCCATTCCAAAGAAATGCATTACACATTTGTTCAAGCTTTGAAAGGCATTGGTTGGGAAGGATGAAGACCGAAGTCTAGAAGTTGATGGTAGAGTATATGACTGATTTGAGAAGCTGAAGCCTACCCGCGAAGGAGAGGTGTCTGACTGTCCAAGAGGAGAACTTTTTATTTATTCTGTCGATCAGATTATGAGCCAATATTTTTCTATTAGTTTTTAAAAATGAAAGATTTAATCAACTATTAAATCCGAAAATGTATTTAATTATCATTTTTATAATCTATTTACTTATTAAAAATAAATTACATTTCACAAACAAGAAAAAAATATTCATTTATTTACCACTTTTATCGTTTTCTCATTGCATTTTTAAACTTAGGATTAGTTTAAATTAAATCGATTAGTCTAAAAATATTGGTTTATCTATTTAATGGTATAGTAATATATATAATAATGTGAAACATAAAATATATGAATTTGAGATTTAGAAACACAAAAAAACATCAAAACTTTCTACACCACCTTAAATTCTTTTCCAACTTTAAATATTTCACGGGTGAAACGTATTTTACAAAAAATAAATGCAAATTTAAATAAACAAACAAAACATTACTTACATATTTTGTTATATACAAACGAATCTTAAATTTCAAATAATAATTTTACTCATAATATTTTATTTAAATCGATTTATCCCACATTATGTGCGGGTTGGTACCTAGAAGGATATTAACAAAAAAAAAACAGGTCGGATTGTTTCAAGGTGGAACTTCGATTATCAACGTTTTGGAAGAAGGAAACAAGCAATTTTTAGAGTAGTTGAAGATGGCAAGTGAACAAAGACAACAACAGTTGGGGATTCAAAGTAAATATTTTGCTTTGAAAGAGCTAAAAGAAGAAAACAAAATTTTATTTTGTGACTTGAATACTCTACATCCAAATGTTCATGGATATTTTGAGGCTGAACAAGCACGGATTATAAAAAAGTAGAATGATCAACACCAAAACCAACAAGCTCCTCCTCCATCTACTTCGTTTGGTTCGTTTGGACAATATTTTAGCGATATTGGCCGATCCCAAAGTAATTTACCAAATTATTAAGTTATTCGTTTTTGTTATATTAAAATAATTATTATAAAATGAACAAAAATAAAATTTATTATATATATATATAAATATTTATAAGATTTTATATTATTATCTTTTGCAAATGGTAGTCTTGATATTTTAGAATAAATATTTATACTAAAAATTCTAAAATTTATATTATTAGTTCTTAAAAATACTTATTTTGTTTATTTTGGTCATAAACAAAAGAATTTAAAGATTAAAAATATTACTTTGCAAATAAAATAGTTCACCTCTATTTATAGAGAAAAAAAATAGAGTTCTCGTATATATAGAGAAAAAAATAGCAATCTCTATTATAGAGGTGAAAATAGAGATGGATTGGAACATAATATTCTTCTATAATAGAGTTCAGGGACAAAAATAGAGGTGGATTGGAGATGCTCTAAGAAAACTAGACAAATATTCAAAGTCATAATATAAAAAAGAGACCAAAATTGATTCTATTATCTCAGTTTATTGATCCTTCCACGCATACTTGGTGTCGGGATCGGCTCATTGAGCATTTCGATCATGTGGATGTTTTTTTTTATTCAGGCTATTCCGCTGAGTAGTTGTCCGCAAGCGGATTCCTTTGGATGGCATTTTACAAAGTCTGGTAAATATACGGTTAAATCAGGGTATAACACAGCGCGGTTTGGTATCCCTAGCACTTTCAAAGCTCTTGGGTCGGGACCAGATATCACCCCTCTTCTCGCTGGGGTTTGGAAAGTTCAGTGTCCACCTAAGATAAAACATTTTATATGGCAAGTTCTCACTGGCTGTATTTCTGTTTCAGCGAACCTGAAACGGCGGGGGTTTGCTTGTGATGTCGGATGTTCGAGATGTTGGGCGGAGGAGGAAACGATTAATCATGCTATTTTTGTCTGTCCGCCAGCACGTCAGGTTTGGGCTCTGGCCCATGTACTGGTGGGTCCTCAGAATTTTCCGATAGAGTCTATCTACTCTAATGTAGATCATTTTCTAGGGCGTAATAATCCGGGTTCACAGGTTGAGTCTTTCCCTTGGCTCATGTGGTACATTTGGAAAGCAAGAAATGCTAAGGTTTTTGAAAATCAGGTGGATCATCCTGATGAAGTGGTGCGGTTGGCGGAAGGGGATGCGTCCTCTTGGTTTCAGGCTCAGGCGGAAGCCGGGGATTTGGAGTGCCCATCCACTCTTTCCTTCTCTCCTCCTACGTCTCAGGGGAGTAATTTTTCTCTTCCTTTGGTTTACTCGGGGTATCGATGCTTTGTTGACAGCTCTTGGAAAGAGTCTGATTGTTTTTCAGGTGCAGGATGGTGTTGTACTTCTGTACAGAGAGAGTCCCCGCTACTCGGAGCTACCAACTACAGGCGCAGTCTTTCCCTGCTTCACGCTGAAGTTGAAGCTTTTCTGTGGGCCATGCGATGTATGATTGGCCATGATTTCCGGGATGGGACTTTCATTACGGACTGTTCCGACTTGGTGAAGTTGGTGTCTTCTCCTCACGACTAGCCGGCCTTTGTACCATACTTAGACGACATAAAGATGGACAGGGAGGAGTTATCTTCTTTTTCTTTGATTTATGTTTCTCGTAACGCTAATGTTAGGGCGGATTCCTTAGCACGCCAAGCACACGCAAGTCTGCACCATATATTGTTTGTAAACAATTTCCCTCCAAATTGGCTCGTTTGAGCTAATTCTTTTGTTGAAAAAAAAAGAGACCAAAATGATTCTGAATACAAATGAGCAGGAACCTTGATTTATCAAACTTTGAATTTTAAAAGTTTTATGTGGTTTATTACGGTTTTTATTCTAAAGAATTTTAACCTTTAAAAACTTTAAAATTTTCAAATGTCTAAAATTTAAAAAAAAATTAAAGATTATAAATATTTCAATTTTTAAAATATTTAAATTTTATAAAACAACGTTTAAGATATAAAGTTTAAATATTATAAATATTTCAATTTCTAGAAGATAAACTTCATTAAAACATTAAAATTTAATAATATTGATATATCATGGTTTTTGTGGTTTTTAACCATGATATAAAGAGTCTTTAGAGTCTTTTGATTTATTTTCTAGGATGTTTTGAGTCTTTACAGGTTTTCTAGGATTTTGGCATGAAAGGAGCAAAATGAAGCAATTAGAGAGATTTTGGAGCAATTCATCAAGGAAGAGAAGTTGGTGTCGATCGACACTGCCTTAGCATCGATTGACACCCTTGTTTGTCTACAAGAAAAGCCAAATTTGGAAGTTTTACAAAGTTGCCCAAAGTTTTCCATATTTGCAATATTAGCTCCTGACGTGTTTTAGGACATATAAATAGTATTTTTAGGTTTTCCAAACCATTAAGTTGTATTCTATCAAGTTTTAATTTTCCTGCAACCTGAGAGATTTTTGAGAGCTATTGGAGAGAGATATGAACTCTTTGAAAGAAGACTTTCTAAACTCCTTCTTACTCTTTTTAATTTCAATTGCTTATTATTCAGAAAGATGTTTTGTTCTTCATTGATTATGTCTGAGTAGTTTGCTTGTTAGGTTTAGGGTTTTTCATAGGGTTTTTATGAATTATTAGATCTGTTTATTTAGGATTCATTTTCTTGCTAGATCTTCATCATAGGTTGTTCTTCATATTAATCCTTGATTGGCTATCTAGAATTAATAACCTAGAAAAATAAATTGATATGAGAATATAATTGATTTTCCTGAAAAAACCTTTTGATGAGCAAAATTACTTCTTGCAAAGAGATTTGATTTAGTAATTTTGTGATTAATCTAAACCTGTTTTTAAAGCTGATTTTTAACCTAGAATTTTACAAAGAGATTTGGATTTTCTGGTTTTGAATTTAGATAATATTTGCATTGAGAACTGATTTATTTTACAAAAGTGTTTAGAGTTCTAGATCTGTTCTTAATTGTCTGAATCATAATTTATTGATTGATTTAATATTTCATAATTTCCTGAGAAATTCCCTAAGCCTAGCTTTTTGATATTCTGAATTTACAACAGTTTTTATTTAATATTTTGCATTGCTTTTATTTTAATTCAAATTAATCTGTTTAGCTTAATTATAAAACTCTATAATTTATTGTGTAGTCATGAGTCCTTGTGGAATTCGACCCCTAAGTACTGCAGTGATCTCTTAATTTGAGAGAGTAGCTCTAGGGTAAATTTGAGCATATCAAATTTTGGCGCCGTTGTCGGGGACTCTTTGATCTACCATTAGATTTGAGTTTTTAATTTTGTCTAAATTTTTCTTTTTATTTTCTACTTACACGTTTTTGTTTTTCTTCTCTTTGGTGTTTCAGGTGCATGCCTCCTAGACCTCACACAAGGAGCAACAAGATTGGTCCTACTATGAATCTTACGAACCAAGAGTTGGGAAAACTTGAGCGTGAGAACATAAAAGCAACCAAATCCTTGAAGATGGTTAACCCAATCATTCTGATGCGAGATGAGGATGGTGCTTTAAGGGATCAAGAGGGCCACTTGCGCAATGAGCTAGGCCAGAAGCTTGATGCAGAAGGCAATGTGATTGCTGAACCTGTTGTCAACGAGCAGGCTGTCGTGAACCAGCAAGCTGGTGTCGTTGATGAGCCAAACCTTGGTGTCGATCGACACCAACAAGGGGGTGTCGATCGACACCAACAAGGGGGTGTCGATCGACACCCACCTGCAGTAGAAGTACATGGAGCTGCCAACCACGTCCAGAACCCAGTTCGAAAACAGGATCAAAACCGAGATCTGATCAGGACCATTGCTTACTACAACTGGGCTGATCTTGTGTATGAGAACCGGTCTGCAATTGTTCCTCCACCATTCCAGAGGAATGATTT
>NC_025693.1:17003489-17004751 GCF_000633955.1 Camelina sativa
ATATCTGTGAGAGATGAAGATGCTGTTGAAATTGCTTCTGCCGAACTGGGTGAAAAATCGACCAAATCCTCGACTTCAGATGATGGTGTCGATCGACACCACCTGGGTGTTGGTCGACACTCATCCCAGACGAGCCCAGAAACCGCAAAATCTCATGTTCCAGTAGTTGAAAGGGTGTACCAACCTAAGGCTCCTTTTCCTAAGCCTAGGAGGTCTAAGCAGGAGCTTGAGGAAGCTAGATGCAAGGCTATGATGGACAAGGTGATGATTGAGATGCCTTTGATTGATGCAGTAAAGCTTTCACCACCACTTAGACGTTATGTCAAGAGAATGGTATCGAATGGTTTGAGCCCTGAGGAAGGAGCACTGCTTACTAAGGATGTCAGTGCGATTCTGTTAAACTAGCCTCCACAGAGAAAGAAGGGAAAGAAGCAGGAGTTGGTTGTTTCTAAGGAAGTGAGTGCAATCATTCAATGTAGGACTGCAGAGAAGTTACCAGATCCTGGAAGCTTTGTATTTGATTGCTCTAACTCCACAGGAAGGTTTGCACACTCACTTTGTGACCTTGGTTCTAGCATCAACTTGATGCCACATTCTGTTGCTATGAGACTAGGGATGACAGAATTCAAGCCAACTCAGATTTCTCTAATCCTAGCTGATAGATCCCGAAGAATTCATGAAGGTGTTTTAGAGGATATTCCAATTAAGGTTGGGAACTTCATGATTCCCACTGACTTTGTGGTGCTGAAGTATGATCAAGAGCCTAAAGATCCTCTCATCTTAGGAAGATCTTTCTTGGCTACAGCTGGTGCCACCATAGATGTGCAGAAGGGACACATAACACTGAATGTGGATGGATTGAGTATGAATTTTGAGATGGATAAGCGGAGGAGGGCTCCTACTATTGATGGACATAATTTTTCTGTTGAGAAGGTTGCTGCAACTCGAGCATCAGGCTCAGTGTCGATCGACACTACCACTGTGTCGATCGACACCCCTCCACGACTGAGACAGAACAACTCCAAGACCGATGCGCCAAGTCAGAAACCTGTTCCCAAACAGAAGAGTCACCACTCCACACTCCAGAGTCCTCTGGTAAGGCAAAGGTATGCATCTTCTTTACCTAAACTTCCTCCTATCATCAATAAGACCATCAAAGATACAAAAACTGTTTTGCAGTTAACCAAGCCACGAGATTATCGTAGAGTGCTTGTTTCTTCTGTTGATAATTTTGCAGGACATAAGAGAAGCAAACCCATCCC
>NC_025693.1:17006086-17012946 GCF_000633955.1 Camelina sativa
TTTTTTTTTTAAGTTTCAGTTGTGTCAGTCAAAACCATAAAGTTTGAGTCAAATTTTTCAAAATTTTTCTTTTTGTCTTTGGGAAGTATGATCTTGACTAGTGATTTCTCTTATTTGGCTAACACTCTAATGATTATTTGTTTATGCTTGATCTCAGAACTGAAGCTTAGAAAGACTATGAGCCTTATCAACAATCCTGAAAGCCCTTATTAAATGGATATCTGATTGATCTAACGTTGTCACAACTTTTATCAGGATTTTAACCGGACTTAATCTCTTACTTTGGGGTTGGAAATCAGTGGACTAGACTTCTTCTTCAGGCCATACAAGACAGTGCAATTTTTCAAAGTATGTCTCCCCTTTCTTTTCCCTTCAGGGCTTTAAAAAAAAAGGATAAAAGATGAGATGGTTTTGATCAGTTTAGAGAGGTAGGTAAATTACCTGTGATCTCATTATTCTACTCTTGAGTCAAATGATCACACAAAGCTTGGAAGCGAGGGATAGGTGAATTACCGATGACCCCGGTATTCGTTTACACCTTTGATTTTTGATTAAGAAAAAAAATAATAAGAAATAAATTGCAAGTGAGAAAAGGGAGAGGAAAGGAGATGTATGAAGAATGTCTTGGCCTGAAAAAGGTCCATATGCCACTGATCGATACACCAATGTAAGAACTCACCTGTACTTGCTTTAATATTGACTAATGAGATGACAATGGAGATTTCCGAGATTCCAAAGGATTTAGAGATTTGAGTAAGGAATGTTGATGCTTATCATGGTTGAGTATAAAAAGTAAGTTCTTGAGTCAGGTAAATGAAGAGAGCGAAAAAGAATCATCATGCAGTTGAGTGAGGTCCCTGTTTTCAAACCTCTTTCACATGTCTAACCCTATGTTTTGCTTGAGGGCAAGCAAAGGCTAAGTCTGGAGGAGTTGATATATCATGGTTTTTATGGTTTTTAACCATGACATAAAGAGTCTTTTAAAGTCTTTTGAATTGGTTTCTAGAATGTTTTGAGTCTTTACAAGTTTTCTAGGATTTTGGCATGAAAGGAGCAAAATGGAGCAATTATAGAGATTTTGGAGCAATTCATCAAGGAAGAGAAGTTGGTGTCGATCGACACTGCCTTAGCATCAATCGACACCCTTGTTTGTCTACGAGAAAAGCCAAATTTGGATGTTTTACAAAGTTGCCCAAAGTTTTCCATATTTGCAAAATTAGCCCCTGACGTGTTTTAGGACATATAAATAGTATTGTTAGGTTTTCCAAACCATTAAGTTGTATTCTATCAAGTTTTATTTTTCCTGCAACCCTGAGAGATTTTTGAGAGCTATTGGAGAGAGATCTGAACTCTTTGAGAGAAGAATTTCTAAACTCCTTATTATTCTTTTTAATTTCAATTGCTTATTATTCAGAAAGATGTTTTGTTCTTCATTGATTATGTCTGAGTAGTTTGCTTGTTAGGTTTAAGGTTTTTCATAGGGTTTTTATGAATTATTATATCTGTTTATTTAGGATTCATTATCTTGCTAGATCTTCATCATAGGTTGTTCTTCATATTAATCCTTGATTGGCCATCTAGAATTAATAACCTAAGAAAATAAATTGATATGAGAATATAATTGATTTTCCTGATAAAAACTTTTGATGAGCAAAATTACTTCTTGCAAAGAGATTTGATTTAGTAATTTTGTGAACAATCTAAACCTGTTTTTAAAGCTGATTTTTAACCTAGAATTTTACAAAGAGATTTGGATTTTTTGGTTTTAAATTTAGATAATATTTGCAGTGAGAACTGGTTTATTTTACAAAAGTGTTTAGAGTTCTAGATCTGTTCTTAATTGTCTGAATCCTAATTTATTGATTGATTTAATATTTCATAATTTCCTGAGAAATTCCCTAAGCCTAGCTTTTTGATATTCTGAATTTACAACAGTTTTTATTTAATATTTTGCATTGCTTTTATTTTAATTCAAATTAATCTGTTTAGGTTGATTATAAAACTCTATAATTTATTATGTGGTCTTGAGTCCTTGTGGAATTTGACCCCTAAGTACTGCAGTGATCTCTTAATTTGAAAGAGTAGTTCTAGGGTATATTTGAGCATATCAAATATATTTAGATTTATAAAAAAAAAATTCTACGGTGTACTACGAATTAAAATATTATACAATAATTATAGGGTGAATTACTCAAATGTTACTCATTTTAGGTAATATTACCAGAATCTANGAGAAATTCTCTAAGCATAGCTTTTTGATATTCTGAATTTACAACAGTTTTTATTTAATATTTTGCATTGCTTTTATTTTAATTCAAATTAATCTGTTTAGCTTGATTATAAAATTCTATAATTCAATGTGTAGTCTTGAGTCCTTGTGGAATTCGACCCCTAAGTACTGTAGGGTAAATTTGAGAGAGTAGCTCTAGGGTAAATTTGAGCATATCAAATTTTGGCACCATTGTCGGGGACTCTTTGATCTATCATTAGATTTGAGTTTTTAATTTTGTTTAAATTTTTCTTTTTATTTTCTACTTACACGTTTTGTTTTTCTTCTCTTTGGTGTTTCAGGTGCATGCCTTCTAGATCTCACACAAGGAGCAACAAGACTGGTCCTACTGTGAATCTTACAAACCAAGAGTTGGGAAAACTTGAGCGTGAGAACATAAAAGCAACCAAATCCTTGAAGATGGTTAACCCAATCATTCTGATGTGAGATGAGGATGGTTCTTTGAGGGATCAAGAGGGCCACTTGCGCAATGAGCTGGGCCAGAAGGTTTATGCAGAAGGCAATGTGATTGCCGAACCTGTTGTCAACGAGCAGGCTGTCGTGAACCAGCAAGCTGGTGTCGTTGATGAGCCAAACCTTGGTGTCGATCGACACCAACAAGGGGGTGTCGATCGACACCCACCTGCAGTAGACGTACGTGGAGCTGCCAACCACATACAGAACCCAGTTCAAAGATAGGATCAAAACCAGGATCTGATCAGGACCATTGCTTACTACAACCGGGCTGATCTTGTGTATGAGAACCGGTCTGCAATTGTTCCTCCACCATTCCAGAGGAATGATTTTGAGTTGAAACCTGCTTACTTTCAACTTGCTGGGCAGAGACCTTTCTCTAACCTGCTCCATGAGAAGCTTTTGGACAACATTGAGCACTTTGAGGATCTTGTGACCAGTATCAAGGCTAATGGAGTGACTGAGGACTTCATATTCTGCAAGCTCTTCCCATACTCACTTGCAGGAGAGGCATCTCAGTGGTTGAAGCACTTGCCAGCTGGATCTTTGACAAATTGGCATGATATCAAGGTGGCTTTTCTCAACCATTTCTATGATGATGCAATGTCAGATGAGCTGAGAATCAAGATCTCTTCATTCAAGCAAGGACATGATGAAGCTTTCAAGGCAGCCTGGGTGAGATTCAAAACTTATCAGAGGGACTGTCCATACCATGGTTTTTCAAGGGTACAACTGTTGAGTATTTTCTTTAGAGGGTGTGACTAGAAGTATCAGTAAGCTTTGGATGCTGCAAGTCATGGGAACTTCAAGACAAGATTTCCAGAATATACTGAAGTTTTGATTGATAATTTGGCTGCTAGCAATAGAACTAAAAGAGCTGATGCTGAAAGAAAGAGACTGCATGGAGAGTTTGATTCAAACCAGCTAGCTTCTGTTAATGCTAAGCTGGATTCAGTACACAATCTTCTTATTGGTAAGAAGTCTGTCCAATTTGCTGTTGAAGTTGAGACATTTGAGCCTGAGCCAGAGAATACAGAGGAGAATGTCAACTATGTGTATGGAGCTGGATATCAGGGACAAAGATTCGGTAATCAGCAAGGCAACATACCTTACAATGGTGACCAGAAGCAGCAACAGAAAAATGGCAACAAGGACCTATGGGAACTCATCCTATCAGTCTCCACCTCCTAAGAAATCTTCAGAGAGTAGAATGGAAGCCATGCTTGAGCAGCGTTTGCTAGGACATGAGCAATTGACAGTGACATTCAATGGGAAGATTGACAATGTCTACACTGAGCTGAATGGAAAGATTGAAGCATTGAACATTCATGTCAAGAAGTTGGAGAATTAGGTTATTCAGACTGCTGGGTCTGTCAAACGACAAGAGGGTTTTCTTCTTGGAAGAACTGAGTCAATCCCCAAGCATGCTTGTAATGCTATATCTGTGAGAGATGAAGATGCTGTTGAAAGTGCTTCTGCTGAACTGGGTGAAAAATCGACCAAATCCTCGACTTCAGATGATGGTGTCGAACGACACCACCTGGGTGTCGGTCGACACTCATCCCAGACAATCCCAGAAACCGCAAAATCTCAGGTTCCAGCAGTTGAGAAGGTGTACCAACCTAAGGTTCCTTTTCCTAAGCCTAGGAGGTCTAAGCAGGAGCTTGAGGAAGCTAGATGCAAGGCTATGATGGACAAGGTGATGATTGAGATGTCTTTGATTGATGCAGTAAAGCTTTCACCACCACTTAGACGCTATGTCAAGAGAATGGTATCAAATGGTTTGAGCCCTGAGGAAGGAGCACTGCTTACTATGGATGTCAGTGCGATTCTGTTAAACCAGCCTCCACTGAGGAAGAAGGGAAAGAAGCAGGAGGTGGTTGTCTCTAAGGAAGTGAGTGCAATCATTCAATGTAGGACTGCAGAGAAGTTACCAGATCCTGGAAGCTTTGTACTTGATTGCTCTATCTCCACAGGAAGGTTTGCACACTCACTTTGTGACCTTGGTTCTAGCATCAACTTGATGCCACATTCTGTTGCTGCGAGACTAGGGATGACAGAATTCAAGCCAACTCAGATTTCTCTAATCCTAGCTGATAGATCCCGAAGAATTCCTGAAGGTGTTTTAGAGGATATTCCAATTAAGGTTGGGAACTTCATGATTCCCACTGACTTTGTGGTGCTGAAGTATGATCAAGAGCCTAAAGATCCTCTCATCTTAGGAAGATCTTTCTTGACTACAGCTGGTGCAATCATAGATGTGCAGAAAGGACACATAACACTGAATGTGGATGGATTGAGTATGAATTTTGAGATGGATAAGCTTAGGAGGGCTCCTACTATTCATGAACAGACTTTTTCTGTTGAGAAGGTTGCTGCAACTCGAGCATCAGGCTCAGTGTCGATCGACACTACCACTGTGTCGATCGACACCCCTCCACGACCGAGACAGAACAACTCCAAGACTGATGCTCCAAGTCAGAAACCTGTTCCCAAACAGAAGAGTCACCACTCCACACTCCAGAGTCCTCAGGTAAGGCAAAGGTATGCATCTTCTTTACCTAAACTTCCTCCTATCATCAATAAGACCTTCAAAGATACAAAAACTGTTTTGCAGTTAACCAAGCCACGAGATTATCGTAGAGTGCTTGTTTCTTCTGTTGATAATTTTGTAGGACATAAGAGAAGCAAACCCATCCCTACATCCCGCCCTGGTCCTGTTCCTCGCATACTAGGCAAGCCTCATGCACCTAAAGCTTATACACCACCTTGGATGAAGAGGTCATTCTCTCAGAAGCATTCAATGCCATGTTCTGATCCACCGGATGCTTGAGCTTCAGCAAAGTCAAGCTAATGACTGAAAACAATCGCTTAGTAGGAGGAAACCCACTTCTAGGATTTTCTTTTCCTTTTGAGTCATTTTTTTGTTTTTGCATTGAGTCAGTTTATATTTGGATTTGTATGAAATTATGAAATATCTATCTATCATGTTGCTTTTAACTTGTGTTTGAGTGCTTCTTAGCAAAAATATCATCCAAGGATTGACTGCTCAACACAATCCAACTGCAACTGACTAAAGATTTCTCGCCCATGTCTCTGTTCGCAGAGGGTGTCGATCGACACCTATATGGCATCGGTCGACACCAATTCTCACAGTGGGTAACCCGATTTATGTTCATCTTTTCATTACAATTTTCAATATATTTTTGTTTTTTTTTTGCTTTCCTCTTACTTGATAACACTGGGGACGGTGTTGTTTAAGTCTGGGGGAGGTTATCTACTAACTATTTTCTTTTCTTTTTTTGAGTTTCAGTTGTATCAGTCAAAACCATAAAGTTTGAGTCAAATTTTTCAAAATTTTTCTTTCTGTCTTTGGGAATTATGATCTTGACTAGTGATTTCTCTTATTTGGCTAACACTCTAATGGTTATTTATTTATGCTTGATCTCAGAACTGAAGCTTAGAAAGACTATGAGCCTTATCAACAATCCTGAAAAGCCTTATTCAATGGATATCTGATTGATCTAACGTTGTCACAACTTTTATCAGGATTTTAACCGGACTTAATCTCTTACTTTGGGGTTGGAAATCAGTGGACTAGAGTTCTTCTTCAGGCCATACAAGATAATGCAATTTTTCAAAGTATGTCTCCCCTCTCTTTTCTCTTCAGTGCTTTAAAAAAAAAAGGATAAAAGATGAGATGATTTTGATCAGTTTAGAGAGGTAGGTAAATTACCTGTGACCTCATTATTCTACTCTTGAGTCAAATGATCACACAAAGCTTGGAAGCGAGGTATAGGTAAATTACCGATGACCCCCGTATTCGCTTACACCTTTGATTTTTGATTAAGAAAAAAATAATAAGAAATAAATTGGAAGTGAGAAATGGGAGAGGAAAGGAGATGTATGAAGAATGTCTTGGCCTGAAAAGGGTCCTTATGCCACTGATCGATACACCAAGGTAAGAACTCACCTGTACTTGCTTTAATATTGACTAATGAGATGACAATGGAGATTTCAGAGATTCCAAAGGATTGTGGGATTTGAGTAAGGAATGTTGATGCTTATCATGGTTGAGTATAAAAAGTAAGTTCTTGAGTCAGGTAAATGAAGAGTG
>NC_025693.1:17014080-17017726 GCF_000633955.1 Camelina sativa
CTTTTGATGAGCAAAATTACTTCTTGCAAAGAGATTTGATTTAGTAATTTTGTGAACAATCTAAACCTGTTTTTAAAGCTGATTTTTAACCTAGAATTTTACAAAGAGATTTGGATTTTTTGGTTTTAAATTTAGATAATATTTGCAGTGAGAACTGGTTTATTTTACAAAAGTGTTTAGAGTTCTAGATCTGTTCTTAATTGTCTGAATCCTAATTTATTGATTGATTTAATATTTCATAATTTCCTGAGAAATTCCCTAAGCCTAGCTTTTTGATATTCTGAATTTACAACAGTTTTTATTTAATATTTTGCATTGCTTTTATTTTAATTCAAATTAATCTGTTTAAGTTGATTATAAAACTCTATAATTTATTATGTGGTCTTGAGTCCTTGTGGAATTTGACCCCTAAGTACTGCAGTGATCTCTTAATTTGAAAGAGTAGTTCTAGGGTATATTTGAGCATATCAAATATATTTAGATTTATAAAAAAAAAATTCTACGGTGTACTACGAATTAAAATATTATACAATAATTATAGGGTGAATTACTCAAATGTTACTCATTTTAGGTAATATTACCAGAATCTACAAAAAACTTTTTTATTACTTGAATGTTTCGGGTATTTTCAAAATACCCTGCGTGCCCCTGTTTTATGTTACCGGAAAAAATGTAATTACAAAAATGTCATTGCCACGTCAGACGCCACGTCAGAAATCGCTGACGTGTAACCATAACTCAGCCGTAAAGCGTTACATAGTATGTTGCGGCTGAGTTACATAGTATGTTGCGACTGAGTTATCGGAAAAACATTTGAGTAAAAGCGGACGGCTGACTTATTAAAATCTGGCTGAGTTATGCGCATAAGTCAGCCAAGGGTTACGGCTGACTTATTAAATCTGGCTGAGTTATGCGCATAACTCAGCTGTAGTTACGGCTGAGTTTTCACCCGATGGTTGAGTTGTCAAAATTTTGGCTGAGTTATCACAACGACACGGCTGAGTTAACATTTTCTGCCCGGCTGAGTTATGAAAAACGGCTGACTTATGAGATGTTGTTACGGGTGAGTTATGGTAAAAAAACTATAACTCAGCCGTCATAGGCTGACTTATCGACAACTCAGCCGTTTGACGGCTGACTTATTAGCAAAAAATTAATTACTAGAATGTTATTCAGTTACGGCTGACTTATCAAATGATACGGCTGAGTTACATATTTTCGGTTGATGAAACGGCTGAGTTTAGCAGCAATTTTTTTTGCTTTTTAATTACTGTAATGTTTTTCATGTTGTGGCTGAGTTACATTGTTAACTAAACTTCTTTGTTACATTGCAAATTAAAAAATTAACTACATGCATGCCATAATATTTAAAATCTTATCATATTTAGGTATATGTCTATTTTCATTTCAAATGATAATAAAAATTATAATTTATGAGAAATAAAATAACAAATTAAAAAAGTTATTAAATAAAAAAAAACAGTAAAACTTATTTTTTTGATATATGAATTAAATAAAAACGAAAAAAAAAATGTATTATATAACTGAATTTTCGTTTTTTTAATTAAAAAAATAGATAACTCAACTTACCACATCTTTAACTCATGAAAATTTCCATGATGTTGAATAATCTTTTGAGTTAACAATTTTACAATCAAACTTGTACATCAACCATAACACATTATTATTCAAACTCAACTTCAAAAAAATTAGTTTTGTTAGTGATTGGTAACATTTTTGAAGAAAATTTAGGTCTATGTCTATTTTCATTTCAAATAATAATAAAAATAAATAATTTAGGAGAAATGAAACAACCCTTCCCGTTTTTTTTTATACCCTAAATTACTAGTGGTCCCATACCCACTAACATCCTAACAACAATCAATAACCGCGGATGACCAAATAAAACAATTCCATTAATCCAATAAAATTCCAACGTAAATAATCCAATAACCAATAACACCATAATCCAAACAAGGAGATAACCAAAAGCTAACATCCTACAATGTTCCAATGACTTAATCTAGCAACCTAACAACAGCTAGACCACAATCAATCAAGCCTCTAGAACATCCCTTCATCATCGCCTTGATTCCACGATCACACTTTGCCTTTACCTGCACATCACAAACAACAATTGAGATGCGTAAGTAAATACTTAGTGAGGCCGTCCTCCCATCTACTGGGTTATACACACAAGCATATGAGACTCCCAAGTCAACAAAAAACAATAACACAATCAATACATCAAACCAGGAAAATAAGACTCGGCATGTACTAGTGTCGACCGATGCTCAATCGGTGTCGACCGATGCTACAGAAACTGGTGCCGACCGACGCTGGAATGGTGCCGATCGATGCTACTCGAGACGGTGCCGATCGATGCTCCACAAAAGTGGTATCGATCGATGCCTCTTCTGCAGACACGATCTGCGCGAAACTCAGCGACGAACTCCGATTCCAATCAACACAGAATCGACTCCAAACACGTCTAACCATCTCGGAATTCATTAGAAATCACAAATACAATGTACCCAAGCAAGTAAACACCACAAATAACAAGGAATCACACAAAAACAAAGGAGATCTCATGCTTAGATCAACCATGGTCAAGCACTCACCTCAAGAACAGGAAGATTGAATTGAGAAACATGGAAAACAACACTCCCAGAAGCTCCCCCTTCGTTTCCAGCAACAGCTAACACTTCTACTGCCTCAGATCTCTCCAAAATCTCCAAGAACAAGCCCAGAAAATCTCAAGAACGTTTCTCTCTCTTTTCTCTCTTTCTTTCACTAAGCGGCGACCAAATAACTTCCCAAAACCCTTAAACTCGTCCTTAGACGCTTATAACATGATTTAGGGATTTAATTGAACCAAACCGAACCAATTCGGCAATTAATCAAACCGGCCGAACCCAGAAATTAGTGGTGTCGATCGATGCCACTAGGGTGTCGATCGACACTCCTTTCAAAATCACAAAATCCGGTTCGCGGATGTTACAATTCTCCCCCACCAATATGGATTCGTCCCCGAATCCCGCAATACCGTCCATCTGCCAAGGACCTCCGTGCCACCGTCAGCACGGCCCGCACGTCCATAGACCGGACTTAAAGACCGTCAGCCAAGGTTTCCCGTGCCACTGTCGCAACAGCCCGCACACCTCCGACTGACTCTCGAGGTCTCCCTCTAGCCAATATACTCGCATCATAAACACTATTTGCTCACAACTCAGTGCTTCCCCCATCCGTGGTCGCAACCAATGAAATCATGCCGGCTCGCTATCAGGCCAACCGCCTTAAGCTACGGCATCCAGGAAGTCACTCACACACAATCCCCCCGCTCTCGGGTCGCAACCCTCGAGATATACCGGCTCACTGCTGAGCCTCGGCTCACAGCTACGGTATCCAGGGAGTCTCACATATCCCGCCCTTGGGTCGTCACCCTCAAGCGCGCTCTCGGATCGTCATCCGAAGCAACATACCACTCCCACTCTCTGGCCACAAAGTCCATCGAGCTATCGGTATCACGGGATTTGGGCCCGCACGGCCTTGAGCAAAACAAACACTGATGCCAACGAGTATCTCCCGGCTAGATCTACCTCAACATTTCCACAAAACTTTCCCTTTTTAGAAACTTTCTATTTAT
>NC_025693.1:17018720-17018995 GCF_000633955.1 Camelina sativa
GCCTCACGGCCCTTCTCGATCATCTTCCCTGCCTGAACGGCTGAGATCACGAGACTCCCCGAAGTCGGTCTAATACCCTGAAAAACCAACTTCCCTCCTGGACGCTCAAACTCCACTCTACCCTGATAGCAATCCAAATGCACCTTATACCAATGCAACCAATCCATACGAATAATAACATCATACAACTCCACTGGACTGATAAGCAAATCCGCTGGCCACGACTCTCCTGCGATCTGAATATCAACTCCTCCAGCTCGTCCAATAACCCTCAG
>NC_025693.1:17020044-17020490 GCF_000633955.1 Camelina sativa
TGTGAGATAGCACACAAACTCAATGCACTAATCTCACCTACCAACACCTCCATATCCTGCTCCTGAGCCGAAGCCACCCGCTTCCGACTCAAGGCATCTGCAACCAGATTAGCTTTACCAGGATGGTAAGCTATGTCCAAATCATAATCCGCTACTAACTCCATCCAACGCCTCTGCCTCAAATTCAGCTCAGGCTGAGTAAAAATGTACTTCAGACTCTTGTGATCTGTAAATACCTGTACCTTCCCACCATACAGATAGGATCTCCAAATCTTAAGAGCAAAGATCACTGCTGCCATCTCCAAATCATGGGTAGGATAATTAGCTTCATGCTTCCGCAACTGCCGCGAAGCATAGGCTATAACCTTCCCCTGCTGCATAAGTACACAACCTGACCCTACTCTAGAAGCATCTGTATACACAACATAAGGCTCGTCCTGCTCAGG
>NC_025693.1:17020590-17021737 GCF_000633955.1 Camelina sativa
TAGAAAGCATAAACCATATCAAGTCATTCAAAAACTTATACCAAAAATATTACATGGTACCATATCAAATCATATAAAGATCAAACCTTTTGATTGGTTTTATGCCCAGGTTGAAACAGTTGTCATATTTCAGATAATCCATACCCTGGAAATCAAGTCTACCAATAAGAAGGGCTTTATATACAAAGAAGGATAGCACATCTTTAGGTCCTTGATGAACCTATCAAAATGCTGGCGTACACCTCTGAGAAGCTGAAGTACGAACTCATTGCTCTGGCATGGGATTTTAGTGGCTTCAAAAATATTGTGAACCGAGTTTAGGCTCAGCCAATCCTAAGCTGAACTTGGGTTTCTTTCCCTCTTTGACTTTAGGAAGATTCAACTCCAGTAAACTTCTTAGCTCGTCAGTCATAACACCTACCAACATCAGATAAATCCAACTCCAGAGATCAATGATATAATCAAAATAATGAAACAAATTCAGGACGCAAACAAAAATGTGAAACAACAATAAATTGAAGCGCTCTCTACAATATATATCCAGGGGTTTTGAACTATGAGGTTTTAAATCTAAGGGTTTACTTTTTAAGCTGAACCAAACACCTAAGTGATAGTCTCTGCTCTAGCTCTAAATCGAAGAACAAGCAGTGTATATAAGAAGATAAACTCAACACAACACATAAAGATACAAAACAAGGAACAAGTTAGTGGGTAATGAAGAGTCACCTTCGGAGACGGCGTTGATTTGGTTGAGAGCATCGAGAGCAGACTCGAAGGGGTGAAACGCTGTGAGCTGAACTACACGCATTGTCGGAACGCCGTAAGGAGTCCAAAAAAACATTGAGAATTCACTCAGTATTTAAAAAAAAAAAAGAATTAATAGCAGCTTATCGTTATTTAATTATGCAGTGGCTACATGTCTCCTGAATACATGGAAGATGGGGCGTACTCGGTAAAGTCGGATGTTTACAGCTATGGCGTATTGATTCTTGAAATCTTGTCCGGTAAGAAAAACAAAGGATTTGCCGAGGCAAACAATGGTCTCAGCCTTCTAAGCTACGTAAGTTTTGATTGATTTTAGAGTCGATCTTCTTCTGTTATAGTCAATTAACGCAATTAGAAGAAAAGAAAAAAACATTAATAACTT
>NC_025693.1:17022674-17058978 GCF_000633955.1 Camelina sativa
TGAAACAACAATAAATTGAAGCGCTCTCTACAATATATATCCAGGGGTTTTGAACTATGAGGTTTTAAATCTAAGGGTTTACTTTTTAAGCTGAACCAAACACCTAAGTGATAGTCTCTGCTCTAGCTCTAAATCGAAGAACAAGCAGTGTATATAAGAAGATAAACTCAACACAACACATAAAGATACAAAACAAGGAACAAGTTAGTGGGTAATGAAGAGTCACCTTCGGAGACGGCGTTGATTTGGTTGAGAGCATCGAGAGCAGACTCGAAGGGGTGAAACGCTGTGAGCTGAACTACACGGCCAAAGCGATTGAGGTCAGAGACGGAGGTCCAAACGGCCTCAGTGTTCTATCCGATCTCATCTAGTCCGTGCACCTCGAAGATGGCATAGCCTGAAGAAGATTCATACTGAACATACATCGCCATTTTTGGAGGAGAAAAAACTAAAACCCTAACAACCCTACTGAGCGAGATAAATATACAATGAGCCGGCAGAACTAGGAGAGAGAGGTTTTTTTTATATTAGGGTTATGAACAGTCGTTTGATTTCTCGTTTTGACGTAAACAAGAAAAATCCAACTGCTTAGTGACGTGGAAAATCAAAAAATAATGTATATTTTAATTTGCTGATGTGTATTTTTTTTTTTTACTCAAAATCGAAAAACAAAATCCAAGGGGTAAATTGTAATTACACCCAGAGCACTAAACATTTGAGTAATTTTCAAAAGATTTATAGATATGAGTAATAAACTAACTTTTGGATAACATTTGAGTTTTCTTGTTTGAGTAATAAACCAATGACGTGTTTGAGTATATCATTAATTCGACCAAAGCAACCAAAACCCATGTTTCACCAATAACGAGTTTCTTTAGGTAACCCAAGCATGAATATAAAATTATGAGATTTATCTATACTAACATTTTTGGAGTACAAATTTGTGTCCTCCTTTTTGTTACCCGGGTCGGGTTATTTACTCCTTTTAAACCGATTCAAAAAATTGGATCTTTCCTTTACTTATCACATGGGTCGGTTTTTTTTTTTTAAACATTTAATCCGCTTATGAAAATCAGATCTTCCCTAAAAATCTATTCTAATAAAATTTGCAACATCCCTAAAATATCAAAAGTACACAACAAATTTGGTAAGTGGTTATACGTATATTAATCATAAACGATCCGTATATTCCTAATATATGTGCGATGTTTTATTTTAAACATTAAATAGAGATTCATCCCTAAAATATAGAACTAACTAAAACGGAAATCTAATTAAGATAAATAATAATATGCAGTTAATCAAACATAATCTCATCAAATTAAATCATGATGGTAAACATCCCAAAAATATATCGTAAACTATCAAACTATATAGAAAATAAATCATTTACTTTTCCTAAGATATCGCAATCATTTAATCTGCATTAATCATCATAATTCAATATTCCTATATACTTTATAATACTTATTGGCAACCAAAACTGTTTTCAAATGAAAGAAGATACAATTAATAGACTCCGTTAGATAAGGTAAGATGATTTCAATTTCCAATTATAAAATCTTTTCACAAAACATAAAAGCACACTAATTCCAAATATAGTTTCCCGAAATTTTTATTTTTAAATCAAATTAAAATCTTCTAAATTTGCTCATCACGATTTTTACGAATCCTAAATGAAAAACCCTACAATCTTACCAATACACTATAAATATTTTTCCGTCACTACACTTTCAAGCACCAAACTCTTCCACTCTTCTCTTTAGAGAAAGCAACTAAACTATGGCTTTCATTCATCTCACCTAAAATCACTAAGCTCGACACCATTATTCTAAAGCACAAGCAAACTAATTAATTGTGACAACTCCAATGGTTCGCTTTCTTATACTTCTACTCTGATGATATTGTGTTATATGAAGTCCTTCTTTATGTTGTATCAAACATGTCTTATTTTTAAAAAATTGCAAGTGACTCATTTTCAAAGTGGGTGTTGAAAAGGAGAACAAGTAATATCATATATTACTAAGCAAACTTCAATTTTTATGTAAGCTTTCATTGATAGATACAGAAAACTATATATTCTAACCTTTGTCGAGATTGATTGCTAATGCCTTAGCTTCTTCCTTTTTTTTTGGTTTCATAAAGTGTCACCTACGAAGCAACACATATGTATATATATATATATATATATGAAATTGTCAGTTCTAAATTCATTAAACAACCCAAATCTTGCTTTTATTTTCTTCCATACATAATTGATAATCCTGTAAAAAACTTTTATTAAAAATATAGAGAAGGATTACGATACTTGGCGAATGTTTGGAATAAGGGAATTTGCAGCGGAAGCCACTAGGAAGATTTGTTGGAATCTCATATGTGATTAATCATATGCTAGAAAAATTAGAAAAGAGGTGTGATAAGATGGTGAAGGTTAAGTAAAGAATTGTAAACAGAAGAAGAAAAGAAAAGAGAGAAGAAAGGTCTATAACCCGAGTGCTAATTGGGTTTGTTTTGTGTTTTTGTATATTATCTAATCTCATATATTATAGATTTGTAATCATAGATTAGAATTAATGAAGTTACAAATTATATCCATATATGTTATATGGACTACTAAATATTATACATATTAACAATTTTTATTTTTGAACAAGTAATTTTTAAATGAAAAAGTTTCCAAACAGAAATATTTTAATTTGTATTAAAAAAAGGATACACACTAACCTACCATATATTATTCTACAACACAAAACAAATCTATAATAAATTATATATTATCCATTAAAAAATTTTATAATATTTAAAATTTAAATCATAAACATATAAAATATAAGAAACAATAATATATTTTTTTCTGTTGTGACACTGGTCCAAACAAGATATAAATTAAACCTTACTAAAAACATTCAAACTTAGAAAAGGTATAAAATACTACCAGACAAACTTATATGGTAGGATGGGTTTAGATGGACATTCATATAAATTAGAAAATTTTAATATGGCGCTAAAACATAGATAAATCATTTTATTCGGTAAAATTTTATTCTTCTTCTAAATTTGACATTTTATACATTCAATAACACATACTATTAATAACTGTCAAAACACACATATATATATATATATATATATATAATATTGTAACATTTATATTAAAACTCAGAAAAACTTGATTTACTTTTATATATATACTAGATTAGGACCCGTCCGATGTGCGGGTTTAAAATTTTAAAAATAAAATAAAATTTATCAAAGAATATAAAGTAAGTATTTCTAGTAAGTAAAAAATATCTATAAAAGTAAACAGATATACTGAAGTGTCCAATGTAAATATCTGGTGTAAAAGGTGCGACTCTGTAGTTGAGACTATTAATTACTTTTTTTCCTCACTCGTGGGAAGTTTAGGATTTATCTTTAACTCCGGTCTCATTAGGGGATTTTCCATATTAGTCGGTGTACTTAAATTTGGATTTTGTTTTCTGGAGGGATGTACAGGGTGATCCTGATCAACTTCTTCAATTACCATGATTTTTATGGGCAATCTGGAAGGCCATAAAAAAAAAATTAAAGTTTAGAGATCGAGACAAATTATATAATTGCTCAGGCTTTGGGCGATAAGTTAGCTTGGAAAGAGGCGCTATCTTTTACGGCGGTCATGTCGGCTCCATCTCCGTCCTCGGATGTTTCTTCACCTTGTTGTCAAATTGATGGTTCTTGGAAAGCAACCAATGAGCATTCATGATTGGGCTGGAAGTGTTGCGTTGGTGAGGAGCGAACTTCATTGTTGGGGGCCAAGTGTCTAAGACAGAGCCCCTCTCCCCTACATTCAGAGTTAGAAGCGTTGTTGTGGGCCATGGAGCGCATACGTGTTGAGTTTACTCACTATGATGCATTCCCCTGAATATTGGCCATCCTTCTTTAACTTGCTTGATGAGTTTAATTCGTTGGAGTTTTTTCCACTATTCTCCATCTCTTGGATCCCGCATGCGACAAATTCGAAGGCGAATTATCTTGCCCGTGTTTCGCATTCTCTTATCTCTGAAGTTCTTTTGTAAACCCCTTCCCTCTGGCTTGGGCAACTTACCGAAGAAATTCCTTTTACTTTATTGTTTGTTTGAAAAAAAATAGATACACTTTTAGTTAAAGAAAATAGTTGTTGATGAGTTCAAAAGTATTTAAATTAAATTAAATTTAACAAAGAATATATATTTAATAATTTTCGTAAGTAAAAAACAATGTATAAAAGTAAAGAGATAAACTTTTAGTTATAGAAAATAGTTTTTTTTTTTTTTTGCTATAATACACTTATGTATACCATTTACAAATGTACTGTCTACATTACCACTAAAAGTTTATTTGTACCCGCAAATATATTTTATTATTAAAATATACTCTTTAGTCTTAACTACTACCAACACATTATCTTTATGAACACATTAAATAACCTATTATATGTCTTTTCACTTTAACATTTTTATAGTTACAAAAACGCATACGTTTAATCTTACATACTCCTATCATATATATTACAATAGCAGTCTTTTGAATAAATTATTTGATTGGTGAAAAAAATATGAGACGATCAATTTTTTTTTTTACTTCAACAATCTTTTTTTTTATGTAAAAGTGAGTATTTACATTTTTTTAGAAACAGTAACTAATTGTATAAGTTTCATAATCATTTTTTTATCTTATATAAAAAGTAATCTTTTTCTTGTAATATAGCAACTAAAAATTAAAATAAGTAAACAATATTATAATTTTGAATTTTATGGTATATATATATATATATATTTTTTTTTTTATATTATAATTAGTTTTTAAATAAATTTAGGTTTTATTTTATCTATTTACTTTTATATAAAACCTTTTTAGGTTAGGTTTTGAATTTTTATATTTTTATTTTTTAAAATTTTAATAATGAATTGACATGTGTCAACATCTGAATGATATAATTGACACGTGTCACGATCTTGTTAATAAGTAATATTGTTATCAAGGTTTATATAATAAGATATATATATATATATATATATATATATATATATATTAGTATTTCTATATAAATTGCCCCGTGGTGTACCACGAGGTCAAATCTAGTGAAGTAATAAGCATGAATATTAAAATATTTACTTATCATGAGTTCAGTAATTTTGACACTTCTTTATTCAAAAGAGGATACAAAACTATGGTCCCACGAGTGTGTCCATAAGACCATAACCATGTGCAAAAGCTCTCTCCCAATGCATGTGTTCTCCTTTCATTTTTCCTAGATTTGGTTTGAGCTGAGATTTATCACCTTCTCGATTTATATAAATGAATTCCAGATCCTAATTTTTTTTGGTATACTTTTGTTTGGATATATATAAGTGTGCTAGTTTAAGTAATCTAATTTCCTAAATTTCACAATCAGAACAATCTATTAGCTAGATCCAATTTATAGGCACATGATTATATACGCGTGTGTTTTTCTGCCCGCTTTATAATTAAAAAGTCTACATAATACTCCATATGTGACTGTAATATCAATTTATTATATCTGTTTCTGAACATTTTTTGTGTGATAAGTAACATTTTATAGTCTGTTCCTCAACATATTTTTATTTTTTACACAGATAAATTTACTATCAATGACGTCAAAAAAAAAATTATTCAGCCATACTACTACTGTAGATAGTACTATATTATAATGTTGATCCAGCAATAATTTTTCGCTGTACGAATAGAATCATTACAAAATAATTATTATATTTTTTCATGTACTGTACCACATGATTGTAACGACGTATCTAAATTGATTATTAATTCGATGCTACACAGATAAATTTTATTATTTTGTTAATAATATAAATATTAAATTAATAGATATATCTAATAAAGTTGATTAAATTAATGCTGTAACAAAAAGTTAATATGTGATATACCGTAGGTTAAATCATAAAATTAACAATTAAAATACAATATATAATTTTAGACACTAAACAATTCAAAGAAAATTAACAAACAAAAATTAATTTTTTTTATCAAATAACTTAATTTGCAGTACACCGCAGGTCAAAATCTATACAAAAAAAGATGTTTTTTACATAAGTCATATTCAACATATGATTTATTAGCATAGTGTTTCATCCAAGAAAAAGAAAAAAAAAACTTTTAAAACAAATAAAACAATCACATGTATGATGTTTTAAAAAAAATTACAAAATAAATAAAAGAAATTTTAATCCATGCTCTAACACAAATCCAATTCTAGTGTATATATATTTGAAACTTAATGATCATAAATCAGGTTATTAACTAAGAAGGACAAAAAATATATTCAAATGCAAAGTTTTAGTTAATCGAGGAGAACGCAAAGTCGAATACTGTACTTTCATAAAAGTAAAGGTAAAAAACTTTTATTTCGTGCAACGTGACAAGATTAACAAATCTATATATAATAGCAAATCCAATTTTGGGAATCAACTTTAATCTAATGAGAGTATTTTCATTATGTCATCTAACGGTTTAGAATTATTAATGATCCCAACAGTTGCAAGTTCTTTTTTCTTTCCAATAATCGTGTTTCTTTGTCATACCTCTATTTTTTAAAAATCGCACCTAATAATTTTTACACCTTTTCGTTTGACACCTCTTTATTTTCACATTTTTTTTGGTTTTATATATATATATATACATATTTTTATGAACTTTCAAAAGAGTTTTTGTTCTTTAAGTATTATACTATTAATGATATCACCCTTTGTTAATGATCTCAAAAGTTGTAAAGTCTTGATCCAACAATTGTGTTTCTTCGTCGCATCCCCAGCTTTCTATGTTGACACCTGTTAGTTTTCACAACTTCTGTTTTACACTTCTTTGTTTATATAAAGTTGAAATGTTGTGATCCAACAATTGTGTTTCTTCGTCGTATCCTGGCTTTTAATGTTTGCACTTGTTAGTTTTCGCACATTTTTATTTCACACCTTTTTGTTTCACACGTCTTTCTTTTCACATCTTTTTGTTTTTGTATATATACAGATTTGTATGGACTTTGAAAAGAGTTTTTGTTCGTTGAGTATTATATTATTAATGATCTCACAATTTGTTAATGATCTCAGAAGTTGCAAAGTTTCGATCCAACAATTGTGTTTCTTCGTCGCACCCCCAGCTTTCCATGTTGGCACCTGTTAGTTTTCGCCAATTTTTTTTTTACACCTCTTTCTTTATATAAAGTTGCAATGTTTTGATCCAACAATTGTGTTTCTTCGTCGTACCCCTAGCTTTCAATGTTTGTACTTGTTAGTTTTCACACCTTTTTGTTTCATACATTTTTGTTTCACACCGCTTTGTTTTCACACCTCTTTGGTTTTACATATATCTATATATAATAGCAAACCCACTTTTGGGGATCAACTTTAATCTAATGGATGATATTGTTTCCATTATCTCATCTAACGGTTTAGAATTATTAATGATTCCAACAGTTGCAAATTTTTTTTTCCAATAATTGTGTTTCATGTACCCCCATTTTTTAAAAATAGCACCTAATAATTTTTACACATTTTCGTTTGACACCTCTTTATTTTCACATTTTTTTAGTTTTATATATATACAGATTTTTATGAACTTTCAAAAGAGTTTTTCTTTTTTAAGTATTATATTATTAATGATATCACCCTTGGTTTATAATCTCAAAAGTTGCAAAGTCTCGATCCAACAATTGTGTTTCTTCATCGCACCCCCAGCTTTCCATGTTGGCACCCGTTAGTTTTAACAACTTTTTGTTTTACACCTATTTGTTTATATAAAGTTGCAATGTTTTGATCAAACAATTGTGTTTCTTCGTCGTACCCCTAACTTTCAATATATGCACTTGTTAGTTTTCGCACCTTTTTATTTAACAGCTTTTTGTTTCACACGTCCTTGTTCTCACACCTTTTTGTTTTTGTATATATACAGATTTTTATGGACTTTGAAAAGAGTTTTTGTTCTTTGAGTATTATATTGTTAATAATCTCAAAAGTTGCAAAGTTTTGATCCAACAAATGTGTTTCTTCGTCGCATCCCCAGCTTTGCATGTTGGCACCTGTTAGTTTTCGCACATTTTTGTTTTACACCTCTTTCTTTATATAAAGTTGCAATGTTTTGATCCAACAATTGTGTTTCTTCGTCTTACCCCTAGCTTTCAATGTTTGTACTTGTTAGTTTTCACACCTTTTTGTTTCATATATTTTTGTTTCACACCTCTTTGTTTTCACACATTTTTGGTTTTACATAAATCTGTATATAATAGCAAACCCACTTTTGGGGATCAACTTTAATCTAATGGATGAGATTGTTTCCATTGTCTCATATAACAGTTTAGAATTATTAATGATCCCAACAGTCGCAATTTTTTTTTTCCAATAATCGTGTTTCTTGTACCCCCATTTTAAAAATCGCACCTAATAATTTTTACACATTTTCGTTTGACACCTCTTTATTTTCACATTTTTTTAGTTTTATATATATTCAGATTTTTATGAACTTTCAATAGAGTTTTTCTTCTTTAAATAGTATGTTATTAATGATATCACCTTTGGTTAATGATCTCAAAAGTTGCAAAGTCTCGATCCAACAATTGTGTTTCTTCGTCGCACCCCCAGCTTTCCATGTTGGCACCCTTTAGTTTTCACAACTTTTTGTTTTACACCTCTTTGTTCATATAAAGTTGCAATGATTTGATCCAATAATTGTATTTCTTCGTCGTACCCTTAAGTTTCAATGTACGCACTTGTTAGTTTTCGTACCTTTTTATTTCACATTTTTTGTTTCACACGTCTTTGTTCTCACACCTTTTTGTTTTTGTATATATACAGATTTTTATTGACTTTGAAACGAGTTTTTGTTCTTTGAGTATTATATTGTTAATAATCTCAAAAGTTGCAAAGTTTTGATCCAACAAATGTGTTTCTTCGTTGCACCCCCAGCTTTCCATGTTGGCACCTATTAGTTTTCGCACATTTTTGTTTTACACCTCTTTCTTTATATAAAGTCGTAATGTATCGATCCAACAATTGTGTTTCTTCGTCGACCCCTAGCTTTCAATGTTTGTACTTGTTACTTTTCACACCTTTTTGTTTAATAAATTTTTATTTCACACCACTTCATTTTCACACCTCTTTGGTTTTACATATATCTATATAAAATAGCAAACCCACTTTTGGGGATCAACTTTAATCTAATGGATGATATTGTTTCCATTATCTCATCTAACGGTTTAGAATTATTAATGATCCCAACAGTTGCAAGTTTTTTTTTCAATAATTGTGTTTCTTGTACCCCCATTTTTTTAAAATCGCACCTACTAATTTTTACACATTTTCGTTTGACACCTCTTTATTTTCACATATTTTTAGTTTTATATATATGCAGATTTTTATGAACTTTCAAAAGAGTTTTTCTTCTTTAAGTATTATATTATTAATGATATCACCCTTGATTAATGATCTCAAAAGTTGCAAAGTCTCAATCCAACAATTGTATTTCTTCGTCGCACCCCCAACTTTCCATGTTAGCACCTGCTTGTTTTCACAACTTTTTGTTTTACACCTCTTTGTTTATATAAAGTTGCAATGTTTTGATCCAACAATTGTGTTTCTTCGTCGTACCCCTATTTTTCAATGTATTCACTTGTTAGTTTTCGCACATTTTTATTTCACACCTTTTTGTTTCACATGTCTTTGTTTTCACACCTTTTTGGTTTTTTATATATACAGATTTTTATGGACTTTGAAAAGAGTTTTTGTTCTTTGAGTATTATATTGTTAATAATCTCAAAAGTTGCAAAGTTTTGATCCAACAAATGTGTTTCTTCGTCGCACCCCCAGCTTTCCATGTTGGCATTCGTTAGTTTTCGCACATTTTTGTTTTACACCTCTTTGTTTATATAAAGTTGCGATGTTTTGATCCAACAATTGTGTTTCTTCGTCTTACCCCTAGTTTTCAATGTTTGTACTTGTTAGTTTTCACACTTTTTTGTTTCGTACATTTTTGTTTCATACCTCTTTGTTTTCACACCTCTTTGGTTTTACATATATAAAGATTTTATGAACTTTGAAAAGAGTTTTTGTTCTTTAAGTATTATATTATTAATGATCTCACCCTTTCTTAATGATCTCAAAAGCTGCAAAGTTTCGATCCAACAAATATGTTTCTTCGTCGCACCCACAGTTTTCCATGTTGGCGCCCATTTGTTTTCACACCTTTTTTGTTTTACACCTCTTTGTTTATATAAAGTTACAATGTTTTGATCCAACAATTGTGTTTTTTCGTCTTACCTCTAGCTTTCAATGTTTTTACTTGTTAGTTTTTGCACCTTTTTGTTTCACATGTCATTGTTTTCATACCTTTTTGTTTTTGTATATATACAGATTTTTATGGACTTTGAAAACAGTTTTTGTTCTTTGAGTATTATATTATTAATGATCTCACCATTTGTTAATGATCTCAAAAGTTGCAAAGTTTTGATCCAACTATTGTATTTCTTCGTCGCATCCCCAGCTTTCCATGTTGGCACCCTTTAGTTTTCACACTTTTTTATTTTACACCTCTTTGTTTATATAAAGTTGCAATGTTTTGATCCAACAATTGTGTTTCTTTGTCGTGCCCCTAGCTTTCAATGTTTGCACCTGTTAGTTTTTGCACCTTTTGTTTCACACATTTTTGTTTCACACCTCTTTGTTTTCACACCTCTTTGATTATATATATATATATATATATATATATACAGATTTTTATTGACTTTTAAAAGAATTTTTGTTCTTTGAGTATTATATTATTAATGATCTCACCCTTTGTTAATGATCTCAAAAGTTGTATAGTCTTGATCCAACAATTGCGTTTCTTCGTTGCACCCCCAGCTTTCCATGTTTGCACCTAGCCCTCGGATTATAAACCAAACCAAATCGAACCGATATTTTTGGTGTTCGATTCGGTTTCGGTTATTGCGGCTGAACCGATTGGTACAATTTTTTTTTCAAAAGAACCAAAATATTTCGGTTATTTCAGTTCGGTTTTTAGTTAACCAAATTTTATTTTTTCATTTACTTTTTATTTTTTAAGAAAAAATCTAACAAACCTGAAATTTACACCTAAAATAACTGAATCACCCGGAAAAACCGAAACCGAAAAACCGAAATATTCAAAATAAAACCGAAAAAACGGAAAAATCCAAAATTATCTCTAAATAATTTAAAAATCCGATTTTTTTTTTAAACAAATTTTGGTTAATTTTGGTTTTGAAATTTTAAAACCGAATTAACCAAGAAACCAAAATAACCGAACCGAAATTCGGTAAGATTTTCAAAACTCAAAAAAACCGAAAAACCGAAATAACGAACCGAATTCACCAAAATAACCGAAGTCCCAGGGCTATTGGCACCCGTTAGTTTTCACAAATTTTTGTTTTACACCTCTTTGTTTATATAAAGTTGCAATATTTTGATCCAACAATTGTGTTTCTTCATCGTATCCCTAGTTTTCAATGTTTGTACTTGTTAGTTTTCGCACCTTTTTATTTCGCACATTTTTGTTTCACACGTCTTTGTTTTCACACCTTTTTGTTTTTGTATATATACAGATTTTTATGAACTTTGAAAAGAGTTTTTGTTCTTTGAGTATTATATTATTAATGATATCACCATTTGTTAATAATCTCAAAAGTTGCAAAGTTTTGATCCAACAATTGTGTTTCTTCGTCGCACCCTCAGCTTTCCATGTTGGCACCCGTTATTTTTCGCACCTTTTTGTTTTACACCTCTTTGTTTATATAAAGTTGCAATGTTTTGATCCAACAATTGTGTTTCTTCGTCGTACCCCTAGCTTTCAATGTTTGCATTTGTTAGTTTTCGCATCTTTTTGCTTCACACGTCTTTGTTTTCACACTTTTTTGTTTTTGTTCTTTGAGTATTATATTATTAATGATCTTACCATTTGTTAATGATCTCAAAAGTTGCAAAGTTTCGATCCAACAATTGTATTTCTTTGTTGCACCCCTAACTTTCCATGTTGGAACCTCTTAGTTTTCACACCTTTTTGTTTTACACCTCTTTGTTTATATAAAGTTGCAATGTTTTGATCCAACAATGTGTTTCATCGTCGTACCCCTAGCTTTCAATGTTTGCACTTGTTAGTTTTCGCACCTTTTTGTTTCACACATTTTTGTTTAACACCTCTTTTATATATATATATATATATATACAGATTTTTATTGACTTTGAAAAGAGTTTTTGTTCTTTGAGTATTATATTATTTATGATCTCACCCTTTGTTAATGATCTTAAAAATTGTAAAGTTTCAATCTAACAATTGTGTTTCTTCGTCGCACCTCCAATTTTCCATGTTGGCACCCGTTTGTTTTCGCACTTTTTGTTTTTCACCTCTTTGTTTGTATAAAGTTGCAATGTTTTGATCCAACAATTGTATTTTTTTTGTCTTACCCCTAGCTTTCACTATTTGCACTTGTTAGTTTTCGCACCTTTTTGTTTCACACCTCTTTGTTTTCACACCTCTTTCTTTTTATTCATATATAGATTTTTATGTACTTTGAAAAAAGTTTTTGTTCTTTGAGTATTATCAATGATCTCACCCTTTGTTAATGATCTCAAAAGTTGCAAAGTTTCAATCCAACAATTGTGTTTCTTCGTCACACCCCTAGCTTTCACTATTTGCACTTGTTAGTTTTCGCACCTTTTTGTTTCACACCTCTTTGTTTTCACACCTTTTTGTTTTACACCTCTTTGTTTATATAAAGTTGCAATGTTTTAATCTAACAATTGTGTTTCTTCGTCACACCCCTAGCTTTCACTATTTGCACTTGTTAGTTTTCGCACATTTTTGTTTCACACATCTTTGTTTTCACACCTTTTTGTTTTTGTATATATACAGATTTTTATGGACTTTGAAAAGAGTTTTTGCTCTTTGAGTATTGTTTCACACCTCCAAGTTTTAAAAATTATGAGTATTATTTTTTTATAATTTATTAATCAACATGATTCACTTATCTTCGTTAAAATTTGGATTGTTTTATTTATTGATTCCTTCATCTAACTTTTGTTTGGTGTCGTTTTCTATTTATACCCGCATCAATCATCTCTTCCAAGTATTAATCTAGGTAATTGATTGTGATTTCTATTTTTTCAAAGATTTATATATTTATATATTATAGCAAACTCACTTTTAGGGGTCAATTTAAATATAACAGATGAGATTGTTTTTATTTTCTCATCTAACTGTTTAGATTTGTTAATATCTTAAAAGTTGCAATATTTTGATCCGACAATTGTGTTTCTTCGTCGTACTCCCAGCTTTCAATGTTCACATTTATTAGTTTTTACACATTTTTGTTTCACACCTCTTTGTATATATATATATATACATTTTTTTTATAGACTTTGAAAAGAGTTTTTGTTCTTTGAGTAGTGTTTAACACCTCCAAATCTAAAAATTCGGAGTATTGTTTTCTTTCAATTTATTAATCAACATTGATTCACTCATCTTTGTTAAAAAAATTGGATTGTTTTGTTTATTGATTCATTCATCTAACTTTTATTTGGTGTCGTTTTCCATCTAACTCGTATTAATCATCTCTTCCAAGTATTAATTTAGGTAATTAATTGTGATTTCTAATTTTTCATAGATTTATCTTTTTAGTCAATTTGGTTGGTTGCAGACTTGCAGCTATGAGCTCTTTATCCCTGATTCTCTTATTATTATTTATAAATTTCGATAGAATAATGATTTAAATTTTGTTTTATGTGAATATCTTTCAAAATTAATTATTTGAGTATGATTCAGTAAACCTAAATTTATATATCTTTAACATTATTTTTTTATTGTCACTGAATCGATTTTTCGTTTTTATATATAAAACAAATAATTTATTTAACTAATTTGGTTGATTAATCTTAGTCATTATTTATGACTTTTATACTATACAGTTAAAGAATTACCATAAAGTTTTCACTCAAAATGTGAAATTAACAATATTAGTCATTTCAAATTTTCAGTGCGGTAACGCACGGGCCTACATCCTAGTTACATAAATATATAAGAAAAAATCATAAAACCAAATTGTAAGTAGCAATAACACAACATAAATAAAATATAATACACACAACTGAAAACAAATGGAACAATGATTTTTCTGTACGTAGCTCGAGCATGTTTGATTTGCCTTCAGGACGTTACAAAATGGTAGCTGGGTTTCCATCATTGGTTTTGGCGGATGTTAATGTCGCTAAGGTAGAAGAAAATGGCAGAAATGGTCTGTAGCAAGGAAGAAATAAGACTAATAGAAATTGACAGAACCTTCCATGGTGAGTGTAGATAAACTCGATACTCTGAGTACCATTTTGAGGTTTTTTCGTTAACTTCCGCAAACACATTCCGTAAATAACTTCTACGTATGTCAAACACAACATCTTTACATATAGTTTTGAAGAATTGTGATACCTCAATCTCGCTGCCAAAGTAATTCTCTATGATTCGGTTGTCATCGCTCAATAATGTGGCATCTTCCTCACCGTTTAGAAGGCATCCCATGAAAACTACATAGCTAGTTATGTCATTCATACTCTTGGTGTAAAATTGTTCAAAGGCCACGCAGTTGAGCAAGACTGAGCTAATGAACGCATCCAATCTTAACAGTGGTATTTGAAGCTTGTTCTTCTTTAGTCTTATATCTATCATCGAATCTGCATCACTCCTTAACCTGATATCTATCCCTTGGAGAGAAAGTCTTGTAGGCGACAGAATCAGTGTATAGTCTAAGGATGATTTCTTTCCAGATTCACCCTTTATAAGTTGGAAATCTTCGTCTTCATCCATAGAGGTAGAGCCCATGTTAGGTACGAAGCTCATACGCATGAGGTCAAGAAGATGGGTTGCCTTGAAGTTTCTGTGTTTCACCCAATATCTTTCTGGTTTATCCATTGAGAGGTTGAAGAAGCTAAACGCCATCCTGTTTAGGTCACCAGCGAGACCAATCTTGGATTCTACAAATAAAGTTTGAAGAACAAAGAAAGGGACCTGGTTTTCCAAGAGGAGAAGATCACTCTCGATAGACGGGAGAATCCAGGGGATCGTGAAGATTGGATCATCACTCTCATCCAGTTCAATGTTTCTTGACACGATAAGTAACAACATGAGAATGAAGCACCCATCTAGAATCATCATATACACTAGCTCCTCTGATGTTTCACAAAGTTGCTCAGAGTACGATATCCTTATCTCTTCTTCCAAATGAATTACAGCCTTAAACAAGACATTTTTATCCACTCCATTCTTTCTTGCCTTGTCTAAGAAAAGGTGGAGAAATCGAAGTTTGTGCTGTTGAATCATCTCGAGGTGTTTTCCTCCGTAATGGTAAGGACCGATGGAAACAACTTTGGGCTTATAGGCTTCAGGATTCATTTCTGCGAAGCTTTGAGGGACTCTGAAGATGCAACAAGATTCCTTACAAGCTGATTCCAAGAGAAGCACTGGTTTCTTACGTCTAGTTGTGTCTAAATCTACCTTCGAATTGATATAATGTAAGATGTTATTTTCATACTCCGCTAGTGAAGGACGTGGGAAAGGAGTTGATGTGGATGGTAATACAGACTGAGGCTGAGAAGAAGAAGAGTCTGAATTTTTTCCAGTCTTGTCTGCCATGATTTCCTGGATTCCGAGACAAGGTCGGATTCAAATTTAAAATATATATAAATCTAGATTGGTTCGAGCCGCCGTGAGGGAAGGATTAGTTGAACCGTGATTTATGCTCCCTTCACTTTACTGTTGAGATGAAGGTGAGGGTTGACTCTTGTTGACTCTTTACTCTAGAGAGGTGAGAGACTGAGAGAGAAACGTGTAAACTAGAGTGAAGAGCAAGTAAAATTATACTCTCTCTCTTTCAAAAATATAAGATGTTTTAAAGAAATTTTTTGTTTCATAATATAGGATGTTCAAGTTTCTATGAAACTTTAAAATTACTTTAGTAATTTATATTATGCAGTATTGTTTCTGATTGGTTGAACTTGTTAAAAATAAATACTTTTTAATCTACATATTTTACTTAAAACATCATATATTTTGAAATGGAGGGAGTATTTGTTTTCTTCAAACAAAAGTTTTTAACGAATCCATAGCCGAATAAGGGATGCCCCGAGTCACTTCATTTTTTTTTCTTTTTTAATGAGTCACTTCATTCTTTCTTTCTGTCTGTTTTTTCTCTACAGTAAATAATAAAACTGTCATACTAAATAGTAAATACTAATACACAAGGTGCAATTATTTGGTATAAAACTATAAATGCCAAGTCACCGAGAAACAGTGCCGGTGATGACCCAGTGCACAAAGTGCATTTGCACCATGTCACAATATTTTGGAAAAAATTATAAGGTTTTTAGGCTCTTCAATGTTTCATATTTTGACAAAAAAACCCCAAAATATTGAAAATCTAAAAATAAGACCTGTAAATTAGGAGAAAAAAAAAATTTGGCACAAGGTGCAAGAAAAGTTTGAGCCGGCCCTGCCGAGAAAACAAGTCAGGAAAACCAAAATTTTACACACAACAATGAAAGCATATGATATTCTGCAAGAGAAAACACAACAAGGTGCAGTTTTATTATGGGAAAAATGTCATAAAAATCCCCAACTTTCAAATTTGGGATGTTTTAATCACCAATTTTCAGGATGCCATTTTAATCACAAACTTTATGTTGACTTGACCATAAAATAGTAAAGTTTTGTTGACTACGCCGTTTTAGGCACGACGTTTATTAAATCTCTAACCCTAAAAAAAACTCCAAATTCTTTCTATAATACCAATATGTCTTATGCAATCTCTCTGTTTCGATGAGTTCAAGTTCAAGTTTTGACACATCTGGTTGTGTCGGTGAGTGTGGTGTGCCATCGATGTGTAGAGAGCATTTGGGATTGCTTTCAAAGGTTATGGATTTGTGAAATTGGAATTGATTTAGGAATTTAGTTTTTTCAATTTGGTAAAAGATGTTGTTTTTAGCGTCAAAAACATGGTCGTTTATGCAAAACGGTAGCAGATAACATATAATTTTATTCTGTTTTTGAGATCTTTAACAGAGAATAAACGACGTGCCTAAAACAGCTTGGTCAACAAAAATTTGCTATTTTATGACCAAGTCAAGGAAAAATTTGTGATTAAAATGGCATCTTGAAAGTTGGTGATTAAAACATCCCAAATTTAAAAGTTAGAGATTTTTATGACATTTTTCCCGTTTTATTATAAATAACTAGATGATTTTCTGCGCTTTGCATTAAAGTTTAAAAATATATTAATTAACAATTTAACATCGTACTTATGAGTTGTTGGTATAATACTATAATATGTGACACGATACAGGTTCAGGGTCGTTATAAGTTATGACCATGCTTAGCGATGGGCCGCTGTTATAATTGATATGTCTAACCACATGTTCGAATAGAGGGATAATTTATCGTTTTGTACTTAAATTTTGTTTTATAATAATTATTATTTTATATTTTTAATTCAAATGGTTGGTGTATTATTTTAGTTTTATTCCTACTGGTTTAATGTTTTGATTAATGACAACATTATAAAATTTATTAATAAAAGGTAAAATTAAAAATTTAATAGTTTTCTTAATGTTTGTAAGAAACCCTTAAACAACAATTAAATAAAAACGGAGGAAGTACTTTTTAGTGTTTTTAGTGTTTGGGGTTCAAAACTTATTTTTAGAAAGGAAAATTGCCACATATTCTTTATATATTGTTTAAAGAATTATGTTTCTTTTCGATATTGGATTCTTAGTATAGTTTTTTTCATGTTTAGGATTGCACATCTAAATTATTTTTTTTTGTTAAAAAATTGCACATCTAAATTATGAAATTTATAAGAATGGATATCTTGATAATCCACTTTTGAGAAGATGAATCTTAATTTTAATATTATATTAGTGTTGGATCTAACTTACATATAAAGACTAGTTCAAGAAAACAGATTGCTGCACACTTACATATTGTTTAAATATTTTTATCTTTTCCGATATCGGATTCTATTTTAGTAATAATCAAATCTCATAGACATGTTAACTAGGGCCAGAATATGTAGACCGGTCTAGTCCTGAAAAATATTGGGTTCAAGTATAAATAATTAATTATATACAGTACGTTTAAGTGGGGTTTTCCTACTAAATCCGTTAAAGTAAAAGAGTTTTTAGAACTTACCTTAACCGTACTCGGGTCAACTTTTTTAAAAGAATATTTTTTCCTGATTGGATGAATTTATATGTTATATTTATTTCTATTTGTTTATTATTTTTTTTTTAAAAACTAAATCTGTAATATTTTCTATGATTTATACATGTTAAAATTCAACAAATTTTTAGTTTAATTTTTATATATAAAACTTAAGGATGAGAAAATTTTGGAAGGCGTTGAAGCGGATTCAGTTATTTGCTCTACAACATAATGTAGTTAGATTTTATGTTTTGTTTAATATGAGTTTAAAGAATTTATTTGGTTTTAAACTTTTATTTTAAATGAAATTGTGTTTTAATGAATACTAGTGGTTTTATTGGCTAAATTTATACATAATTCACTATTTTGTAAGAAATGCTATAAGATAATAAAAAATATATATATTTTTCAAAGAGAAATCTGAAAAAAATAAAATAAAAAAATTAGTTTTATTAGGGTAAAACATACCTTTAAAATATAAATTTGAAATTTTTTCGGGTCAATCTAAACCGAACCGGATTCGCTTGATTGACAGGTCGTCTAGTTATGGATCAAATTACTTAGATCATTGTAAGGTCAGACCCTATGACTCTAATGGGACCACAACTATACGCTAACGATAATACGTGCACATAAAAATTTTAATCTTATTTTAAAACATTTTGATATATGAAATTTAGTTTCTAATAATTTATCTAGATTTCATTTTAAACTACTTAAAGTTATTTGTAAATTATCTTGAATTGTTTAAATTTAAATAATAGTTTTCCTAAGACAGTCGGTTAACGGTTATTGACTTATAGTCTGGTTGTCGATAATACATTCTCCACAAATTTGTCGCCTACCTCATCATGAGGATCCCGACGAATGAATATTTTGATGGTACTACCTCGGCCTGGGATAAATACCCGATCCGAAATTTCCAACCCGACCCAAACCGAAAAAAGTCGGTTCGGTTCAACTTCGGTTATGGCTGAGAAACCGATCGGAAGGCTTTCAAATGAGATTCGGGTATCACTTCGGGTCGGTTTTCTTCGGGTTATCCGATCGGTTAACCGAGATTTTAACCTACCTATATAAGCTTACCCTAACACACCTCTTAAATCTTTTTTACCCTAATATCAGCCCGACACCACCTCTCTCTTACAATTTCTCACCGACTCACGACCACCGATAGCCACTAACGAAGCTCAATATCACCTCATCTTCTCCTCATCTTCACGTCTTCTTCGTCTTCTTCATCTCTCTTCGTTTCATAAGGTAAAATTTCTCAGTTTGTTTTGATTTGGGAATTAGGGATTGAGTTTGTTTTGATTTGGGAATTAGGGATTGAGTTTGTGTTGATTTGGGAATTAGGGATTGAGTTTCTATTGATTTGGGAATTAGGGATTGAGTTTCTTTTGATTTGGGAATTAGGGATTGAGTTTCTGTTAGAGATTTTACAATGTCTCAGTTTCGGAGACATTGTAACTCTAACCCTAGATTTCTGTAACTCTAACCCTAGAGTAACTCTAACCCTAGATTTTGAGTCTCAAACCCAACCATGTGGGTCTCCGAAACTGAGAAATTGTCATTGTCACTTTGTGCATTTGGTTTTGTCATTGTCACTTTGTGCATTTGGTTTTGTCATTGTCACTTTGTGCATTTGGTTATGCTTTAACTCAACTGTTTTATAATGTCTTGTACTCTTGTTTGTGTAGATGTCTATATCAGACGAAAACACAACCAATGTTTTGGGTGAAGAAGATGAAGTTAGAGACCCAGAACCAAAACCATCTGTCGGAGAAAAAAGAACAGATACATGTCGATCAAGAAGTAAAGGTCATCCGAAGATAGCAAAGAAGAAGAAGAAGCAGGTTCATAGGGCTGAGGTTTGGCAACATTTTTTGGAGAAAGATGATGTTGCAGGTTACAGTTACTGTCGGTATTGTAACCAAGAGATTGGTTGTGATACTAAGTTACATGGGACAAGCTCCATGAAGAATCATCTGGATAGATGCAAGTTGTACAAGGCATATCAGGAGAGTGATAAACAGAAGGTTTTCGCAAGTGATACCACTGGTGCAATTTCAGTTGTTGCGGTTAAGCATGATAAAGCATTGTTTAGGAGGTCAGTGAATGAGATGATTGTTTTGTCTGAGTTGCCATTTGCATTTGTGGAATCAGAAGGCTTTAGGAGGTTTTGTGCAAATATGCTTCCAATGTACACAGTTCACTGTAGGAGGACAGCAACAGAAGACATATATGCTATGTTCCTAAGAGAGAAAGTTGCATTGAAGAACTTGTTTTGCGCCGAGAAGAAGAGAGTGTCTTTGACGACTGATCTATGGGTAGCTCCTACAACTGCTTGCAGCTACATGGTGGTGACTGCTCATTGGGTTGATAAGAATTGGGATTTACATAAAAGGATTATATGGTTCAAGCCTGTGACAGATCATAAAGGGGACACCATCGCTGAGCATCTGAGTGCATGTCTACAAGAATGGGGCATTGAAAAGGTATTCACCGTGACAATGGATAATGCTAAGGCCAATGATAAAGCACTTGGGAAATTCACAGATGCTTTTAGGATGATGGGGCCTGACGCATTAGTCAGAGATGGTTCATTGATCCATATGCGTTGTTGTGCGCATATACTGAACTTGATAGTCAAGGATGGTTTAGCAAAGGTAAATAAGAGCATTCTGGGCATTAGAAATGCAATCAGGTATGTAAGGTCATCAGGGGACAGACTGAAATCATTTCAGTTGAGGGTTGAGACAGGTAAATGCAGTAGAGGAAGCTTGTCTTTGGATTGTGCGACTAGGTGGAACTCTACATATCTCATGTTGACTGCTGCATTGAAATTTAGGGTTGCTTTTGAGAAGTTACTCGCAGAGGACAAGCTATACAATGATTACTTCGACGAAGAAGTGCAAGAAGAAGGGAGTGACCGTAAAACTAAAAGGGTTGGACCTCCAACTTCAGAAGGCTGGGATGAAGTGCAGCGGTTAGTCAAGTTTTTAAAGATGTTCTTCAATTGCACTTTAGCATTTTCAGCCACTAAAACGGTGACATCTACAATATGTTACCATGAGATAGTGCATATTGAGAGATGTTTGATAACATTGAGCAACAATGAGGATGTTTTTTTACGGCTTGCAGCAAAGGAGATGAGGACTAAGTTTGAGAAGTATTGGGATGGCATCATCAATATGAATCCACTTGTGATCATCGCAAGTGTGTTTGATCCAAGGAACAAGATGCAATTTGCTGGTCTCTGATTTGATAAGCTCTATGGAAAGGACAGTATAGAGAGCAATCATCTAAGAAGTTCAATTCGGAAAGTGATGAAGAATATGTATGAAGAGTATGTGCAGCGATTCAGTCCCCATTCTCAAGCTGAAAGTACAGGAACTCGAAGTGAGAATGTGCCTGAAACAAGTCTCCTTTTCGAGGATGATGATGATGACTTGGAGAGCAGAGATTCTTTGTATGAAGAGATGGAAACAGAGACAGTAAATGAAGAAGTTACAAGTGAGCTTGACATTTACTTGATGGAGAATCGTGTGCCAAGAAAGAGAAACCCTTTGGGTATGGATTTTGATGTCTTATCATGGTGGAGATGCAATAGTCATAAGTTTCCAACATTGTCAGAGCTTGTAAAAGATGTGCTTGCCATTCAAGTGTCGTCTGTAGCTTCAGAGTCGGCATTCAGTACAAGTGGAAGGATTTTGGATCCTTTCCGGAGTTGTCTATCTCCTCACATGGTTGAAGCTCTCATATGTACTCAACAATGGCTGAGAAATACCATCCAAGCAGAGAAGCTTGCAAGTTTGGTTCAAATGTTGGATGAACTGGATTTTCATGAGTCTTTGGGTAAGAAAGTTTGATGTTTGTCAATCTTTCTTATGATATACAATATATGGCTGACTTCTTTTATCTTTAATTGCAGCAACTAAGACGGTGGAGGATGTTGATGGAGGATGTTGATGGAGCCATGGAGACCAAACTTCTCTTTTACTTAGTCTCTAACTCTCTATTCTCTATTCTAAGATCAAATGGTGGATTATGACTTGGTTTGTTTTTTTTTTGGATATTTTGCTTGTGATTCAGTTTTTTAGATTTGGATATTGATGAACTTATGATGACTTGTTTGAGTAGAAAGGATATGATTTCAGTTGCATTTAGGTGATGAAAACATGAATTAGGCAGCATAAGTGATGAAAATACAGGTTTTCGGTTCAGTTCGGTGGGTTTTCCAAAATTCAAATTACCCGAAACCCGAACCGAACCGAACTGAAATGAATTTCGGGTTTTTTCAAACATTTTTCTAAATAACCGAATAACCAAAAAACCGAGAAACCCGACCCGACCTGACCCGAGAACCCGAACTTGCAGGGCTAGTACTACCTTTCTCGGGACCGAATATACCTCTTAAACTTCCAACGTTTTTATAACTTAACAGTTCAATTAGTAATAAACTAATGTGTCGTTAGTGTTGGAATTGACTTCCCAACTAACGATTACCGATAAAATTCTGTTCGACGATAGTCCCTTGTTCAAAAAAGTGCTAGGAATTAGTTGGGTGTTTGGAGTGGACCTAACACTTATGTATATATATGTATAGTTCTACTCTTATTAGTAAAAGGAAAACAAAATAAAATACAAAACTATAATATATATTGTTTATAAAATGAGAAATTGTTAGAAATATCGATTTGCAAATATTTTTTTTTTAAATACTATTTTTTGAATATTTTCATTTTTGCCATTTTATACACAGTTACAATATGTTAAAGTTTTAGATTTTTTTTTCGGTTCATTTATGATATAGTTTTGAGAGGGTATAGGATTTAGTATTTAGATATTAGAATTTAGAATTTAATCATTTTCTACATAGAAGAATGTATTATTGAAAATAGACAACAAAAAAATATTTTTGCAGAAAGCTAAAGAAACAAAAAAATTTGCAAATGCCCCTTTTAAAATTGCGGTAAACTCATGAAGACAAAATTTTATCATTTTTATTAAAAATTTTAACATAAATTATTATAAAACATCACCAATTCTCAAACACAACTCGGGTTTACTTATCATAAATTCATATGCCAAATGAATTTTTATTTTTAATAACGTGAATTCATATGTTCTAACCCAGGGGTTCTAACATAGCTAAATTAATCTTATTGGTCTAGTGATTAAAACTTTAATTCTTACACATGTGATAGATGAAATCTAATCTATGGTCCAAAGAACAAAATAATGAGATTCCAAGGAGATTTTCGGTGTTTGATCCTATACGACCATGACGTCATTCTGAGTCTCAAGACGAATTTGTCGGCAAACTGGCAATTAAACCAAGCGACAAGTGGGTGCACAAAAAAACAAAAAAAATAAAAATAAAAATAAAAATAAAAAAAATAAAAAAAAAACCAAAGCGACAAGTGAAAAGCAGTCGAGTGTTTCAAAATGATCCACGCCCGACTTCGTACGCATGACATGATATCCTAGGCCCTAGAACCAGAACCGGCCCAAGACCCAAGTTGATGAAGCATCAGCTTGCGGCCGCAAATTATATAGTCTAAATTCGGCTCTATTTTACAGAAATTTTGTTTAGCCTAGTGGTATAAGCAGTGGAAAAGAGAGTAAGATGTCACGAGTTCGACTCCCAAAACTCATACTTATTTGTGTTTTCATTTTTTTTTTTTTAACAGGCGTAAATATGTTTTTGGGTTTGTGGCCTCATAATTCTCTGCTACGGCTCTGCCTAGAACATGACTAGTTTGTCCGCTAACTGGCAATTAAACCAAAGCGACAAGTGAAAAGCAGTCGAGTGTTTCAAAATGATCCACGCCCGACTTCGTACGAATGACATGGTATCCTAGGCCCTAGCACATGACTAGTTTGTCGGCTAACTGGCAATTAAAAAAAAAGCAATAAGTGAAAAGCAAGTGTTTCGAAATGATCCAAACACGACCCGACTTCGTCCGCATGATATGATATCCTAGCACAGGATAGGTAAAATTTTGTATATATTACCCTCTTTCTAACAAGGTAAGTTTTTTACTTTTTACTTTTTACTTTTTACTTTTTTGAGCATTTTCAAACTTTCTCAAAACAGTTCACCTTTTTTTTTTTTTGCTCTCGAGACTTTGGCTCATTACCTTTGCGACTACTTTCCGGTCATCATCATTCTGACTGTTTTTGGTCAAACTGTCAACCACTTTGAGTCATTTTTCCTTCCAAACAACTATTTTCTACTTCTGCCACTTAATCATCTTTTACCGAATAGAGATGTCACAATTATATCATCGCTAATGGAGATGCTCTAGACGAGCTCACGGTAACCCTCACAACAGTAAATTTTTCGCTTTAACTCGAATCAAAATCTCGATTTGATTTTGAATCTGATCTTGTCTCTTAACTCAGGAAAGCAGGATCCTGTAGTGGAACTAAATCATGGCAGACAAGACGGAAATAATTTCATCACTTTCTGATAAAGCTTCTCTTCCTCTATCACCACTACCTACAGAAAGTTGTATTATATCAACTGAGCTCAGAAACTACTTATCTTCAAGATGTAAGGAACCAGTGCTTCTCTTGGAATCAGCTGGTAAGGAATCTTGTTGCATCTTCAGAGTCCCTGAAAGCTTCGTAGCAATGAATCCCGAAGCCTATAAGCCCAAAGTTGTTTCTATTGGTCCTTATCACTACGGGGAAAAGCACCTGCAAATGATTCAACAGCACAAGCTTCGATTTCTGAAGCTTTTCCTAGACGAGGCAAGAAAGAATGGAGTGGATGAAAATGTCTTGGTGAAAGCTGTAACTGATTCGGAAGAAAAGATAAGGAAATCTAATTCTGAGGAGCTTAGGGTTGACGACTTGGAACCCAAGGAACAACACAGTTTAATGTTTCTAATGGTTTTGGATGGGTGCTTCATTCTCATGTTATTTCTTATCGTGTCTAGCAACATAGGACTGAACGAGGAAAATGATCCACTTTTTACGATCCCCTGGATTCTGCTGTCCATTCAGAGTGATCTTCTACTGTTGGAAAATCAGGTCCTTTTTTTTGTTCTTCAAACTTTGTATGTAAAATCCAAGATTGGTCTCCCTGGTGATCTAAACAGGATAGCGTTTGAGTTCTTCAAACGCTCAATAGATAAACAAGGCAGTTATTGGGAGAAACACAGAAACTTTCAGGCAAAACATCTTCTTGACCTCATCCGTAAGACCTTCTTACCTAACATGAGATCTGTGGGTGAATCTGAAACAACATCATCCCAAGATGTTCAACTCCATGAGGGTAACTCTGGAAAAGTATCCTCCTCAGATTCTACAGGGGTAGTGCCGTTGATATTGTCGGCAAAAAGACTTCGCCTTCAAGGGATAAAGTTCAGGCTAAGAAGGATTGAAGAAGAAGATTCCATATTAGATATAAAATTAAAGAAAAACAGGCTTCAGATACCACTGTTAAGATTTGATGGGTTCATCAGCTCATTCTTCCTCAACTGTGTTGCCTTTGAACAGTTTTACACAGACAGTTCCAACGACATAACAAGCTACGTAGTTTTCATGGGATGCCTTCTAGATGGCGAGGAAGATGTAACTTTCTTGAGAAACGAAAAGCTCATCATAGAGAATCACTTTGGTAGCAATAGTGAGGTATCCGAGTTCTTCAAATCTATCAGTAAAGATGTTCTATTTGAAATACATACAAGTTACCTAAACAATGTATTTAAGGGAGTGAACGAGTACACCAAAAAATGGTACAATGGATTATGGGCAGGCTTTAAGCACACACACTTTGAGTCACCATGGACTTGTCTGTCATCGTTTGCTGTTGTTTTCGTTATATTTCTTACCATGCTACAGGCCATTGTTGCGATTCTTTCCTTCCTAAACGACAAAAAAAAGATGATGGAAACGCAGCTCCTCCATTGGGTCTTCCTTAGTGAAAATCAAATATGCTCGAGTTTATGAAGAAACAATGCAAACAAATGCAGTCTTCTCTTCTGCACACAGCATACCTCATTGTTTTCCACGTCTCTATATGTTTTACCATCAGTTTGAGGTCCAATTGTATTATATATGTTGTGGATTTATCTTCTGTACGTGTATGGTTTTATGAATTTTTCATATATGCTTGTGTAGTTGTATCTGTTACTCTCGTTACTTAGCAGAAATTAATCTCTCTCTCAAATATTTTTAATAATACAGTATTGTATAATAGACTATATATGAAATAGCAATAGTTATTATTAAAACAAATAAAAATTACAAACAACTTAACCACGTAATATTACATATTACACTATATTAGAACCTGCCCAATGTGCCGATTTAAAGTTTTGTAAATAAAATTAAATTTAGTAAAATTATATTAAATTTATTGTAAGTTTGTTATAAATTTTCTTTTTGCTAAATAATATACTAATTTATATCTGTTTACAAAAATCTTTTATGTATGTTAGCTAAGTATATTGTATATTACAGATATATTTTTTACCACAGCCTAGAAAATGTCTCTATGAACATAATAAGCCAACTACCATATATGTCTCTTTACTTTCGCTTTAGCATAGATTCTTTAAGTACTAAAATTGTTGGCACAAAAAACATTTCGAATAAAAAATATATTACATTGTATACTAATCAATGATGTATCATCACAATAGTGTATGACTAACCATGGAGAGAACCTCGGCTCTGCCTTTCTTACTTATGGAGAGAACCTTGCGTCCAACCTCCTCCACCATGGAGAGAACCATGACTCTGCCTTTCTCCATTGTGAAGATAAACTTGTGTCTAACTCCAACTTCCTCCACCATGGAGAGAACATCGGCTCTGCCCTCCTCCTGTTTGGAGAGAACATGTTCACCTTTTTTAGCTATCTCAAAGTGGCTTGCTCCGGCAATCAATGAAACTAAAGACCCTTTTTCAACGTTACAAAATCTTTTGATAGTAAATAATGTTAAATTTCCTAATGTATTCGCGGAAGTATCTTTGACACACCATAATGTAGCCTATGTCTCCTATGGATCTATCAGCAACGATTTATGTTTTTCCAATCTATCTATCTATTAATTTATGTTTGTTGTAAGCTTGTGTTTGATTAGCCTATTGTATCCAACCATTAAGTTAATGATCTTCTACTCTTTATGTCCCTTTGGGATTGAATGAATGGTAACAATTATGTTTGTATATTAAAAAAAAAATCTATGACCAACCAATCAAGATTACGAAATTATAATTATATTAATTTGACATAATTAAAGAAATAATAGAAAATTATAAGCACAGTAATATGAATCTAAAATAACTCAAAAATGAAAATATAAACTAAATAAAACAATCTAAAAATACTATAATAAAATTGACAATACAGTATTAGAAAAATAAGACGCGTATATTTATCTTACACTTTTTTTGGGTCAATATATTAATCTTACATATTCCAAGCTGAGAAAGTATGAGAAAGTATGAGAAACTTTTGGTTAAGAAAAAAAAAATTTACCTTCCCATTAAAAGAGTTTTACCAATATAACAAAGTTGAGAACAGTGTTTTTAATAAGTTATTTTGTTAGATGAAAAATATGAGATAATTTATGAATATTTAGAAGTGAGTATTTAATTTTTTAAAAATTAATAGTTAACTGTATATTTTCCTTAATCATTTATCTATTTTTTAGAATTAATAACTTAAAATTAAAAATAAGTAACAAATGTTATAATTTCGAATTTTATGAAATATATATATATATATAATCTCCTTATAATTATTTTTTTTAAACTGTTTAATTTTTGTATTTTGTTGATAATTTTTTTTTTAATTAATTTAGTTTTAAATAATTTTTTTTATTTTTTGTTGTAATCTCAAATCTCTCCTATTAAATATTAATATATACACATGTCAAAATCTCAGATTGATAACTTGACATGTATCAAAATCATGTTAATGGCTAACTTTCAAAACCCAACTTTATATAATAAGATGAGCAGTTAAATATAAATATTTGTCAGTATTCCAAATTTATATTCATATGTATTCAGCAATTAATTTTAGAATAATAAGAATAAGTCCTATATAGAATCAAATGTGTTTGGTAAGAAAGATAGCATAAAGATACTAATATATAATATTAGATTTTAAATAACAAGAATAAAATAGTATTTTTGCCCCAAATAAAAAAAAAGAATAAAATAGTGTATGACAATAAAATGTTTGGTAACAAAGATAGAAGTATTAAATATCCCACCAAAAAAAAGATAGTATGTAGTATTAAATAAATGAAAAAAAAAAAAAAAAACTGAGAATAACTTAAGCATCAATGATTCTCTTTTAATATATAGAATAGAGGATGTGTGGAAGTTCTCTTGATCTAGTGATTGACCACTGATTTATTAATACTTTTACATCATGTCTACGGTTTAATTTATAGTGAATGCAGATTCTTGCAGAATGCAGATAATGGTATAAACTTTATCGAGAAGTCCATAATGCCGCATGTATAGGCGTTTGTGGTGGTCTCGTATGTTGTGGGGAGAATTTTTCCGTCACAGAAATATAAAAAATGTAAGACCGAATGTTGTAGATCCGAGTATTCGGGAGAGAACTGCACCATGTAATTATTGTTTATTTATGCATCATATCTTATATAATATCAAAAGGTTTTTCTCAACTTCTTCTAATAAGATGACACATGGCTTCTTATATAGTTGACACATGTTCTCATTCTCAATTTAATTCAACTATAGATTAAAAAAACTTAGATCCATCTCAATTCTCTAGCCAACAAGACATAAACTTATTTCCATTTTAATTCAAAACTATGAAGCAAAGAAACCAAAAAAATAGGTCTGTTCCCTAGCCAGCATGACTAATTAAAAAAGTTAAATATATTTTCTTTCTTCTCCACGCCTCTCTGCTTCTACGAACTTGGCATCATTTCGAAGCATCAACTACATAATCTGAGAAGGTATTAATATTGTACTTATGGTTGGTTGTCCCTCATTTCTCACATCATCATCAATTCTATCTTTGATGACCTAATTGGTTAAAAATCACATTATTTATTATATAGAAGTATTCAGATTTATCTTCCTCTACCAAATCTTTAATTATTTTTGATTTTTTAATTTAGTATTATTTCATAGCAAAAATCTCTATAGTTTACTTTTGTTAAAGAAAAAGTAATATATTTTACAAAAATCTATTTATTCTAATTTGTTTTTACGATTTATAAAATTTTTACTTATTTTTTTATCGCAACCGGAACTTTATTACTTAACTATTTTTATCAGTTTCACATGTCAATATTTACTATATATTAAACTATAATAAAGTAGAGTTGTGAGAAGTTGTCATTTGGTACCCCTCTGTTTTTTTTAACATGTGTCATTTTTTCAATTTTAATGAAATAAAAAGACACATTATTGCTAATCTAAAACTAATTTGTCTATACACATTTTTTTAATTTGGGACATTTTATTTGTTCAGTTTCTTTAGATTTACATTTACTTCTCTCAATCAATTACCTTTATGACATTATGGGTGGATGTTTTCTTTTGTTCAAATTGTTCATGTTGCAATAATGCATATGACCAAATTAATTACAATTATTATGCTTTATAACTGTATTTATTGCCATGAATGTGATTACTCAGAATAATGTGTCAATGAAATTCCTTACAAACTTCAAACAATGTTTAGCTATATGTCTTTCTTTCCCAATCATTTCCCATGGTATTTTTTCTTAATATTATTTCTTATGAAGTTTTTTTTTTAAAACATGAATGATGATTAACAGATTAATTTCTCTAGACTATTTGAAGAAATCGTTTACAAAGCCATGTCAATGTTTTTTTTTTTTGGCATCAGAGTCTTGTCAGTATTTATTAGCCTCTTTCAAAGGATTATGTTTTATGATAGTCATGATTAAAGTTTTTGCATTGTTTTGTAATGTGGTTTTTTTTAACTTTCAAACTATAGTTGGAAGTCTTAAGTGATGAAGATGAGCCTAATGCTTGACTCCTAAAGCACAATCTCTTTGGCTTTGAACATTCACTTATAATATTTTAGTTGTAAGTCTCTTAGATTTCTCCTCTTAAGTCCTCTGATCTTCAACTACAATATATTTCTAAGTTTATGTTTTGTAAATTTGATTTGCTTTTCATTTTTAAAAGTTCTTTATCCCCATTACAAAAAAATATTTTACTTTGCATATTGATAAAAAGATTGAGCCTAATTTTACCGTGTAATGCATATATAAATGGTCAAAAGATCACATATTTCTTTATATCTTTTTGGAATCACTTCCCAAACTTTACAACATCTTTTTGCATTACACGAAAAAACATTACAAAGACCTATTGTAAAATATTTAATATATACATATATATATATATATACATATTGTAACCTCAATACTTTCATCAAAGACATATGTCAATCATTAAAAGTGGTCTAAATTACAGTAGATTAACCTGTACAAAAGCAAAACTACTTTTATATCGCATTGGTATTGTTTGAGTTGCCAATCATACCTCATGTATATTTTTCTGTAACCCTTAATCCATCCGTCATTATACCAAAGCTTACACCATTTCCAATAGTTATCTATATTTTTATATTTTATATTTAGGGTATAGTTTTGAAGAGATTTGGTTTAGTATTTAGAGTATAAGATTAAAAGCATGATGCTATTTTAGTATTTTTAGAATTTAGAAATGATTTGCTAAATTTAAAACCAAAACTTATTTTTATGCAATATGTGAAAATTGTTCTTCTTTTAACACACTTCATAATTATAAACTTATAAATGTATGTATTTAAATTCTTTTCAAGACATATCTAAATAATACCATGAACGTTTCATATATAATTTAATGAAATTTTATTTTACATACAAAATAATTGATTTTATAACACACGCATCGCGTGGGTAACTTTCTAGTATGTATATAATGTAATGTAAGTAGTTGAATATCATCATAATTATATCAAATATTCTTAATTATAGTTAATATACAAATATGAAACATATATATATATATGAAATAACAATAGTTATTAATAAAACAAGCAATAATTTAACCTCATAACAAACATGGGTCGCCCCAAGCACCCACTTATGTACTTACTTATTGATGAAATCTATTCTTTTAATTCTTTTTAGTTAAACGAGCATCAGATGTCCAAGATTAAAAAGAGCGAGGAAGTATCGGTAGAGAGGGAGAAAGAGATACAACATGCTAGTGCTTTAGTCTGTGTTCGTTGTTGTTTGTTGCTCACCGATCGCTTTTTCTCACGCAATCAATCACAATCTATTTTCTTGTTCTTGTTCTTGTTCTCTATCATTGTCCAGGCTGTAGCGTCACAAGATTTGTGGATATGGCACACGTTTTTTGGACCTCCAGGTACGTTAAACGATATCAATGTTCTTGATCGCTCTCCGGTTTTTGATGATATATTACAAGGTCATGCTCCAAAAGTTAATTACTTTGTCAACTGTTGTACCCACGATCTGCCATCTCGGGCAATAGGCAGGAGGGCCTAGGCCGGGCTCGTCTACTGGGCCAAAAGCGAATTAGCGATCGGCCCATCAGGCCCAGAGAAGGGGAGAGAGAGCGGAGATGCTTCGTGCTGGTCAGCTCGCAGCTCGGTCCCGGTCAAAGATTCCCGCATTCAAGAGGATTAATTAGACCGCGCAAATCGCGTCCTATTAATGGTGCATTAATTTAGTAATAAATTGGTCGGTATAAATATGTAAGGGGGGTGTCAGTTGTAAAGGATCGAATATTTTTTCCAACAGTAGCAATACAAGTTCAAATTCTCAAATTCTCTCAATTCAGCTCGGAACTGTTTTACGGCGATAAGCTCCTCCACAATTTAAATCACTTCGGAAGGAGAAGCTCATTCTCAGTTCTCATATTTGGCGCTAGAAGGAGGGGAGTTATCGCCTGACTCTCGTTAGTTCAGACTTCATACGCAAGTACGCTTCACACAACCACCGCTATGGCAACCAGCTATCCCAATGAGGCATCCTTGGAGGTGATCCAGAAGCTCCTGCAGGACTTGTCCGAAAAGTCCGACCGTCAGCAAGCCGCCTCCGCCGCTCTCACTGAACGATTCGCCAACTTGGAGGGTCAGATCTCCACTCGTCTGGAGGAAGTTACGACGTCCGTAGCAGACCTCTCAGCCTCCCACCGCGCGTACGCCGCTCGGGTCGATCTCCTGTCCACTGACCAAAACCCACGTCGACGTGCTTTGGATTTCTCCGGTGTGACTCCACCTTCCACCTCGCAAGTGGCAGCAACAGATGCCACTCCGGGAGATTCGTTCCCACCTCAGACCAACACGCAAGCAGCACCGCCGCTGGTTGGTGGTGGCCACATTCCGTTGCAGCCCGGCGTCGTCCGATCTTCCGAGGTCCCAGTCCGCCTTCCTCTCCCCGTGGATGGAAACATTTCGACTTCGGGGTATGCTACCAATCCCGAGATCTTCCGCATGCAGAGCGAGATTCGGGATATGCGGTCTGTGATGCACAGTGCAACCACTTCTGCTCCAGACATATTTTGAGTGATCGAGGAGTCGAGGCGAACTCCTTTTTCCGATCAAATAGCCCGGGTCCGCATCAAGGATACCGGCAAAATTAAGTTCTCGAGCTACGAAGGAAAAGGAGATCCGACCAATCATCTCAAGACTTTCCTGCTGACAGCTAGTCGGGTGGACCTCGAGCCCCACGAAGCAGACACTGGGTACTGCAAGCTGTTCGCAGAAACATTTAATGGACCGGTACTGCTTTGGTTCGCATCTTTAGCAGCTGGTTCCATAACAAACTATACCGAGCTGTCGACCTCGTTCGTCAAGCAGTATTCTAGCCTAATCGAAACTGCGGTGACGGACGCTCAGCTTTGGAACTTAAGCCAAAAGGCTGGAGAATCTCTCCGGTCTTACATAACAAAGTTCAAGGAGATCTAGGTCAAGATTCTCGGACTCTCGGACTCCACAGCCCTGGCCGCGCTTAAGAACGGCCTCTGGCACGAATCTCGCTTCCGCGAAGAGCTGTCCGTGAATCGGTTCCCAACCATTCAGGACGCATTACACCGGGCTTCGAACTGGATTATCGCGGAGGAAGACAAAATCGCCGCTGCACAAAAACAAAACGCTCCGCTGACAGGAAAACCACAGTTCGAAGCGCCCGCCAAAAAGACTCCGCCTACGACTCCGAAGTCCGGGCCGAGCACATTCGCAGTCACTCAATCTCCCAAAAAGAATTCTCCAAAGAATTCACCATCCAAACCTCCATTCTCACCGCGCTCCAAGAGTGGTGAACTCCCAAGTAACAAGTGGGAAATGCCAAACGTCACAATCGAGGAATTGGAGCAAAAAACGATTCCCGAAGTGGATGAGGATGCTCCACCTTCAAAGAAACCAAAGCAGTCTGATGGAAATGAAGCTCCCAAGAAAAGGATCGACGTGATAAAGGGAGGATCGCGTCTATTTCGGAACTCCATCAGTGCGATCAAAGACCATCAGCGGAAGCTCACTGGTCCTCAGCCGAAGCGAGCTAAGGTAATAGCAAGTGATCTACCTGAAATTTCTTTCTCCTAAAAGGAAACTGAGGGGTTGGACACTCCGCACGATGACGCGCTCGTCATCTCGCTTGACATGGCGAATCACAAAGTCTGCCAAATCCTAATTGACACTGGGAGTTCGGTAGACTTGATATTCCTTGAGACGCTCACCAGAATGGGTATCGGGAAAGAGCACATCGTCGGACCGCCCTCACCTTTGGTCTCGTTCACTAGCGAAACGTCAATGTCTTTGGGCACAATCACATTGCCGGTGTCCACTCAAGGAGTGGTTAAAATGGTGGAGTTCACGGTTTTCGACCGGCCTGCGGCCTATAATGTTATTTTGGGAACTCCCTGGCTCTATCAGATGAAGGCAGTGGCCTCGACGTACCATCAGTGCGTCAAATTTCCGACCCCGCAAGGAGTCCGGGAGGTTCTAGGAAGTCAAAGGACGGCAAGGAGCTGTTACCTCGCAAGTCACAAGCTCCTGATCCAATAGCAACCACAGCTCGAGGTCTCCAAGAATCTAGTTCGGAAGCAGCTAAAAGGTGACCTCACTGAGTCCATTTTCATCAATGATAAGTTTCTGGTAACCTTCCTAAAAGAAAGAATGGCCACCTTCGCGCGGTCCGTAGACGAGATGCCCGGCATCAGCCCGGAAGTTATCTCCCACGAGCTGAATGCGGACCCTACGTTCCGACCTGTGAAGCAGAAGCGAAGGAAGTTGGGCCCTGAGCGAGCTGAAATCGTTAACAAAGAGGTCGAACGTTTGCTGAAGGCGGGACAGATACGCGAAGTGAAATACCCTGAGTGGCTCGCAAACACGGTGGTAGTCAAAAAGAAGAATGGAAAGTCACGAGTCTGTGTCGATTTTACCGACCTGAATAAGGCGTGCCCCAAAGACAGCTTTCCACTTCCGCATATTGACCGCCTAGTTGAGTCCACTTCGGGTCACGAGCTGATGTCTTTTATGGATGCTTTCTCTGGCTACAACCAAATCCTAATGAACCCGGATGACCAGGAGAAGACTGCATTCATTACGGACCGCGGGATTTTCTGCTACAAAGTGATGCCTTTTGGGTTAAAGAATGCGGGAGCAACTTACCAGAGATTGGTGAATAGAATGTTCGGGCATCAGCTCGGGAAGACCATGGAAGTCTACATCGACGACATGCTTGTAAAATCAATGGAAGCTGGCTCGCACCTTGCTGATCTGAAAGTTTGCTTCGACATCCTTGATCAGTTCGGGATGAAGCTTAACCCCACAAAGTGCACCTTTGCAGTCCCTTCAGGGGAATTTCTGGGGTACATCGTCACAGAAAGAGGAATTGAAGCGAACCTGAGGCAGATTAATGCTTTCCTGTCTACGAGTTCTCCTAGAACCTTGCGCGAAGTGCAACACCTTAACGGACGGATCGCAGCTTTCAACCGCTTCATTTCTCGATCTACGGACAAATGCCTCCCTTTCTACCAGCTATTACGGAAAGGGGGAAAAACTTCTTATGGGATGCGAAGTGCGAGGAGGCCTTCGCTCAGCTCAAAGCCTACCTATCTGAACCACCGGTCTTGGCTAAGCCCGAGTTCGGTGAGCCGCTCTTTCTTTACGTAGCCGTATCGGACAGTGCAGTCAGCGGAGTCTTGGTTCGTGAGGAAAGGGGGGAGCAGAGACCAATTTTCTATATCAGCAAGTCCTTCACTGGGGCAGAGTCCAGGTACCCTATGATGGAAAAATTAGCCTTAGCAGTGGTCACTTCGGCAAGAAAGCTGCGGCCTTATTTCCAGTCCCATACAATCGTAATCCTCACGACTCAGCCACTTCGAACGGTGTTACATAGCCCGAGCCAATCTGGGCGGTTAACTAAATGGGCCGTCGAGTTGAGTGAATACGACATCGAGTTCCGGACTCGAACCTGTGCTAAGGCGCAGGTATTGGCTGATTTCTTGATCGAACTCCCACTAGCCTCTTCGGTTAGCGGCAATGTCGAAGCCCCGTGGACATTGTACGTTGATGGTGCTTCTTCCAAAATGGGAGCAGGAATTGGGGTCCGCCTCACTTCTCCTGCAGGCGAAGTGATTGAGCAGTCATTTCGCTTGGCTTTCAGCGCGTCCAATAATGAAGCCGAATACGAATCCTTCCTAGCTGGCTTACGCCTCGCAGTGGGGATTGGTGTCCGAAGATTTCGAGCTTTTTGCGATTCGCAGCTGGTCACCAACCAGTTTTTGGGGGAGTACGAGACAAAGGATGGTCGTATGGAAGCTTATTTGACCGCAGCCCGGGAGTTAGTCACTAAGTTCGAGGAGTTTGAAATCACTAAGATCCCACGAAGTGAGAACTCCGCTGCGGACGCTTTAGCATCTCTGGCATCCACCTCGGATCCCGCGATGACAAGGATTATCCCCGTCGAAGTCATCCAGTTCCCAAGTATCCGTCTAGAGAGTTCAAACGTCGTCACTCGGGCGATTAAAAAACAGTTGGCAGCTGAGGAAGCAGCTCGTAAGGCGGCTG